>NC_139926.1:16932796-17297796 GCF_963514095.1 Eutrigla gurnardus
CACGTCACGGCAATGAGCGTGATGCAGCAGTTTGATGAGCTCGTGCAGCATGATGGAGATGGAAGGGACTCCCATGCCGTGCTGTGATGGAGACGAGATCAGTACAGAAATTACTTTCAAATCTGTGAACTTGTCGAATCAGCAATACAACATTTGAAGCACCAGCAGCAGTTGACTTACACTCATAGAGAGCACCGGTCCCACTTTATACATGCAGTAGCGATCGGTTGCCTCACAGATATCTATGATTTCCTCTGGGTTTCCAGGCAGTTCCAGCTCCTGGTGGATGAACTGAGCGAAAGCCTTCATTCGGTTTGCGCTGCCTCCGACGCACACAAACTATAGGAATAGAGGAAGAGGACTCGTGAATTCTGCTACTCTCGCTTTTGAATTTGTCCCAAAACACGGCTCTCTTTTCTTTTTGTTAGCATTTCACAAACCTTGATGTCTCCAAACATTTCTGGAAGGTTGTGAGTCTTGGTGCCCAAGCTGAAGTGGTAGAGAATATCCTCCTCCATGGTCTCCAAGTATGGATTTTTCACTTGGACTTGTTGTCTATGAGCAATACAGTACAGCATTATAATAAAAGGACATTCAGTGCTCGCATTGGTTTAGCAAATGCAAGTAGTTTAGCAATAGTCAGTTACACTGATTACATTTTAGAAAAAAAAAAAAATTCCAAATGTAACACTTACTTGATGTGGTCGTTCCCCATACAGTTGAGTAAAATCGGTGCCATGACTGCAGGAGACGCTTTGGAATCAGGTTGATAATGTCTTCAAAAGTTGTTCCGCAAAACCTTCCGAATTCTCGTAGCAGCTGTTTTTGAATTTGTTGTGTGCGACTGCAGATCTCATATAGCGGTGACCTCTGACCCTGCAACTGATTGGTTCTAGAGAGAGGAGTAGCAAACTCACAAAACAACGACCGACCCCAAAAAAACAAAATCTGGTCACACGAAAATCGACCGGCACATTTTTCAAGGGTTCGGAATACCTTCAAAAAGAGCCGGTCAATAACGTTTATGTTATGACATACAGATTTTCCCAAATAACACTGAGGTGACCCCTCGTTGCCTGTACGTCAAAACAATGACAACCCCCCCCCCCCCCCCACACACACACACACAGCTAAATGAAGTGCTGTTCCTTCAGTGTACAAAAATCAAATACATCAAATTCTGCACTGTAAGGTTTCTTTACTAATAGTAATATAACTATATATATATATAATATATATAATATATATAATTTTTTATGTGTCCCAGAAAATGGACCATCATTTGCTGTAATTATTATAACAAATTATTAAAGTTCAACCCATGAGAGTCAAATGTTGGTTTTCAAGGCAAAAAAACACTGACACAGAAACATTTTGAATCACTTTGATTTTATTTGAATCATTTAAACTTTAGTTACACACACAGCAAAAAACACACGTTATCGGTATCTTCTTCACTAAAGGAATGCAGTGAATGAGGCGCCACTAGCTCGAACAATCAATAACAGGTCAGGTTTCACAATTGAGTGATACATCTGCCGTGATGGAAGAATTGAAACTTAAGTCAAACATTTGATGTGGTTTGGTATGAAAGGATGAATTCATAGATAAAGGGAAGAGAGGATGGCAACTACTCCTGTTGGGAGCATGTGAGTCCATCTCTTTCCATTGGCACGGGCAGTCTTCTAATCTGTGGAGATAGAAATGTATACGAACACGAGTCATTCACCTAATCATTATCACATCATACACTAATAATCTCCAAATTATACTGTCAAGACGCATCATACATTCTTAATGGCGGAAAACTTTTATTTCATTTCATTATGATGAGGAGAATTTTGATATCATGATAAAAAAGACAATACAGGATTGTAATTGGAAGGTTGTAACTCAGAAACTCTGTGTTGCTTACTTGACGAATCAGCATTGGCTGTGGGTTTTTTGTCTTCTGCGTAACCAAAACTCAACAGCTTAGACATGTCGACAGGCGGCGGATTCTTGTTGAATAATCTGAGAACACCAAAGACAGAAAGTCCAAATGTGAGCAAAATTACAATTTTTTTGGAACTCTTTTTTCATGGAAATCAAACCAGATGGCGCCTTTTGTAGTTACAAATATAATGAAATGTTTTTCTCATCCCCCCCAAAGTGCCTATTAGATCAACATGAGTGACGACAGCTGACACAGTGCAAACAATAAATGTGGAACCTACCCTTTAATCATTGTATACCCAGATGAACTTTGGTTACTCATTACTCAACTCGACTAACAAATGTAGAATGTTTTCTCTTTTCTCTTCATCAACCACCAACTCTCCAAAACTATCCGTCTTAAAGAGAAATTGTTTGCCTTTTACATGGACCTTAACCTCACTCTTTTCTGATTTGTCTCTGTATGCTTGAATGTGAGGCTATTTCTGGGGTTTTGACAAGTCATTGATTTTCATACGGGTACAAACCGCACAGTACGCAGATGAGCAGTGAGTCAAAGCAAACAGTTGATGCGGATGCCCTGTTTTGTGTTGATTTTGCTGTGTTTCCTTTGACCTAAGTGTGCTGCTTGCCCAGGAGCATTTGAGCTCAGTCACCACAACAGGGAGACATATGGTGTAGAATTTACTAACAATATGCTCTCAAACAAACATCGTTCCAAATCAGCCTTATAGCACATGTTTTTGTGCTGATAATAATTGTAATAATGATAATAATGGATAGCAAAACTGTAATGACATTACTTAAAGCCATCATAGGTTCACAATTTCCCAAGTAAGTAATAAAACCTATATGTAAACAAGTTTTGTTTGCTGTAATCTCTCTATATACTCGTCCTTGAATGATCCATTCCTCGTTTGACCGACCTGGAAAATGATAAACACGTGTTGTTTGCTATTCAAATGCTCAAAATGAATGATATGATCTGACGTGACAAGATCACCAGACTATTTTGATCCATTCTGTTTCTGGGGGTGGTGGTGGTGGGATTCTGAGACACCTTCCACCTGTGCTGAATATAACACAAAACAACAGCGCCATCTTGTGACCGTGCGTGAACTTACATCCTCTTGAATTTGCTGGCCTCATGATATTGATTGGATGCCTGCAAATTCTCCATCTGGCTGTAATGAACTGTGTTGCTCTGCAGAACACAAAGCAAAGAGACACTTTGTGTTAGTTATTTTTGCGAATGTAAATATATTCAGGATGTAGATTCCCACCCCTCATTTCTCTGTTCAATTGGGCAGTATTTTATTGTCTCATTTTGACTACAAATCATTGAGAAACAAGCATCTGAACCACAAAGTGGGTCTGCCGAATCAAGCAACTAGCAATCCCTCAATTTTGTCTTATAAACGTATGATAATAACAGAATAAAACAACACAAGAGAAATAATAAACTGTTATTGTGGAGGCTTGTGTGGCTACATTACTTCCTAAAAGACGTTTCTTTGTTTACCTTCTCTTTGCCATTGCTGCCGTTATCATCCCTCTCCCAGGCTGACGCACTGTCAGTCCCAAAGGGTGGCTCAAGTGGCTGTAAAGCTCCAGGGTTTTTCTTCTCTTCACTGTTAATAAGACTGTTTGAAGGAGAAAAAAACACAATATAGGAAGATGAAATGTATATTTTACTAAATGATAGCTGGAATATATATATAGTAATATAAAGTTGTTGCTGTTTATATTGTTCCTTGTATTTTACAGCTTTATTAAAAGCTAGCAGTATCAGTGTCAGTATTATGATCATCATCATGACGACTGACATTATTACCATTCTTATACTACATCTACATCATAATCAAGCACAAAGTTAGCTTTTGTACCCTCCATTGTTTATTTTGTGTTTTGTTTTGCTGTTGTGTTTATTTCATTGTATTTTAGTCTTTTCTTACTTTGTATAATCTCTGTTGATGCTATTACTATTGCAGTACTATAGTAGTCGTATAATAGCTGGACGTTTTAGTGTTAGTAATGAAGGGGGAAGTATTTTTGAATCGTGAACTGACTACAAGTGCATGGTAGTTATAAGAAAAATGTCACATGTACCTTGGTGTGCTGGTGCTTCCTTGTTCAGTGCAGAACCAGGCTGGAGGTTTGTATGCACCAGGTTTGGAAGTAAGTGTTTCCTCGTGCCACAACAGTCCTGTTGGAGAAAATATATATACCGGTATATATATATTGTAGGCAAATTGCATTAACCAGCTAATAGAGGGACATGTCTTGATAAGGCAACGGGATGGCTCTACCCTTATGTCCTCCTTGTTTTGAAAGCTTGACATAGTCAGAATCACTCTCCTGGACTCTGGTCCTCCGTCCTCGGGCCCCCTCCTCAGGAGGACCGCTGATGGTTGGGGACAATCCTGGGATCTGGGAGATCTGGCCATTTATTCCTCCATAACCTGATTGCAGACACACACACACACACACACACACACACACACGCACACACACACACACACACACACACACACACTATGACACTCAAGTCCAGCAGACACAGTAGGTCTCTAACTAAACTAAACGCTAAGTCTGCACACACGGTTATACTTGCCTTGTTTCGCCGATGGAAGGTCGATACTCATGAGAAGTGAGACATTTCTACCGGAAATTGAGACAAAAACGCGGCACACTGTAAAACTCTTCTAGGCATCGTTTTTAGCTAGCTAACTGCTAGCTAACGACGATAAATTAAACAGGAAATTGAAGGGCACGAAATAGTTTGCAGGGAGAAGAAACAACGTTTTAAAACACAGCGACGACAGTTCGAATTTAAAGTCAGCTTAACTCACTGTGAAGACATCTTAGAAGCCGAGCAGGAGAGTTGGAGCGCTGACTGTTTGTAACTTCTGGCCGCGTTGCCATGGAAACGTTCCTTAAACGCAGCCCGGAGTACAACTGCTGCTCAGTGACGTGTGGATAGAAGAATGGAGACAGCTTGACACTGGTAGGCACGTAGGTAGTTATGCATTATAGATGACAAAACACAAGTCTTCTTTGTTGTTAAAACGACACATTTCCAATTTTTACTTAAGTCAAAACAGATAAGTAGGCCTAGCCTATATTTTGAGGCTATTAGCCTCAAAATATACTTTTACCAAAAGTAAAAGGCTGTGTATGACCTATAGTGATTAGAAATTAACTGCTGCATTGCATACAGAACATATTAATTAACGGGGGGTCTTGTAGAAGAAGGGAGAGTAATAACTGTGAAAATAGACGAAAATAGATTTTTTTAATGCATATTTAGCTATTTGAAAATATATTTCGTTGTTTTATTAGGCTACAGATAAGTTGTGTTCTTGGTCGGCTCTTAATTGCTTTTTAGTAGTCTATATATAGTAGGCCTAAATAAGTAATAAATAAGTCCTGTCACTTAGCCTACTGCTTAATAATTTGGCTCTGTTACTAAACTGAGTAAAGGACATTATTTTAATTTACGATTATCATAATCAATAAAAGTTATACCTCAGATTTTCTAGGTAGTCTATAACCTCATATGATGTTAGGAAACACTATTTTGTTTGATTTTTTTTTTTTGTGCTTTCTGGTCATCTTTGTTTTAATGCATACCGATCATTTTAATTTCCTGAAATATACGCCCAAAAGCTTGAAGCCTCCCTCCATGAATACTGAGTTGGGAACATGCGCAGAGCGAACGACATAGCAATGGTCCTTTAATTAGAGCACGTCAAGCTTGCCAGACTGAAGTTTGTGACAGGAAATATACGCATTTGCTTCAGTATAAAAGCACAGCATATCACGGGAAAATATTTGGGGAAACAGTATACAAATATACAATATACAAAGACTAACACTTTACACAGTAAAACTCAATAGCAGTTTGTTTGCACAGGGCCCTAGTATTCCTAGATAGTAAGGCTATACACAGTGCATAGTGTGTGTGAGAGATAGTCTACATGGGTTTCATTGGAGCCAACCAGCTCATTTTTGTATGTATGCAAACCCTACTTTTTTTTACCGTAAAAAAGTAAAAGTTTGGCTGAAGAGGTGGAGGAAGTATTCAAATCGTATTCCTCAGTAGAAGTAGCGATACCACAATGTAAATATGCTCCATTAAATGTGAAAGCCCTGCAGTGCAAATATTAAATGTAGTCAAAGAGGAAAATTGCCCCTGTAAGTTTTACCCTATAATAAAAATAAACTAATTATAGCCTATTATTGAATATTATCATTACTGATATAATTTGTGTTTAAGTACAATTCCACTGATGCGTTAAGGTATGTGACATGTTTAATGAGGCCATGATATGTTTTCTTTGTAAAATCGACATTTTTAAACATAAATAGTAGGCTACAACTTTCATGTCCTCTAAAATGTTATATAACACGGAAATACTAAAGTTAAGTACAAAAATACCTCAATGTGACCAACAGGGACCAACAGTGCATTAGCAAATGTTAGAATCTTGCACTGTTTAGCTTTTTCTTAGGTTAAACCTAAATTAAGAAATTTTACTTCCGCATCTACTACAATGTAGTTGGCATATTCTACTTTACTAACTATAGATCAATTAGTAAATTGTATGATATTGTTCTTCTACCCCCAAATAGTCTTATTTTGAAACGCTAGACCGGAAGAGCCCGTCTTCGCCGTCTCGCTTTACGCTGGTTAATTACGCTGAGTTGTGGACAAGGTAACTTCCTCCAATCCTGGCTTTTCGCCTCCGTCTGCGAGTTGTGTGAAGACGCGGCGGTCGAAGAGGGGTTGGGGGGGAAGACACACCGTTACAGAATGTGTCTTCGCTCTTTCTTCTTCTCTCTCCTGAATATCGCGTGAATTTGCTACTTTTCCCCCTCTCTCTCTCTCTCTCTCTCTCCACACCGAGCGAACGACGGACGATAATGTTGGCGTCATGTAGCTCTGCTCTTCAGACTTTGGAAAACACGTCGGGTATCGTCGGTGAATTCTCGGGAGATGGCAGAGTAGTTCGCCCCGCGCCGAGCCCTCACAAAGCAGCACTTTGAGAGTACGAGACAACAACCAGTAAGGTAAGTTTTGACGGTGACGTGGCTGCGTGAAATGTTAAAACTGCCCGCTAGACATTAAGGTTGACGCAAAGAAGTTTGCTGGTTTGCGGAGGGAGGGGGGGTGAGGGGGGTTCCGTGACGTTCTTGTCTCACAAGAAACCCCACGAAGGTTTTCTTCGTTAAACCTCGGCCTGTTCTGTAACTGCAGCCACACGTTAAACGTAACATCGTCATTTATATATAGGCCTTTATCATTTAGGTGTAGCCTTCACGCGTCAGATATATTTTAGCTTAGTTGTTGATAAATGGTGATGAGCTCCAGGCTAAAAAAAAAAGAAAAAGAGACTTGTCTTTGAGTCGAGCAGTGCTACTTGTGATTTCTATAATGTCACAATCAAATCATCTCGCAGCCAGTCGTGACTTTGTTAAGAGTTTTTGTCATGCTAACAGCCTTTGGGAGGGTCGTCCCTGCTTGATCGTGTGTCTCATTATCCCACGCTGAGGACTTTTAACATCACAATCGCAGTCCCGGAGGGGGGGTGGCTGGGCAGAAGAGCCCCAAAAAACACTGCTGTATGGCTCCCAATCGTCTGTCGGCTTAATTTACATTGAAGCGGCAATGAAGAAATATCTCCCAATAAAGTTCTTGCACTGTTTGTTTGTTTGACGCGCCTTTCCCCTCCCGCAGAGCAACAAACAAGACATGGTATGTGACGGGGATGGCGTGGCAATTAAATGTAAAGCCACAAGCAGAGCCGCTGAGAGGGTGCAAACTTCATTAACAGAGGTGTTAATGCTGGCTGGAATACGGAGGGAGCTTGTGCAGTTTGAGAGATGTGTGAATGGGCATGTCTCGCACTCAAGTGTTCTTCCTCAGAATCCACTCATTGTGCTTAGACCCTCACCAAATTACATTCCCACATACTAATCAGCTCTTTCTTCGCCAGTGGCCCAAATGTCTGGGGGAGAGCACTCCACTGTGCATTTGTTGTTGTTTTTTTGCAGTGCAGCCCAGCTTGTGTGATTTGAAGACGGGCCGCCAAGCTCCATTAATTCTGTGATGCTTTGAACCACTCAGTTGACCACGCTTTAATGTAGCCAAATGGATGTGATGGTGTCTGGCATATTGTTTAATCAATATGGATCCAGATGCAACATGTGAATTGTTGTTTTACCTCGGACTGGATTGGAGGAATCACAGTTGAGGTTTTGTGCTATGGCTGGTGAATGCAACCCCGTGGCTAACCAGTCCCAGAAGCCGGGGCCTCCACGCGGGCGCCGCCTGCTGTTGTCGGTGGCTGATAGTGGTCTGATAAAAAGGACGGCAGGCAGTCTGAGGCTGAGATATGGTTCAACTCCAGGGGATCTCAGGCATCCTGTATGTTCAGCTGAGGGGGGCGTCCGCCGGCCTGATAGTGGTGGATCTCCCCCGCCGCCACGATTAGTCCTCTCCTCCTCCTCGACGTCTCTTGGTCTTCAACAGTGTTATTGTTTGGCCTGGGGCCAGTGTCATTGTTTCAAACTGCTCATCTGTGGTAACTTATTCCTCAACTCGTCTGCATCTCGGTGATCAGCAGTGTGTTCCCAACAATAGGGCTGGTTTAGCGGGTGTCTTGGAATGTTGAATACATTTTTTTTTTTTGTTCTTGCATTTGTTTCAAAGAGGCCTTATGTGGGTTTGATTTATGAAACTTGAAGGTATTTATAGTGTCACACAATCTTTCTGCCAGCTAGTTGCTTGGAGCTAGTGCTGAAACAAACAGTATATTATTAATCCATCATACAATGTCGGAGAATAGTGAAAAATTACAATTTTTTCCCATAATAACCTCATGGTGACGTCTTCAAATTTGTTGTGTTTACAGTCCAAAACCCAGAGATATTCAGTTTACTATTATATAAGACAATGAAAAGAAGCAAATATTCACAACTGTGAAGCTTTTGGCACAAAAAATGTGCCATTCTTTTTTTATTTAAAATTGTTTTTTGATTAGTCGCTGAGAACCAACTCATTGTTTCTGCTCTAACTGTAAGAATCAAACGTCCAATGCTTGCTGCGTTTGTGTTTTCGGGCTTCTTGGTAGGAAAAAGGACATCTTACATTCACATTTTCATTTCCGAATTCTGACTCCTGAATTCTTTGGCTGCAGATGTCTTGGCCTCTTCATCACTGTGCTGCTGTGGTGGCTTTCTGATGGACATGAAGTGCATAATTTGCCCATAGAGTTCTGAGCATTTCAAAAGCATGAGGCGCGTATGGGTGGGGGGTTGCTGGGGGGCGGGGGGGGGGGGGGGGGGGGGGGGGGGGGTATGACTCTGATAGCAATCATTTCTCTGTGCACAGTAATTTGGCTGTCAGGAGCAGCTGGCAGTTTGGGTTGGAACAATACACAAGTGGAGGAAAAGGGAAGCGCAAGCTCCAGAAAACCCTGTGAGAGCGTTGGGGGTTGGTGTGTGTGTGTGTGTTGTGTGTGTGTGGGTGTGTGTGTGTGTTGTGTGTGTGTGTGTTGTGTGTGTGTGTTGTGTGGAATCAGGTTACACAGTCTGTCATTAACAAGAGAACTGCAGTTATGAGACCAAGATAGACCGCTTCAAGTCTGAGCAAGAGTCTCATCGCTCTTCCATGTAGGTGGCTCTCGAGTCAGGGAAGAAAAGTGTGTGTGTGTGTGTGTGTGTGTGTGTGTTGGGGGGGTGAATGCGGGTCGGAAGTGATGTCTGAAGGATAGGAAGGGGGCTGTCTCGCTTCAGTTTTTGCTGTGTGTGTGTGTGTGTGTGTGTATGGTGTGTGTGTGTGCTGACTTACTAGAAAGTTTGACAAGCAACAAACCTGGCATCGGATGAGGCAGCAGGCTGCAGAGGAGCACAGCATGTGGGTTGAATTTGCCTCTGCTCTATGCTCGTGTCCAGCTATTCAGAAAGGGGCCCCTCTGTCTGCAGTGTTATTTTTAGTCGGAAAAAAAAAAAAATCCTTGAGCCATTTTAATAATCGCCAGCCTTATGTAGCCCAAACATATCACGATGAGAAGAGCTTGTCTGGAACTTGCGGGCACTGCAGTCTCAGCATGACACGGGAAGTTAGAGGGGAAAAGAGAATAAGATAAAAGACTGCCTGTGTATATGCCAGATTTTAGTCTTGTCCCTGTTCGCTGCTTGGCAGCCCGCTCTCCTCTTCTTCTGGTGGCTCCGCACAGACTTATTGATTTCTCTCTTTCTGTGTTCAAATGTGGACGAGGACCATTGGAGACGGGGCGAACGGAGACAAGACTCCACTGTCTGCACAGATGCACACACGCATAGATCTGCAGTGCTTGTGGCTCCGCTCCTCTCTCCACGCTAAGCCCAGACTGCACTGGAGACAGTCTGCAATACACATTTTATGAGCCCTTCATTTGCTTCAGTGCTCTTGTCTTATCGCTCAGCTGTTAAAAGTTATGGCTTTGTTTCAGTCGCTACCTCCCTCTGATCTCATTCCCCCGGTCCTAAGCATGGGCTCGTATTTGCTGTGGGCACTTTGTCTGTGTATTCAGAATAATCTATGTTTCATCTCTGGGGTCACGGGGTCGTAAATGAAATAGTTCTGTTATGATTGTAGTACTTCGGCATCCCATCGATGGGGCTTCCTTGAATTAGTCAAGTCCCTTCCCCATGCTAGAGCCAGATAGGGATTTTATTAGGTTTCAATCATTGGGGTTTATTTTTGACAAGCAAAGCAGGCCTGGGCAGTATGGCTGAAATGAATATGATAATATGTTAGGAATATTGTTTGATTTGATTTCTGCATTTACCCACTTATCATCATATCGTCACAATTCAATTCCACTACATCCCTAGAGCCAGAACCCTTTTAATGTCTTCGTTTCCCATGTCTGACATTATCATTCAAGCTTAGAA
The DNA here is from genome assembly GCF_963514095.1 of Eutrigla gurnardus. Lineage (NCBI taxonomy): Eukaryota > Metazoa > Chordata > Actinopteri > Perciformes > Triglidae > Eutrigla > Eutrigla gurnardus. The sequence goes on from NC_139926.1 coordinate 16,943,675, forward strand.
ACTGTTTACTGCTGCTCTTTTTCCTTAGAAGTCTTTCCTCTCCGGAAAGCCAGGAAACTCCCAGCAATAAAGGCGACATTGGCAGCAGGATGAGTGTGTTGTGTAGTGTTGTAGACGCATTCATTGTTTGTTGCAAGCTGTTGGCCGAGTGATTATCATCTCAGTGGCAAAGGATTTGGTCGATGTTTGTGGGTCACACAGCAAGAGGTATCATGTTAGCCCCTCTGACTCCTGGAGTTCTGTCTCCGCCAGGGAGGGCGCAGAATCCATCAAGACTTAATATTCCCTGAGCTTCGACTAGCTGGACACACAACTCTTCGCTCTGTTTGCCTGATTTTTGGTTTCACGAGAAGGAAAATGCGTTTTAAAGGGTGCGCTGTGATACAAATCAAGGTGTCCTTTTGAGAATAGCATCGGCCCCGGGGCGGTGAACTTTGTGAGACGGTCGTCCGGAGGGAGAGTGTTTGTGCATTCCTCTGTTGGCAAACATAGCTGAGGGCCATAAAGACGGTGTTTGAATTGGCCGTTTCAGATGTTTTGATGGCTGTGTGAAAATGAATGTCTAATTGCTATGGCGACCATTGCGCAGAAGACTTGTTAACGGCGTCTTCACAGTGTTGTAAAATCTTCCAAGTTGTGTCTCATGAGAGGTCACGCAACACAAAACCCTTACACACGTCAATGTCTACTTTATAGACATTGAAGTATGTAATGTAAGTACTTTTGCTCTGGTTCTATGTGCCTCTGATGGTATGATAATCTCATGATAATGCAGAAGGCAGGGTGGGACCACAGCAGGAAGAAAAGGCAACTATTGTCTCTGATTACATCTGATGTGTGTGTGTGTGTGTGTGTGTGTGTGTGTGTGTGTGTGTGTGTGTGTGTGTGTGTGTGTGTGTGTGTGTGTGTGTGTGTGTGTGTGTGTGTGTGTGTGTGTGTGTGTGTGTGTGTGTGTGTGTGTGTGTGTGTGTGTGTGTGTGTGTGTGTGTGTGTGTGTTGTGTGTCACACTGTATCCAAGGAACAAAAAAACCTGCTATGCTGTTGCCCACTACATGAATGTGAGTGAGAGTTGAGCATATGCAGGGGGGCATTTGCATTTGATTACATTCCTCACACTGTGAAAGGAGGCAGCTGCTGAGATACTGCAGGGCCCTGAGAGATGGGAGCCTTGCTAGACCTGATCGGGCACTGCGGATTCCACAAGCTCTTCCTGGGCGGGGGGGGGGGGGGGGGGGGGTTGGCCACAGGAGATGAAGGAGGGACTCCTTCATCTCCGCATTTGATGAAGCCCTTAGCTGACGAGGTGCGCTTCCAAAGGTTGTTGAGCTTTTCTTTCTACTCGATAGTAGCGTGCGCCTTTCACACACAGTCCCAGTGTATGACACAGGATACCAAGAAGGGGTCAACCTCCACTTCACAGTCACACCAGACAAGGTCACAGCACCGCATTGAGCTCAATTTCAATACAGCTGCCAGTACAGTACCATTCGTTTGGTTGGTTCAATAACGCTTCCTAAATATATCCATATCTAGAGCTGTAAACTCCACCGCCATCTTGATGTCTATCAGGGGCTTGGCCTAAAGACACCTACACACTGGGCCGTTTCTGAGAATAGCAAAACGTTGTCCCGAGAAACTCTCTGAGACACATCCAGTCAAAATTTGACTCAGGAAGTGTCAAATGTTGCTGCTGTTGCGAGCAAAATCGACAAATCAACCACTCGTAATACTGTCTGGAATTTTAAATTAAGTAAGGCCAAACCTTGTTTATTGTTTTGCTGCATTTTTTTTGAAGCACAAGAGCTGGGACCATGATTTTATTAGACCCATCTTGCATAGTGGCATACGATAGAGCTTCAAGATTGCTAATATCTTGCAGGGGGTAGGGACTTTGAGCCAAAAGCCGAATACACAACAAGCCATCCACGAGATGACAAGGCCCATCAAATCTGTCCTATATTGGTTTGGGTGGACCCCCGGATACTCAAAAACACTGATGTTTCCTTCTTTTTTTAAGTCAACATTAATATTAATCTTATCCAACCCAGTTCTTAAGCACAGATGTATCCAGAGTAAGACTCCTCCTGACCTACTAAAAAGCTAAGGTTGTGTATTATTTTAACGAAGTTTTCTGATCAATCATGCTGTATTTGACTGAAGGCAGAGAACGCTTTTTTAGACTGAGGTTGAACGTGTTGATTTGCTGAGCAATAGTGTGAATATGAATGTGGGCTGCTGCAAGGAGGATGACTTTCACCCTCAGGTCTGTGTTACACCCACGTCCACCTAGCAGCACACCATCTGCATATCCCTGATGGCATGCTGGCGCTTTGGCTGTCTGGGTCAGGGACGGGGACAGGGACCCGAACGGCAGGCTCCGCATTGCCCCAGCCTCTGCCTGTTTCTTCCCTCGCCGCCCCGCAGTTTGCTGCAGTTTCCTCGGTGCTGGGCTATTTGTGCCATGGTAACGGTGCCAGCCTGCCTGCTCAGACACAGATTCCACCTCTCGTCTCCCTCTTTGCCAGCATGATGACTCAGCAGCTCCTGCAGGGCTTCTAGCCTCCTCCCTCTTCATCCTCAGTGATACACCATGCTCATCAGACAAAGTAATGTTTTGTCATTCTCTCCTTCGCCTTGACCCGAATAGAAACCAGACCAAAAGAATAAAGCATCCAAATAGACTACTATTCTCGTTTGTTCTTGAAAGCTGTTACAACAACCACATTGTTGCCACCTAGAAACAGCAAATGCTAATAAAATATTAGTTTTAACATGGCACTCAGATGTTGTCTTGTAAGTGGGAATGTGTACCAACTCCAAGAAACGCATTTAAATCATCATCATAACTGTGTACATGCTGCTCTTTCTGGGTTCAGTTAACAATCACCGCCTTCTTCATCCGATCACTTTAAGCTCTGTTTAACATCTCAGAGACGTGCTTATCATCACAGCCTTCTGGATCACTGGAAAGAGTCTGAGGAGGAAACATGGCGCAATAAAACGGGAGCCTTGATACGTAGGATCACTTTCATGTCCCTCCAGCAGCACTCGGCGGGAGTCAACCCGAGCATACATTTCACTGGGCCGAGTCTATTTCAACTATTTCTCTCCAGGTTGTGCACACTATCACTTGTGTGGAGCTCAATGGGGTTTCTGTATTTCCAGGAGCATGGTCAGTGCTTATGCATCTCAGAGGCATTGATGGCATCACACAAAATACCTGCTGGGAATCTGGCGGGATCATTTAGATTATTTACTTTGTTAAAGGCATAAATCCATATAAAACAGGCAATTTAAAAAGAAATATAGGCCTGCATTCAGAATTTAAAGTGAAGGAACATAAATATAAGTAATGATTGTGCAGAATGACCACTTAGATATACACATAGACACCAGTATATGTTATTTTGTTAGTGTTTCTGATTAGTACTGACTTTCTATACACCTGGTTAGTTAATATGTGACAGTTAAATGATAATTAAGTGTTTTTTATGTAAAACACCCATCAGCAAAGTAACTAGTAACCGCAGAGTAAAGCACAATATTTTCCCCTGACATGTAGTAGTCAAGTAGGCATCGGCAATTCAACTGGCATAAAGTGGAAATACCTAAGTAAAGTACTTCAACATTATGCTTACGGACATTACTTTATTAATTTTCTACCACTGCAAATCTTGAGCTTGAGTCACGTAGAAATGTCAACCATTATTAACTGCCTGAACTTTCCTAAAGAGGGAGTAAAAGAGGAATCATAATAATGCAATGTATTGTAAAATGAAAACGCCGTACTCACAGCTGTGTGAAACGACACGTGGCCACCTTTTTTAAGCTTGTATGAAATGGTGCTCTGCATACTTTAGTAAGGCCCATTAGATTATTAGTTCCAACAGCAGTAAACATGGGGACATATATCTAACGTTAAAATGACCATGTGGCTTTTGTACTAGGTTCCTGTTACAACAACACATCGGAGGATGTAGGAAGAGGGAGTTAAAGGGAAGAAGGGGGTCGAGACAGATAGTGGGGGGGGAATGAGAGCCTTGGCAGGATGTCAGCTCTGTGAACACACGCTGCAGAACACTGCCAGAGAATTCAATATGCAGGGATAGAGAGCTGCAACACACACGTAGCACCACAAAGTTGGTCTGGTCAGATCGCAATCGGTCCTGCGGATGCAAGACCTGCTCCTCTCCTTCCCAAGAATCCCTCCTCGGGTTTCCAATATCAGCACCAGTCCTGGGTGTGTGTTCATCAAGCAAAGCTGTTAGCTGGCTTGATGCTATGTTAACAGCCAGCTATGCCTCATATGTGCGTAGACGTGGAGTGGTCTTCGTTTGCTGCGCTTATGCCGCACAAACTGTGAGGATAGAAAAACATGCAGTATTGGATGTTTGCAAATACAGACAGAAACGTGTGGGAGATCAGGCACAAGGCCTTCAGGTTCTGCAGGGCAGACTGAAATATTTGCTTTGCACATAATGGCAAGCACATAATAGGACCACTTAGCGGCATGGTCGTCAGCGCGATGCTCGCTGCTGCTGATAGCTTATTTAAGACAAAGTGCCTGTGTGGGAGAGATGAATTGAGACGGAGATAATTTCAGTGCCCCGTTGAGGGTCTTTTGGCAGTAAATGTAAACAAAAATGCAGCAAATCATTTACCTACACTTATTGAAACCATTAAATGGAGCGTCATGACATGCTCTACTTAGTTAATTGCGGGGAGTTATTGATCTGTCAGCAGCGTGTGGGTCAGGATATCATGCTGCTTGTTGTCTTTTGTACATGAGTGATATACGAGTCAATTTCAAGATAACCAGTTAGACGGTCTCCTTTCTTTCAGGGCTCTAGTGTGTGCTCCAGATTATTGTCTTTTATTCCTCTGCTTATCTCTTTATCCTGTTTCCTCTGGCCTCCTGGCTTCACCGTAACCCAGCCAACTGTCCCCCCCCCCCCTAGCGTGATGCCCTTCTTCCCGCTGTCCCTCTGGGCGCCGACACTAGACACCTCCTTGTCCCACTTCTCCCTCTAGTCTACCTCACTGTCACAGCCCACTTGTCTCTCCCATATTGGCCCGCGTCCTCTGCCCGTCTCTGACCTACTGTCCCCCAGTTGCCCCCTGGTTATACCTCCCTTGCCTCTCCGTGCCCTCCTGCCCGTTCCCTGCCCCCATCCCGGCTCCCCTCTCCCCTTCTCCAAAGGGAGCAGACAGAGCTCCTGATTATCTCTGGGTGGCAGCCTCTGTTTTGTGCTCTGATTAAAGGAGCAGCATGTGGTCTGTGTGTGAGCAGCCCATGCAGACGCTGCCGTTGGGCTAATGCTAACATTATGTGCTTAATCATTTATGTCTGGGAGACGGGCACAAAGGCTTGGAGGGGATGGAGGTAAGGGGGGCGCCTGGGTATTTATCAGTGGCACAGATGCATTCGGGCGTGCAAACACATGCTTCCAAGATAGCGGCCCTGGTGCTTAGTACGGCATCGACGGGGCACGCTGCAGGCTATGATGTCTACACAAAACTCACATATCATCTTTATAAAAAAGGTAGCCGGGGGGATTTTTACACTGTGCGTTGAGGTGGTGATCTGTTAAAAATCTGTCACTGGATACAGCAAACAAATATAACTGCATGGCGTATGTGGACCCTTCTACAGACGCATTAAATATTGAAAGATTAGACCGTCTCCAGGTCTCTAAATGATAGTATTTGGGCACCCACAGTCTCCCTGCTGTGCTCCTCTCCTCCTCCTCCTCCCTCCTCCTCCTCCTCCTCTTTCGTCTGTCTGCTCCTCTCCCCTCACTGCCAAGCAGCCTGTCCCTCCAACACACACACACACACACACACACACACACACACACACACACACACACACACGGATAGAGGCAGCCAATAAGAGAGCACCAGTCTCCCCATTGCTTGCCACTCAATGCCTTGTTGCCAGGACAACAGGAAGGCTTGAGACCCACTTCACTTGAGCATTTTAAACTTGATGTTGACTATTTTTCTGAAAACAAGAAAAGGTCTCCCTTTTGTTCAGTATGTCTCTCTCTCTCTTGGTCTTGTGTCTGTCTCGCTGAATGGTGTCCCAAAAAGATGTTTTACAAAAGTACCAAAGGTATTATTGTGCATCAATAATAAAATGACATTCATTTGCTTTGAATCCTATTTCAGCCCCTTCTGCCTGGCTTAATTCTCATATTCATTGGAGTGCAGCCCTCATTTATGTTTTTTTTTCTTGTTTTTCGTTGCCTCTAGGTCTACAATGACGGTTGGGGGCATGTTTCTTTTGGTCGCCCTGGTCCTTCCCTGTTCTGGCTTGGAAGGTAAGTGTCTTGCCACAGAACACAGCTTGTCCCGAGCACATGTTGTAGCTGGAAGGATGTGTACTGGATGTCTCTGTTCCCCTCTCCTCCTTTACTCCGGTTAAAGATGCACACAATCTTTCAGCCTGTGTTTTCCCTGTGCCCCCTCAAGTCTTTTACAGGCATACACCAAAAATTCACAATTTTGTTTCCCTTTCATCACCCCTCCCCAGTCTGTCTCCCTCTCATCTGCTGTCTGGCAGTGTTATTTTAAACAACTGCAGTGGCGGTGGAATGCAGTAGAAAGAGGAGCTTTTTTAGGGTGGCAATCCACACTTATCCCCATACTTAGAATAGATATACATGTATCCCCTTACAGGAAGGATAAGCACTGATAATCTGTTGTCACAAGTCCTCCTTTGCAGCAGCTCTGTTTATTTTCAATTATGAATTCTGACCTGTTTTCTTTTGTAGGTGAAGTCAGTGAGAGAAAGACTGAATGCTTTTGTGACGGAGTGTCCTGCAGCAGCGGGGACCGGTGTTTCGGCCAACGGTGCTTTACCTCCCTCTCCATACTGAACGGGACATTGGCCACTCAGAAGGGCTGCATTGTGGGTAATGAAGAAGGGTCTTTGCAGTGCGGAAGCCCGCCAACTCCTGAGCTGGTGGTAGAGTGCTGCTCCGGTGATTTGTGCAACATGAACGTCTCCTTGCAGTCACCGGTGAAAGGTGTGTATCGCATCACTGTGAATAAGTATCCTGCTTAAACATCTGCATGAGTTTAATTTACCTGAAGTTCATCATTTAGTCTTATAATGTGAGGAAAGTGTCATTTTTTTGTGGTGAAAACTCATTGGGGTTAAACCTACGTGACTGGCCTCTTTGGCCCGCCAGCAGAGATACATTTTCATGTTTTCTGATCTGAGTGAATGCCGTTTAATTTAGCGGGCTACTAATAGAATTGCTCTACTGGGTTTCCCCTTATCTCTTATTTCCTTTTTATCAGATGTAGAACAGTCTGCTGGCAGACCAGTCCTCAGAGACCAGGAGTGTGTGTGTCATGGCGGCGCATGTGATGGAGACCGCCGCTGTGCGGGCCAACAGTGTTTCTCCTCTCTGAAGATGATTGATGGGATGGCTGTCCAACAGAAAGGCTGCCTGAGGGATGACGAGGAGGGGAGAGCCACCTGTGCCATGCCACCCTCATCGGCCCATGTTGTCAAGTGCTGCCAGGGCCATCTGTGTAACATGAACGTCACTGTGCGAGCTCCAGGGAAAGGTGACTTTGTACTCATTGTACACATTTCTCTTGGCTGCTCACAACAATTTCTTTATATAACAAGACTGTATTAGAAATTTGATTTTTCAACACCATAAAAAGCTATATATATATATATGTGTGTATCTATGTATATGTATGTATCTATGTATGTTTTAAAGTGTAGTCATTTACTAGCTATGTCTTCTTCCTGAATCTTTTGCAGAGGAGGAAGTAAAGCCCCCCAAAGAGGAGCATCAGTGTGTGTGTGAGGGCAGCTCATGCGTGAAAGGGAAACGTTGCATGGGCCACCAGTGTTTCTCATCCCTGACGGCCAGCGCTGGCTCCCTGGTGTACCAGAAAGGCTGCTTTAATGTCTACGAGCAGAGCACGCTGACCTGCAAGACCCCACCTTCCAAAGACCAGATTGTGGAGTGCTGCCATGGCCACCTGTGTAACATGAACAGCACCGTGTCGCTACCTGTCAAAGGTATCCCACCACACAACCCAGAATGCTCTATTTGCTATATTTCTATCATGCTCATGAGCTCAATCTGTTGATTCCAGCATTGAACTACTTAAAACCATTCCTCAGACAAAGTGCTACTTAGATTTGATCTATTCATAATAGGAAGGACCATGTGAGTTAGTTATATATTCATTCTCTGCTGAGAGGGCTACACCATCGGATGTGAAATCGTGTGCCACGGCTGTTTTGGACCGTTTCTGTTGGCCTGATTTACACCTCTGTGTGGTCACACTCCTGGCTCCTTATGAAACAGAAACGGGGGAGACAGTGAACAACCAAAGGGAGGTTTTGAATATTATTTAGTCACGGTCCACTTCCCCTCCGTCCTCTCGGAGGCTGTCAGAGCTGGCTGACGAGACACCCACAGGGTGAAGCCACCTGGGAAACAAGGAGAGGCAGGCATCTATGCACAGAGCTGCTGTTGCCCTTTATGTTTCCTTTCCCTGAACTTTATTCTCTAAAGCAGGTATTTATGTTTTATAGATAAATATTTATACCTATAATACCCCAGCTGGTTTAGATCAGAGATAAATAAAATGTGTAATATGGAAATGGTTGTGTTACCTTGAATGGGCACAGTTTACAACATCATAACAATTCACATAATGTCTGTTGAAAACATCCACTGTCTTGTTATTTCATTGCCACAAATATGTGTATATCCTGCCAATGTGCTTGGATCCAGTCTAGAGAGTTCCTACAACGCGTTGATAGATTTGTGCATCCTGGAGAAACGCTTCATTATTTGAGTTGAGAAAAGGGGATCATTGTCTGTACGGAAGGCAGAGCTGAGCAGCCTTTCCCTTGGAATGTTTGGAAAGTGTGAATGGTGGTCAGTTCCTCAGGCTGGCCTGATCGTGTGTGTGTGTGTGTGTGTGAGAGAATGAATGCTCATGCGCATGTGTGCTCTGTGTGCACCCCCACCATTAACTGGTTTCTTCAGGAGGTCTGCAGAGAGCTGCAAACCTGTGATTTGGTTCACCGTGTGTGGTCCAGTCAGAGAAAAGACTTTCCTCAATGTAGATGGTGCTTTTGCTCTTCTTGTATCGCTGCTAAGTTACAATGGATGCATCCATCTGTTGTTTATAAAGCACTTGGTCTTCTGACAAGTCCGATTCAATCTTTCATAATCAAGCTTTATTTTGTGTTCTTAAAAAACCCCGCCAAAATGATGACCTGTAGTCTGAAGAAATCTCACACTGTAAATGTTTGTCTCCCGTCACAGCCGATGACCTAGCCAGCTACAGTGTGACCACACTGGTCGTGGTCGTCGTGGCACCCATCCTCATCCTCATCATCCTCTCTGCTATCGCCATCCTGGTGTTCAGACGCATCCACAACAACCAGATGGAGAGGCTAACATCGAGAGATGCAGAATATGGAACTATTGACGGCCTTATAGCATCCAACGTGGGGGAGAGCACTCTGGCGGTGAGTAGGTGGAAACCTCCCAAGCTCATTAGAAAGAATGGCGTAAGAGCTGCTCAAGGCTTATTTTAATTGACTAGTAGGCTGAATATCAAATTAATTTCCAGTCCTTTTATTTTAACCCACTTCTCTCTCTCTGCTAGCTGCCATATACTGTAGAATGTAGATGTTATAAATTGTTGTGTAGGGAGGCACAGACCGTCTGCTGTGTGAAAGAAATGTAAATCTAAAATAAGAGTCTCTATTTTAGTTTAAGCCAGCCAGTGTTAGTATCGGCACTTAGGAAGGAAGATAATAAATAACATAAATTGAATTGTGTTCATTTTAATATATTGATGTTATTTGAAATGTGCACAGATGTATTATGTAAGAAAATGCCTCTCAGTTCAGGGCTCGATAAAACATTATATAATATTAAATCACTTGGATCAGGATCAGTAAAAAGGGTTTTTGGAATACCACATTTTCTTTTTCCCAGTACAGACGAAAGCCCAATATCTCCCTTTTTCTGTACATTTCTCAGCTGACATGTGATGTCACTGTAATCGAGGGTTTAGTTATATATGCTGATTAATCCAAACCCACAACAAATACTGCACTAAAGAGAACTTAGAACAATTAAAAATATAGATTTTATTTAACTCTATAGCACTTTTCTGAACCCAAAGACGCTTCAGAACTCTAAAACTTGTTTTGAATCTACTCTGCCTGTGTGTTACAGGAATGTCTTTTGCTGTTTATTTTCTCTCCACACAACCATGGATTGTAACTTTTCTGCTGAGTGGTTTATTTTTTGAGGCCCACTAAACTGATCCAGAGTTTAGGTGGAGTCCTGTGGTTAGCGTTTGGTCTGAAAGACAGCCCAGCACATTCACTCTCTGGCTCAAGTTAAGCAGAAACTGCTCGGGCTAGCTTGGGCCCTGAGAAAATACATACATTGTTATACTTTTGTTTTAAATAAAAGCATTTATCTCACCTCTGTAGCTACAGTTTCGAGCTATCATGGCACATGACACAGTATGTCTTTTGTAAGCATGTTTCAACTCTTTCAAACCGGAGATTATCCAGTTTATCTTTTAATCATGAAACTTGTAAAGAACATGTTCAAGTTTTGATCATTTGTGTGTGTGTCATGGAAAGAAATAGCTAGTTTTGGCTCTGTTTCTAGCTATTTCCAAAGTCCACCAATGCACTTGGCAACGGAAAGCCAAAATATGGAGCCACAGAATGTTTGTTTCAGCATAATTAAAAAGTGCTTGGCAGCACCATGAGAAAGGATATTAGGAACAGTGGTGCGGCTGTGAAAATCAAATCAGACTGAAACACATGTGCTTGTCCCTCTGGAGTCTACTGCCCAAAAGTCATCTGATTATGATGATTTTCATCGTTCTGATTGCATTCTGCTGCCTAAACAGCCTGGCCCAAATGTGCCCTCCTAAAAACAATCCTCCTGTACCAAAGAGAGGGATTTAAACTCTCTGCAGGGCAACTCATCATTCATTTTATGGTCCTCTGTCTTGCATTCCTGTGTTGTGATTCCAAATTGTCTCTCAGGCAGCTCTTGCATTATGCATCTGTTTATCTGAGGCATCACTCTTCTCTGTTGTTTTCAATCCTCCTCCCCCTCCCAGTTCAGTTGTTTGTTTTTGCTCAGCAGCTGCCAACTCTCTTGCTCCACACTGCCCTCCTGTGTCCGCTCCGGGGTGCTGCGTGTGTTTTAGCAGAGATAAAAATAAAAGGCTTAGCGGCATTGCACCTGTCTCGGTGTCTGGCCCTCGGTTAGAGAACATCTCCAGCGCCCACACCAGTCATCAGGGAGGGGGTGGCACTGCTGTTCTTATCTCAGCAGGGGGCACTCTACACCTCCAGCACAGACAACCCCGCCCCCACAGACACACACACACACAATGTCCTGGTGCTTACCCCCTTACATCCTATGTGGGTGCCACATCAAAGGCAGCCTGTTGTATTAGTCTCCATCTGAGTCCTAGATGCAACGTATTTCATCTTCTTTTTTTTCTTTTTTTTTAATGCTTGAGCCACAGGATTCCTTGAGGAAGGTTTCCATTCAACTTACCCCCCTTGTAAATATAAACATATACATGTAAATAAACAAACCCTTTACTCTTTGTGTCTGTTTTCCAGGATCTTCTGGATCATTCCTGTACTTCTGGAAGTGGCTCAGGGCTCCCGTTCCTCGTTCAGAGAACTGTCGCACGACAAATCACACTCAATGAGTGTGTGGGTAAGTGCCCCGTTAAAGGCTGTTTTCATATTCACAATAGCACTGGCACGGAAAACTCGGGCCCCTCATTCATTTCAGTGAGGCACTCCCACTGTGCTGACACAGGGGGGCAAAAAATGCTGGTCCAGCTAAAAAAAAGTGTTCCTGGCTCAACTTAAATCTCAGTACAGCCACACACTGCAATGGACCAATACAGTATTTGTAATGGCATATACAGCAGATACAATACTTTATAGTGTTGTTTACATCACATGTATTGATAGAGGAGCAAATCATTGACGATATAACATCTTACCAGAGTTGTAAATTCTTTTGAAGGAGTGGAACCCTTCTAGTTGGACTTCCTGGTTCATCTTTTAAAGGATACTAATACACTCTTTTTTTTTTTTTGCTGACTTCATTTGGAAGAGCAGTCATTCATCAAAGACTGTCCAAATCATGCAGCACTTGTATTCTATCCACAAGCAATAAACTACATATTTGGGTTGCAAAACAGGCCAGTGCTGTGAGGGTGTTCTGTAATTGGGAAATAGTAAATGTTGAAGCAGGCCAAGTCTCGAGGGCCAACAATTGCACAAGTTTGGAGATTGTAGTATGTAGAGTGTCAGTGAAAATATTACCAACAGCATATCTGTATTTCCTTATCAGACCTTATCAGTGTTGATCCTGGGTCGGACCACGGAAAGCAAATTAAATTTGCATGAATTTATTGATTACAGCCACTAGGGGGCATACAAATATGCATTTACAGTCTTACAAAGTTGTTATGGTGAACATATAAGCAAAGCCTATTTACACATCAATTAGAAGCTGTAGCAACAAAATGTCTGCCCTTCTTGTCTGCTATTTAGAACCGGCCAGCCAGCATACAGTGAACCATATCACACTTTGTTGTAACTGGAAACTCCCTACAGAAATAGGGCAAGCAAAAAGAGGCTACCAAGCAGCCGAGTAGTAACTCTAGTGCTATGAGCAACCTTTTATACTTGAGACATTTGATAACATGATATCATATTCAAAAATATCCAGTCCATTTTTGTTTGATGATTTCTCCCCTCCCCCACCCCCCACCAGGTAAGGGCCGTTACGGTGAAGTGTGGAGGGGTCAGTGGCAAGGAGAGAGTGTCGCCGTCAAAATCTTCTCCTCCAGAGACGAGAAGTCCTGGTTCAGAGAGACCGAGATCTACAACACGGTGCTGCTGAGACATGAGAACATCCTGGGTGTGTACCATATTCCATGCATATAGTCTCAGTGAGACCATACCACATATTGAGATGCACATTTTAAGAAATACTTATACAGACCAGTCTACCTTTTACTTCAACTGGTTACTGTGGTGCCCCAACATCTCCTATTGGCCAATACTATGGCGTGTGTTTAATTAATTGCATTTTTCATTTCACCCAATTTAGGCTTCATAGCTTCGGACATGACCTCAAGGAACTCCAGTACTCAGCTCTGGCTTATCACTCACTTCCATGAGATGGGCTCCTTGTACGACTACCTTCAACTCAGCACCCTCGATGCATCCAGCTGCCTCCGCATGGCTCTCTCCATCGCCAGCGGCCTGGCGCACCTCCATGTCGAGATCTTCGGCACTCAGGGCAAACCGGCCATTGCCCACCGAGACCTGAAGAGCAAAAACATATTGGTGAAAAAGAACGGACAGTGCTGCATTGCTGACCTTGGTGAGAATACTGATCTACCGTTATCATTCATATGCTACTTATTTACCTACTACTTTTAATCAAATGGTTATAAAAGTTGGATTCCTCTGCTTTCAAAAAAGCTTAATTTTGATTTTTAAATATATATAGCAGCTATAAAAACACCACTGAGTCTTGGGTTTGAATATTTCATTCGGGATACACATAAGCTGCTTCGATAAAAGAGCTGATACCAGCTGATGCACCAGAAGCCGAGGATGATTTGAACCATCTTAAAGCGATTGAAGGTCTGAAAGGTATTATATTTGAGATGCATCTGCGCTAATATCACTCTACTCACATCTTTCCGCCTAGTCATATTTGTTGATTTTGGAAGAACAACCGCTGCTTTCCCACCGAGCTCATAATCAAAAACACATTTACAGGAACTTGGACCACTTTATCTAATAAAACTAATGTTCCATTTGCAGGTAAAAATAAGTCCGGGTACCAGCCATAACCTGGTGTCTGGCTTGGCATGTTTACAAGCTCGATGTCATAATTCCTGTTTTTCGATGACGCATTTTGCTCTTCAGACAAACATGTTTGCAGTTGTTTGTCTCCCCAGCGAGTTGTTGTCATGCTGGAGTACATCCTGTGGGAACAGAACTTTTTAGGACAAACAAAGTGTTTTTCAGCATTATATCGGTGGAAAGTGAGGCTAATGTTTTGTCTTCACTTTAGGTGATGGGAGGCTTAATGTCCCCCACCACTCAAAAAATGTGTTGAGCTTCACGCCAGGAGTATTTTCATACCCGTCATGTCTGGAGGGGAACTTTGACGTGTTCTGTGTTTTCATGCTAGGTCTGGCAGTCATGCATTTTCAAGACACCAACGAATTAGATGTGGGGAACAACCCCAAAGTGGGAACAAAGCGCTACATGGCTCCTGAAGTGCTCGATGACTCCATCCAGATGGACTGCTTCGAGTCCTACAAGAGAGTGGACATCTGGGCCCTCGGCCTGGTTCTGTGGGAGATCGCCAGGAGGACCGTCAGCAACGGTCAGTACATTGTCTACTTGGATGATGTCGTCCTGTCTTACTGTTATCAGTCATCTTCCTCAATTCCAACATGTTTTTTTTTTTGCATTACCTACAAGCAGCATATTGTCAGTTGATAGTGATAGTACAATTTGTTCTCCTGCTATTGATGAAGAGATTTGGCCTTGAGGCACACATCCATATCTAATGTCTGTGGTTTGTGGCGATGCCAGAGGCTTTTAATGTGAAATAAAAACCTTCGTCCTCCTCCCATCCGCTGTCAAATGGGTTCATCGCTTTATAATAGGAACCGGGCTTTCAGCAACACTTAAGTTATTCCTTCACCCCAGACACCGTAACCTCATATCTCTATTGCGTCCCATGGATGCACTTGAGGTTGTTATGGATAAAACAGGCCCTGTTTTTTTTTTTTATACACTTCAGTAATGTGGTCTGTTTCTATTGAATGATCTTGAAATGGAATTGCTGCATGCTGTGCTCCACTTGTAGGCATCGTAGAAGACTACAAGCCCCCTTTTCACGACGTGGTCCCAAGTGATCCCAGTTTTGAGGACATGAAGAAGGTTGTGTGTGTGGATCAGCAGAGACCCAACATCCCAAACCGATGGTTTTCAGACCCTGTAAGTGATATATATATACTAGTATATTAGTAAAATCTGCATGCTTTTGATATCCAGAAATGGGAGCATTTATTGTTTATTGTTAAAAGGATCCCCATTTGCTGTCGCCAAGGTGGGACGAGCTAGTCTTCCTGGGTCCCCAAAACAACAAGAAAATCACTTAACAATGATAATCTTAAAGCAATAAAACATTGTAGACATCATTATAAACCTCATCAGAGATTATTCAGAATACTTTATTACAGGAATACATTCATTATTACATTCACACAGTAAATATGTCCATTTCCATGATGTTCTAATGTTGACATAGGAGGCACTGATTGATTGATTTCTCCTAATGAATTTTCAGACTTTAACCTCCATGGCGAAACTCATGAAGGAGTGCTGGTACCAGAATCCGTCCGCCAGATTAACAGCGCTGCGCATCAAAAAGACTCTCACAAAGATCGACAACTCTCTGGACAAAATCAAAACGGACATTTGAGTCTGCCCGGAGAAGCAGAGGAAGAGGCAGACGTGCTCAAAGGCCTTTGGGTGAATCCAGAGGGTGGACCATGCTGGAGAAATGTCACAAGACGAGAGACTTGATTGGTTCAGTGCCCTTATAGTGGCACAAACCTATATTTATTTTAAAACACTTGGCGGGACACATTTTGGCATCCAAAGATGGCTTACCGGGCATTTCTGAGGCTGCCAATGGTCTTGGAAATAGGAAAATATGTATTAAACTTATGACATAGGAGCTGGACTATTTGCAATGTTCTTCAAGGAAGAAACTGTTACCCGGGCATTCGAGTAGGCTTGCTTTTTGTTAGAACCGCAGATTTTTTTTACTCTGAAAAATGTCTGAACATATTAGCAATTTCTCTTTATCTCTGTACTGCATTCTTCATTCGTATCACGGCAGAGTCTTTTGGGAAAGAGATCAACTTGCCAATCGAACTCGACAATTTAATCTGCATACTTTCTGGAAAGGTGATCACGGCGAGCAGTCATGTTTTACTTTGTTTACAGTGCTGTCTGAAAAATGTTTCTCGGGATCTCTCCAATCCCCTAACGCTTAGCTGCGCAGCTGCATCGACGGCACTGCTTCTCTTACCTGAGATATCGTCCAACTGAAAGTCACTCTGCTTATGTATATCACCCTGGATTTCACATTGAACTACCTGAACCTGTTCTACATGTCGTTTCTTCAGCTTCACAGAGACAAATGCTAAAAGAACAAATAAAATATCTGCTATAGACTGAACTCTACTCCGTAAGAGGCCTGTAAGTAAACCTGTAAAGCCTGTATCATGTCTTAACGCGTGCATTGTTGTCTTAATGCGTGCATTGTCAAGTAAACGGAGTCAAACTTCAGCCTTTTTTTATTTCTTTAACATTTTATATCAATTAGTGATTTATATTAATTAAATAGAAAAAAATGTTTTTATCCGTCTCATTTGTCTTGATGCTGTATCTAGTTAGTTTATTTATTATGAGGCATGCTGATGGAGTGGCTTGCTGACCATTCATTATCAAAGTGTTCGAAAAGCACCAGAACAGCAGAGTTCTCAGAGTCAACACTTGAAAGGTAATTAATTACTCTTATAAAGAGCTGTTTCAGTGTGGTGAGATTTAAAGCCAGACTGAAACTTTTAATTAATAGTTATCTAAAAGGATTTGCGACTAAATCAAAACTACTTTAGACAGATACGTAGCTTAGAAATAGTCCTGAAATTAGAGAGAACAGACGGGTCCAGATTTTGCTTTTCGATAAGAGGCTGCACTAGAGCATGTTTGAAAGCAACGGTGAGATAAGAGAGGCGTTTATCTAAGAAAACATATTTTCGTAACGGAGAGGGATCACTGTGGGAATGTGTGGGGTGTTGATGCTGCACGACAATAACAGGGAGAATGATACAGGCTGAAATTGATTGAAGGCCACCGGGAACAGAGGAGAAACCGGGGCGAAGGAAGTGGGTGGAGGCCTGAGAGAAGAAAGCTGGTTGATAACACATTTGAGGAAGTTTTCACAGAGTGAAATTGACACAAAGTGATCTGTATCACAGGGATTTGTAAGAGAATTTAAAACATGACAAAAACTTGAGGCCTGTGAAGACGAGATTAGTTTTAGCAGGTCTCTGGTATTTAGGTAAGTACTCCTAAAAAGACTCCGATTAAGTAAATCAAAAGAATTAATCTGGGTGATCCCATGACTTTCCTAGCATCCCCATTAGCTTCACCGGCCCAACAATGTTAGAACCATTTTCTTGTGATTTGTAAATCCAAAGTCATTAAGTCGTCCCAGTTGATGACTGCTTCTATTTTTGTCAGTACAGGTAGAAACCTTATATTACCTGTGAATTAATTCACTAATATGCAGTTATTTCTACACAATAATGGATTTCCTTGCCGCCTTAAAGCTTGACATCTGCACTGCCAACGAGCCAGATGCATTTCTAATAGGAAAAGGTCAAAAGTCCAAGGCAGTTCCATGCCAGCTGTAAAGTGAGACTGTCCAGCAGATATCTTGGCAGATGTCTCACGGAAACTGGTTCTCGGGGCTCATTAATATGCCAGAGATGTTACGGACCAGATAATGTAAACGCCAACAGTGGCAGTGCTTAGACGCTCCTGCTCGCATGCACCAACAGCTGGCAGACCTTCTACTTGCACCGTCTTTATATTCAGTGTCATCTGATCTGCACCTGCATCCACAGGGCTCAGAGGTCGGACTCCAGTGGTCCTGGGTTTGTGTTCAGGCCGTTAACTGAGAGCTTAGATGATTTTGAGAACTGTATTTGTATTTTTTAAGCATTTCAACAATCAGTGGTGGTGCATTAAGAACAGTTACCTGGATCCAGTACTTATATACGTCTCGCTATGTACAAAACGTAATTTTACTGTGAATAAAGGGGGAGAAAAAGTACATTTTCTGCTTGGATTTGCTCCCATAATGTGAGTCCACTCATCCACTCTCCTTGATGACACTAGCACCTCCCGTTGCCATGGATGGAGCCCAAGCAGCAGCAGCAGCAGGGGGGGGGGGGGAACAGGACTCGGGACACATATATGGCCTGCAGTAAATACCTTATTGCATGCAGGTGAGTTGAGCTAACATTTGCACTGAGCTTTAATGTACAGTAGATTACCTCACAGTGTGTTTACTGTGCTTGTTTGAGCAGAGTGTTAGCATTGTGTATACCTGTCCCACACAACACGTGAATAACGAGCTCCCATGACAACCAGGCGAGTGCCTGTGCACGCGGGATCAGGGAAGAGTCAGTGACCTTTACCCCCTCGGATTAGGGGTTGTGTCTATGTGATGTACTTTTTAATGTATCATTATGTTCCACGTGACTGACTATTTACACCACACACCCCCTCCATAGACACTCTTCCTCACCCCATCCCAGCAGCAGTACAAAGTACAGTCCAGCTCTCTAGCGCCCCCATCCCTCCCACTCAGCCAATAAAATCCATCTGGTTCAATTCCCGTCCCCCTTCATCCAACACCGGCCGGGCCGTTGACCACAGTGTCCTAGCCTCCCTGCCCCGGTCGGCTAACACCACTGCCAATTGTGAAAGCACCACTGTAAACTTTGGTTTACTTAATATCCGCTCACTCACAAGCAAGGGCCATCTCATCCAGGATCTCATCACTGACCATAAATTTGACTTTTTCTGTTTAACTGAAACCTGGCAACAACCCAATGACTTCTCCCAACTCAATGAATCTACTCCTCCGGCATTTACTTACACCTGTCAACCCCGTGGCACCGGCCGGGGAGGGGGTCTAGCAATAATTCATCACAAGAAGTGGAAAGTCTCGCCGGTGCCAACCCCTGCTTTCACCTCCTTCGAATCCACTGTCTGTCAGCTCTCTGGACCTACTCCCACCATCATTGCAACTGTGTACCGGCCCCCAAAACCAAACAATGACTTTCTACATGACTTTGCTGCTCTGCTCACCCACCTATCCACACTTTCACCTAACAACATAGTACTGGGAGATTTTAACATTCACATGGACAATACCAACAACCCACTCACAAAAGACTTTACATCCTGCCTCGACAGTTTTGGATTTCATCAGCACACCGATACCCCCACTCACTCGAAGGGTCACATTCTGGATTTAATCTGCTGCTCTGGTGTTCCCCCTTCTGACCTAACTGCAGTCGAACTCCCCATATCTGACCATTTCCTCCTCTCATTTAATGTTAAACTCCCTCTCTCCACCACCAAGCTCCGCCGTCTCATTTCTTTTCGCAACATTAAGGACATTAGCTTGGATTCCCTCTCCTCCAGCATCGACTCCCTCATGGCCACTCACAACTCAGTCTCCCTTGAAAAGCTGGTTTCACACTACAACACTGGACTTCAACACATTCTCAACTCCCTTGCTCCACTAAAAACCAGATCTGTCTCCTTCTCCCTTTCCGCTCCCTGGTTTACCCCCGAACTTCGACTCATCAAAACTAAAGGACGACAACTCGAGCGGCTATACAGGAAAACTGGACTTCATATTCACAAAGACAATTACAAAAATCACATGTTACATTACAAGAACTGCATTACCCAAACCAAATCAAATTATAAATCATAATCTCTTCCAACAAAGGTAACACCAAATCACTGTTCTCACTGCTCAAGAATGTCACCCAATCTCTACCATCTCACCTCTGTTCAACTGCTTTCTGTAACTCCATCATGTCATTCAGTCAGAAAATCCAGATGATTCACCAACATCTCAGCTCACAAACCACCCTCAATGTTGTATCTGAACTTCCTCCTCCTACCCACTCTTTCTCCTCCTTCCAGCTCCCCACCACCCCAGAAATTTCAGATCTTATCCGCAAGTCCAAGCCATCCACCTGTCAGCTCGACCCTCTCCCCACAGTTCTGGTCATAGCCTGCCTTCCTCCCCTGGTCCCTCTCATCTCCGCCATTATCCACTCCTCTCTCTCCACTGGAACTGTTCCTACATCATTCAAGACTGCTGCAATTACCCCAATTCTGAAAAAACCTGGTGCAGATCCCACAAACTTCAATAACCTCCGTCCAATTTCTAATCTCCCCTTCATTTCCAAGATTCTTGAAAAAACAGTAGCAATTCAACTCCATTCTCATTTATCCAACAACAACCTGTACGAACAGTTCCAGTCTGGTTTCCGCCCTCTCCATAGCACAGAGACTGCACTCATTAAAATAACCAACGACCTCCTCATGGCAGCTGATTCTGGTTTACTCTCCATTCTCATCCTCCTCGACCTCAGTGCAGCCTTCGATACCATCTGTCACACCACCCTCCTCAAGAGACTATCCTCCCTCGGCATCACTCATACTCCTCTAAACTGGTTCAAGTCATATCTCTCCTGCCGCACTCAGTTCATCCAGCTAAAAACCTTCACATCCCAACCTTCCCCTGTCACCTCAGGTGTGCCTCAAGGCTCTGTCCTGGGGCCCCTCCTCTTTATCATTTATCTCCTCCCCCTTGGCAATATCTTCCGCAAACATAACATCACTTTTCACTGCTATGCGGATGACACCCAGCTCTACTTCGCCAGCAAGCCCACTTCCAACCTGCCGCCCTCCTCCCTTACTGACTGCTTAACTGAAATAAAATCCTGGTTCACTTCAAATCTACTAAAACTCAACTCTGACAAAACTGAGATTCTTCTCGTTGGCACACAATCAATACTCTCCAAAACCAACAACTTCCCCCTCACCATTGACAACTGCTCCGTTTCCCTCTCCCCACAGGTTAAGAGTCTGGGTGTCATCCTCGACAGCACACTTTCTTTCCAATCTCACATCAATAACATCACCCGGTCTGCTTACTTATACGCAACATCAACCGCCTCCGCCCCTCCCTTACTCCCCACACCACTGCTATCCTTGTCCATAGTCTCATCACTTCCCGCCTGGATTACTGCAACTCCCTCCTCTCCGGTCTCACCCATAAATCCCTGCACAAACTTCAACTGGTCCAGAATTCAGCTGCCCGTGTCATTACCAGAACCCCCTCCATCCACCACATCACTCCCGTCCTACAGCAGCTCCACTGGCTCCCAGTCAAGTCCCACATTGACTACAACATCCTCCTGTTAACATTCAAAGCCATTCACAATCTTGCCCCCCCATATCTTTCCAATCTTCTCCATATTGCCATCCCCTCTCGCACACTCCGTTCATCCTCCTCCATTCTGCTGACTGTCCCCCCGGTCCGTCTTACCACCATGGGGAGCAGAGCTTTCAGCCGCTCTGCTCCCCGGCTCTGGAACTCTCTGCCACCCGAAATAAGGAACATCAGTACATTTTCACATTTCAAGTCCCGACTCAAAAGACACCTGTTTAAGATTGCCTTTTCCCTCTAACCGAGCTTCCAGTCCATACTTTACTTTACTCTTGTGTACTTTTGTGACTTCTTTTTATTTTATTTTATTTTATTAGGTTACTTCATTTTTATTTTATTCTATTGTGTACTGTACATTGTCTTTTATTTACTGTAAGGTGACCTTGAGTGACAGAAAGGCGCCTATGAAATAAAATGTATTATTATTATGTTCCTTCCGCAGATGAGCGCACTGAGGGCCGAAACCTCCCGTGTCCGTACGCGCACGCGGGAGGCGGCGTTTGACTGGCTCCGCAGCGGTTAAATGGATGTGCAACACGCTCTCATTCACATGTCTCTCTCTGAGGTCCGCAGCGCTAATCCTCTTAAACGCCGGTCAGAGGGGGGCGGAGCCAAAAGCCCTCGCTGCGTCTCACCGCCTCCGTTTTACTGCGCGAGGCGTTTGTGCGGGACGTACATTGTACCGACGGACTCTACCGCAATGAACCATGCCGCGTCCCCACCTCCCCTCCCCGGCTGTAGTGTAGCCGAGTGAACGGTGCGTCGGGGACGGAGCAGATGCGGCTCTTGCCATGATTCGTCCCGGGAAGCGGAACTTTCAAGCGGCGTTGATCTTCCTGTCTGTCGCCCAGCTGACTACAGGTAAACTAGCTGACCGTCAGACACTCGTTAAGTTCATTCAATTGGTTCGTTCAGAAATTAATTA
Source organism: Eutrigla gurnardus (assembly GCF_963514095.1). Classification (NCBI taxonomy): domain Eukaryota; kingdom Metazoa; phylum Chordata; class Actinopteri; order Perciformes; family Triglidae; genus Eutrigla; species Eutrigla gurnardus. The sequence continues at coordinate 16,965,816 of NC_139926.1, forward strand.
TTAGAAGGTTTTTTATGTGAGTTATTAAATTGCCTCATATTTAAATTGCTTGTTAACTTGGAAAACTAATTAATTTAATTGACTGAAATTGCCCATATTGTATGTTATTGACTTTATCACCAAACCAAACACAACTACAAGTTAATTTAACTTTAAATGACACATTATATTACACAAATACATTCACTTTTGTACATTAATATTATATTTATTTATAATATATGTTATTACGCTTGATATCTGTTGCTGAATAAGATTTAAATGCAAAGACCTGTTATTAGTAGAAAGAAAAAACCCTCCTATACTCTACCTGTGTCACATGTAAGGCTGTAGCTGTTAATAAGACACGTGTTGTCCAGAAAAGACGAGAGGAATGAAAACAGTGCTTCATCAAGTCATCCAATATTCATTCTTCAAAACTTAAAATGTGCTGGTTTCATACAGCAGGACAGCTTTGTTTTATTTCACATCTTATTGAGATCTTTCTGGATACTCTTTCTTGCATATTGAACATCATTTTTTTTAGTAGAACTATTATAATTATATAATTAATTTATACATGTTTCTCCAATGTGAGGATTTGCAGCCTTTTCTTGTTAAATAGTAATTTTAATATTTTCATGTTTTGAACTGCTGGGTGGACAAACATCAATGGGAAAATGTAACCATGAGCTTAAACAGTGTGTTATTGGGATGTTTCATCATTTTGAAACAGTTAAGATGATTAATGTTAAAAAATGTAATATCAATTTTAAAATTTGCAGTGGCAGGACTTGCTCCTCCCACTCACAAACTATACCTGACTATTACCTGCTGCTGTCCGTGTGTCCTGGTGTGATCCCTCACCCAAAGGTTGTCTGTCCCATAAAGTTAAAAAGTGTTTTTGACCACTAACGGCTTGGCATAGAACATTAACACTAACTTACAGGAAGGTGTGTGTATGTGTGTGTGCGTGTGTGTGTCTGTGTGTGTGTTTCAAATGGGGCAACATGGAGATGGGAGATATATCAGAAAAGATGAGCTATATCAGAAAAGTATATGATATGATATATGATATGCAGAATGTATATATATATAGCAGCACTTGTTTGTCTCTACTCATGTCTACTTTATTGGACATCTCAGAGAAGGGCTGACTGGTGACATTGCACCTTTAAGTTTAGGAGTAAACACATTTGAACTTTGTTCAGGAAATAACTTATATCTCCAGAATCTTACCAAATCCAGAGTTCCTGGAAAATTACAGGCACTTGTTTCTTTATCTTTCACGGCTTCTGGTTCACGCAGTTTGTTGTGGTTTATATTCACCACGTTGAAATACACAACCTTTGAATCCCTAATCAATATGAAGTCACAAGTCACACCAGGTGTCTGATTTAGGGGGAAATAATACAGTAAATCCAATGTGACTAAAGAGCTGTGGCCTGATGTAAGTGACAGGAAAGATACGGAGCAGTAAACAGACTAAACAAGTATGTTAATTTTATTCAAATTTGTGTTTTTGTTGTTTCTTTTTAGCCAAATAATGTGATGCACTGTTGTTGTAATGATTGATTGATTTGCAAACTGAACACAGTTAAAGTGTTAATGGCACACCGTCCCCCAAACCGGTCATTTTGTTCCTAATAACAATGAAAAAACAAACAAACAATGGCTAAAACTTTAATTATTTGTCTGCAACCAGAAATTATGACAGAAGCCAATGAACACATGCAAGCTCAGTTATTCATCTGCTTAAAAAAAAGAAAGAAGATTAACCTTGTAATGTTACAGAGCTACAGTAGCTACAAACCTTAATCAGGTTAGTAAGTTTGTTGCCAAGCAACCCTAAAGTATACTGTTAAAGAACATTGTGGGGGTTTTTGTAAATCCATATTATTATTCCTATACATTATATAATTCCATCTGTATGACCACATATGCATAACATCTCTTTGACGTGTCCAATATGAATAATACTTCTGTCACAACAATTCAGCAGTTCGAACAACTGATGGAGGTTTATGTAGGTCTTGTATCTCAAACTGTATCCAGATTTTCTAGTTTCTTCTTTATACAATATAAACACCTCTCACGTTTGTTGATATGTGACAAATAGCCTACAGGTGATGTCGAACCGACAAGAAAAAACACGTGTCATGAGATGACATACGATCCCAAGACGCCTTTCATCAGCAGTCAATCCTCCAGACAGAAATACCTTTGATGAATGTTTTGATACAACTAGACTGGCCCGGCATGCAAGCTGCTAATTGGACAGAGAACAAGAATTTCACCATCCACCATTTTTAAAAGAATTTAAACTTTATTCGGCACACCTGGAAACTCAAAGCTCTGCTATGAATGAATTAACTTACATATAATAATACTTTTTGAAACTTGAGGTTATTGTTCGCTGAGCGAACTCATCTGCATTCAAGTACAAAGAGGTTACTTAATATTCAATGGTCACATTTTGAAAAAATGCTTCAAATATTGAAAAAAACTTTGTCTGTAAATGTTCTGATAATCATTTTTAAAACTTTATCATGAGATTTATACTTCCTTTGGAGACATTTAACTACCTTATTATGGAATAATATAATCAAGCATACATTTGAGCTTCTTCATACATTAAAAATAGTTCAGTTGTCCATTGTAATAGTAGAGTTCATTTCCAGGGTTTTCCAGAGAGCAGCCAGTGCAAAGCTTGCTTCTCAATCACTCTCAGTCTTATCAAACAAAGCATGACAGCAGCTCCGAGAGGAACACAAGATTATCTGGGTGTTAAACTAAGAGGCATGACGTTGGTTCTTCCACCTCCAGCCATTCAAGAGCCTGCACCTGCTTACGTAACAGCAGCTTCTAGAGCGTTAAAGACCGCTTGCAGTCTGGGAGTGAAACGGTTCGTCTGGTGACCTTTCACCCCCACCGATAGTCAATTAATGAACTGGTGTCCTCCAGAGAGCATCCGTGGAGAAAACAGATACCTAACCATCTTGTGACGTAACGTGTTTCAGGTCTGAAGTGCGTGTGCCAGCTTTGTGCCAACCACACCTGTGAGACGACCGCGGACGGCGCCTGCTGGAACTCCGTGATGTTGATCGACGGGAAGGAGGAGGCGGTCAAGACGTGCCTGTCGCCCTCTGAGATGAAGGGCCAGGTCTTCTGCTACAGCTCCCGGAACGTCTCCAAGAGGAACTGCTGCTTCACCGACTTCTGCAACAACGAGACTCTGCACCTACACCCAGGTACAGACAAAAGGATGCTTCTGACGCAGTACTGTTTCTCTTATTTAAAAAAAAAAGTGGGAAAGGAAAAGAGATCAAAACAATAGAGGGAAGATGGATTCATCCCCTCAGACCATTTCCCATTGCCTAGGAGTTGCAGTAGTCACTCGACAGCAACACCACCCCAATCAGTGTGGGATTTCCCACTCATTCTGGCCTCGGCTAGACGAGGTGGATGCTGATCCTACTAGATCCTGTGACATAACAAATCTGGCAGAGGCAACGGGACGGCGGTGAGTGATCCTCCCCCTCCCTCCAATGATTTATAAATAAATACTTTGTCAGGCATGTAGTCCTGCTGCAAGTTAAAAGCCTTTCATGGGTCTGCCGGGTGGAAGTTAAACAGAGTGGGATTACTTACACCTGTGGACAGACAATTCAGTGGAAAACATGGGAACATCAGTTAGACTTAGCACGGCGGTTCATGGTGGGGTTTTTTCTGTTAGAGTGCTGTAATGTGTTATGTCTTTTTGTTTATTTGCCACATATTCAGTTTGAGTTGGCAGTTTGAATGCTGTAGAGACTTCCAGAAATCATAACTGAACACTAACAACCCCACAGATTTTGACATATTATGACCTTGTGAATGATGTTGGACCTGGTGTAACATTAGCATCTATCTAGAGTGATAATTATACTGTATGTGGCGAGATAAAATATATATATATATATATGAGAAAATTAAAATGCATCCTATAGCCTTTGTGAACCTGCGAAACCTTCTATGACAATCATATTCATTTCAGTGCCTGCAAACCCCTTAGTGAATTATTTTTTCCAATCCCATTAATTACTCATGAGTACACCATTCTGGCGGACTATTTTCATTATTAATTCATCCACCAATTATTGTATTAGTTAATCAATAAAGGTTATATCAAATATTAACAATGAAAAACTCAAAGATATTCAGTTTATTCAGGTTAACAAATGTTATGTATTTGTGGTTAATTGATTATTAGAACTGTTAGCAATAAATTATCTGTCGATCAGCTAATCAATAATCAACCGTTTAGCTCTAACTTTCTTTATAGTTATAAATATGAAATATAAACATAAAAAACATGCCCCACCACCTTTTCAGGTCCCATCACCTGCATCGAATGTGCTAAAAGAGAACGCTGCTGTATTCAAAATCAGAACAGCCCAATTTTCCTCTTTCTGCATTTTAAAACCTTCAACAATATTCACTCCTGGTAAAAACATCCCTTCTTTTGACACCAAATGACAGAAAAAGTAAGGAAAACGAAAGAGAAAGGGCAAAATAAATAAAAAGTCAGATAGTCAGACCTGTACAAATCGAGTATCGAGGTGATTCAGGGGACTTAGTGTGTAAATTGCAGTCGACCTTTGATGAGGTGGGTCAGGGCGGCGCCCCCGGCCTGTGATGGCGTTGACTGTGAATTGAGGACACCAGGATCAATCTGTTCCACTGCTCTGCTAAACAGCAGCATGTGAGCTCATCCACTTTCTATACACAAGGACGTAATGACTCGTCAACCTTAAACAGCAGAATGCTTTTACAGCTTTGAGGTGAAGGAGCGATCCTCCTGTTGGACACCTTAAAGTGGAAATGACGTGCTGAGGTGACTTCCTTGACCCACGCAGAGTGGCCATTAAAGAGCTGCCGTTGGTAGAAGGTCTTTTTGCCACGTGGCCAGAGGAAAGTGTTGTTTCCCACTGTGTCTGCTGAGCTCCAGTTGGACACATGCAAGGACATGTATTTAGGTAAAAGGCTAAAGATGTCTTAGGAAACTGTGGTGCAGTTCACGACGTGCTGCTCGACACATTGGGCCATCTGTCAGATGTTGCATGTGTGAGGCACTCCCGGCGAGGACGTTCATTCCGTGGTTTGGGGGGATTTGAGGAGATGAAGAGGCTGAGGAAACATGGATTAGTTTTAGGACTCTCGAGTGAATTGTTTATAATGAAACTGTGTATGTTGAAAGAGTTCCTGCAGTCCCTCTTGGAGGTCAAACGAGGCGACAGCAACCTAAGTTGGCCGAATCAACTTGGTATCACTCTGAAGTGATTCATTCTTTGTATTTCCAAAGGCCTATAATTGAATTCTACTTTTCTTTTTTGCTGCAGTGTTCACTGTGCAGTGAGTTGTCAGCATGTCTTTAAATCTCCTATTATCCCAGTGCCCACCAGCTCTGCTATTTTTGTTTGTGTCCAGGTCTGTCCACCCACAGACAGAATGAAGGTCAGAGATGCCAGGTTACCTTGTTTTGTTCAACCCACCATTTACTCTCATCGTGCACCTGTTGTCCATCAGTGCATGCCACTTATTTTAAATGAAGAAGCAAAAAATGCATTTAGATTTTACTCAGAAACCTTTTAAAAGCTTCTGCCCCCGTATCTATGAATCCCCTTTGATTAATGACATTTATGGGCACAAGGAACATTCCTGGTGCTCTGAAGAAACGCATTTCTTGGCAGACAGAACTTTTACATCTGCCAAATGTGCAATTCCCATCTCTTTAAATTCTAAGATCGTCGACAGGGCGACGACTTCATTTTGCTGAGCTTGCGTTAAGGTCAGACGAGCGTTACAAACCATCAGCATATCTGTTATAATATAATGTCTGCTTGAGATGATGATTTCCAACTCCCAACTCGTCAAATGCTGACGCTTTGTCGCACCCCTCGACGTCTGATACCAACGCACAAGGCGTTCAAGTCACTACAATGTCAACCCACCCATCATTAGCCATCAGAGAATGCTGTAAGGGTGTGATGATGTATAAAGAGGATCCTGTACATGTTTTAAGTTTCAGTTTTTGTGTGAATTCACAACGTTAACTGCATGTTTACGGTTGTGGATCATCATCGTTTGACAAAATGTGTTGCTACTTCAGTCCACACACGATGCTCAATAATCCATAATGACCACCAGAGGGTGCAACGATAATGGGGAATATGTATGCGTGATCATTGTAAGTCTCATTCTGTGTGTGTTATCAGAGAGGCCTATAGAAGAAGCCGGCTGGAGCAGGTTGCAGCTTGCTGTGGTGATCCTGGTGCCCTCCTGCCTGTTGTGTGTGGGGATCCTACTGAGTGTGTTCATTGTGCAGGGCCACCGCTGTGTTTACAGCAGAGCCCACAAGCAGGACCCGGAGGATCCTCTGGAGGACCAGATGATGATGTCGCCCGACAAATGTCTCAAAGATCTGATCTATGACATGAGCACCTCAGGCTCCGGATCAGGTAAGCGGGCCGATGATGAGGGTTTGAACAAAATGTGAAGCAAGCGAAATCAAATGTAAGCTAATCGTCTTGCCGGCGTCTTGCAGGCCTTCCACTGCTGGTCCAGCGGACTATAGCCCGGACCATTGTCCTGCAGGAGATCATTGGGAAGGGTCGGTTCGGGGAGGTGTGGCGGGGGAAGTGGCGAGGAGAGGATGTGGCGGTGAAGATCTTCTCCTCCAGGGACGAGAGGTCGTGGTTTCGCGAAGCAGAGATTTATCAGACAATCATGCTCCGGCATGAGAACATTCTGGGCTTCATAGCGGCGGACAATAAAGGTATGAGATTCAGATGCACAAAACCAAGTTCACATTATAGTTATGAGATGAACGTGACTGACTGATCCGCTGTGTGTTGCAGACAACGGCTCGTGGACCCAGCTCTGGTTGGTGTCGGAGTATCACGAGCACGGCTCGCTGTATGACTACCTGAACAGGTACACGGTCTCTCTGGAAGGCATGATCGTCCTCGCCCTGTCCATAGCCAGTGGGCTGGCACATCTCCACATGGAAATCATTGGAACACAGGGTAAGGCTGTGGGCTCTGGCCTCATGTTGGGGGATTGTATGGGAATGTAAAAAAAAATTGTGAAAAATATCAATAGATCCAAAGTTACGCATAAAAATTTCAATTTTTTTCCCCAACCAACAGTGCAAAATCCCAATAATATATAATTTGCAATGATGTACAACATTTATCAGGGGGGATTAGCTCAGGAGGTAGAGCGGGTTGGCGGTTGGATCCCCGGCTCCTCCTAGCTGAGTGCCTGGTGTCCCTGAGCAAGACACCTCACCCTAATTGCTCCTGACCAGCTGGCTGTCGCCCTGTGTGGTTGTTGGGTGTGTGAAGGTGTGCGTGAATGGGTGAATGCCAGTCATTACTGTAAAGTGCTTTGGATGAAAGCACCATTTACCATTTATCATAAAACACATAATGTTTGGTATTAACTTTATAACTCCTGCAAAACGTTTGTTATTTTTAAACATCTCTGAAAGATGGAAACTATTTGTCGTCTATGAACTTTGAAGCACAAAAAACCTTTATTTGTGTGTTCGGTTCTAGGGAAACCTGCCATCGCTCATAGAGACCTAAAGTCTAAAAACGTCCTGGTGAAGAAGAATGGGAGTGCAGTCATTGCAGATTTGGGTTTGGCTGTGAAACACGACTCCAGCACCAACTCCATTGACATACCATCCAACCACAGAGTGGGAACCAAGAGGTGGGACTCACAACACACAACTACCACACATATATAATATATGTTAAAGAAACCTGTTAGATTTGCCACAAACAAAGGAGTCAGCCTCTGAATTTCTCTGAAGTCAACCTGTTAAAAAGTTTTTTGGCCAATGCTATTAATCGGCTCATAGAGTCGAGTGAGCCAGCTTCCCCTTGGCACTGTTTTCTGCTAGAAAAAGCAAACTTTCCTAATCAAGTACCCAGTAGGCTTCACCGCTTCATGCATATTGAGTCTCGCTATTTCCTAAAATAACATGCTGTTTATAACAGTTAGCTGTGTGTGTGCAATAATGAAACAATGAGTCTTGAAACCTCAAGTTATGTTATATTAGAAAGCAAACAGGGTTGATACATTAATGGTTATTGTAAGCCTTTTTTTGTATGATATAAACACATGTATCTATATAGACTAAAACGTAAATGTGTGTAGGATTTAAAATTGCTTTGGTGACTCCTAGTAGCACAACCAAGAGCTTGATAAATGTTGTTTTCAAAAATGATGTATTTGTCCTTCAAGTCCTCTCTTGTTGTTTAGAGTGAGCTTGTCCCTCTTCTAGTTAGGATTTTCGATTCAGAAAACACGGGGAGCCACGTTGACACACCATCACCGGGCTTTTTATTTCATTAGATCTTAATTGTTTTGTCCTCTGCAGGTACATGGCCCCAGAAATCCTTGACGAGACAATCAATATGACCAGCTTTGAGTCATTCAAGAGGGCGGATATCTACTCGCTGGGCCTGGTGTTCTGGGAGCTGGCCCGAAGATGCTCTGTTAGAGGTACTTTAAAAGGCACATATAGACTCCCACTTGTTTACAGACAAATCCTCAGCAAAACTGGCAGTAATTCGGCTACATATGTGTCACTGATGATGAAACTACCATTTAATTACAGTTGTTTATATACCAATTTGTATATCAATTTGTAGTTTCTATCCTTTTCAGTACTATGCGTCACAATGTGGGCGAGGAAAAGCGTGATGAACAAAATCTCCAATTCAATTTTCAATTCAATTTATATATATACATATATATTTATATATATATATATATATATATATATATATATATATATATGTTTCCAACATCATATTGTAAAAAAAATAAAAAGACAATCAGGCATCTTGAAAGAAGGAGTCCAGTTCTTCGGTCATCTCGGTGGTGTTTGCCACCGCCTCTTTAGTTGCACTGGATCCTCCACCTTTTGTCATTTTTTTTTCACAGGACTCCATGAAGATTTCCAGCTGCCTTATTATGACCTGGTGCCTTCTGACCCCACCATCGAGGACATGAGGAAGGTGGTGTGTGAGCCCACGCTCAGACCCAGCGTTCCCAACCAGTGGCAGAGCTGTGAGGTAAGACGGGAGGATGCCTCTGACGCATCCTCGAACTCATCACTAGTGTCTGTGGGAGACTGTAAAAGTCAGATAGCTAAGAAAAATAAAACAGACAGAGCATGCCATATACTTAGAGCAGAGGTCTTCAATGTTCTTCAGGTCAAGGCCCCCATCGCTGACATGGTGGAGGGACCCCTATTGCATATCATACACAATTGTGCTGCTTCTTAAACCGGGCCAATAATAACGTGTAGTGTGGCCTATAGTGCCATGTATAACAGTTCTTTGTAATGATGCAATACTAAGCCATTAAAATAATAATGTAAAGATTTGTACATTTATTAACATATTTAATTATATATTGACAATTTACATCCCGATTTCACAACATAACATTTAACAAATAGTTTATATTTTATATATTTGCTTATTATAAATTGCATTCATGTTAATGTGAATTTCTGGACATTATATTGGATTAATTTTTGGATTAAATCATTCTGGGGGACCCCCTGCAGTAACTCTGCGGACCCCTTTAGGGGTCACGAACCTCCTGTTGAAGATCTCCGATTTAGAGGATAAATTAGCAGACTGAATGAACAGCTTTTAGAACTGGAGCTCCCCTCGCTGGTGACTAAAAGCATTGTCGCCAGCTCAGTCGTTCTGAGATAAAAACTGACCGAAAGGCCACCAAGGCTTAAGAAACAACACATTTGTTTCCGATTGGAGCTTTTGAGATCGGAAGAACTACAATGAGATTAGCCATCTTAGATGAGGAAAATGTCAAAACAACAACTGTCTCCCTGTTGACACACTAGGCTCTGCGTGTGATGGGCAAGCTGATGAGAGAGTGCTGGTATGCCAACCCCGCTGCTCGCCTCACCGCCCTGCGGGTCAAGAAGACGGTGTCTCAGCTGTCCGTCATCAAGGACGTCAAAGATTAGGGAGCTCCCGTTTCCCCGCGGATCTGCACCGGTGCTGGCACTGGTGGGACGCGGCGGGCCGAGGGTTCGGAAAGAGAACGCCTGAGGCCGCTCTCTTAAGCACACAACCACACCGTTGACCCTCAGAGAGCTACTTCAGGTGGTTTTATTAGTGCCAAAGTTTTTGTGGGAAGCTTCTGTGGCTGCTTCGCACAAAGACAAGCGATTTAACAAAAAATAATTGAACCAAACCTTTGGTAGGAAGAGCCATATGAAATACGTTTTTTGTATAATGTATACAGATCATTTTTTTTTGCTACCTCAGTCATTTAAGTGCCCAAAGCTTTAAGTTGCACATTGATGTTTTTGTGCCATATGTTGATATATGTAAAATGCAGTATTGCTGAGTAGTTACTGTGCTAACTGACAATCACAGAGGACCGGCTCTGATCTTAAATGAGACACTTACAGACTGGCAATCTGCATTTTCAAGTGTTTGAAGTGCTTTTGAACAGTTATCACGGTACTAACTGTAGATGGTTGGTTGAATGTTCAGGAGAAAGGTTACTGTACACTTTACAGGGAATACTGTGCATTTCCAAGTGGATCCTTTAGCTAAACGTTTCGTGGAGGATTACTAATAATATTGATGACCTCCTGCTGAGCTGAAATTAATACCAATTATTGTCCTTTTGGATTTTAGTTCCTCTGGCCCTCAGACTTTTAAATTGAAGTCATAAATTAGTCCCTCCACAGTTTAACAGCCTTGTGTGTTCAGTAGAATACGTTTTTGTCTTGTCCTTTACATAAAGAGAAGTACAGCTATAAGCTCCTGCTTTACATTTTGCACATTTAAAGCTTTTAGTTTGTGAAAGGAGCCGCTCTCCGACAGGTGAATGCTACTTGTTGTCAAACAAAAAGGTCATTCATGAATGTGAAACCTATGTTTTATATTTCTCAAATGTATTTATTTCACACTGGAAGGGTGTTATTGAAATGATGAATGAAAACTTGTTTTTAATGGGAAATCTATAACTACATACAGTACAGTAAAAACAACAGGTTTCCCAAAGTCAAAGCAAAGACCATAAGATCTAATGTAGCATCAGCTGTGTTGCCTCTTAACAAAATAAGCTATGTACAGTAGGAAGTCGCTCTCTTGACAAATATCAGTTCATGTGCTTTTCTTTCTATGAAATGATCAGTTTGACTTCAATCATGAGATTACTCTACTTTGTGTGTTGCGGTTATGAAATATTTCAAAATGCAGTATTAAAGTGTCCGACTGGTCCGTTGAAGATCCGTGTCATATAAATGTATTTTTTTATTCTTTTTCATCTATGCTAAGCAAAGCTTATATTTTGTCTATCGTGTCATATCTGCTTCTCCAAGAATCAGACGAGTGACACAAGTCATGGCTACGTGTATATATAGGACTTTTCTGACTGGTGTCTTTCTTTTTTATATACATATTGTATATGAAATATCATAAAATACTACTTTTTGATGCTCCATCCAGTTATGTAGATCAATACTGTTTTGTGTCATTGCTCAGATTTCAAGCCATTGCATTGTTGCTCTTGCACTATTTATTCTGTGTAGAATTCTGTATCAGTGGGCGAATAAAGTATTTTTCATGGTTTTCTGTTTGTCTTCCTCGACATGTATGTGTTTTATGGTATAAAACGTCTCACCAACAATTGTGAACTTGAAAGCACTGATTGTGCAGAGCTTTGAACATTACTTTATGTAGGAGAGAATTTCCCGGAGCCACTTCTTCTGAAACCGGTCCTTTCCAATCTCCATCACACTTTTATCTTCACTGACTCATCTCTGCTTTCTGTTGCCGCTCTGGTTGTGTACGCTGCTTACGCTGCTGTCTGTTGGACCGAGGAAATGAAAGTGTAACGGCGAGGATATGAGCACTACACAGATGAGTCCGCTGCAGGATTGTGCTGTGAGCTGCTTTAACGGATTTTATTATGCTGCCTGTTACCTCAACAAGAGGCCACACGGTGTTAGCCACACATTCGTCATCAGTGGTCTCAAATGTGGCACAAATTTGGAACAGGTTTACATTGTAAGCTATTTTTAAAGAGTTGGCCTAAATTAATATTTTAGAACATAGAAACAGGTCAATTACAGACTGTATCATTGAAACAACAACCTTTAATTTGGTCTACAAAGAAAGCTTTTGAATGCATTGTTACATGAACGTGAGTTTTCAAAAAGTTTGAATCTAGTCAAGCAGAACTTTGCTCACATACAGAATCATTGATGATAGCGCATCCAATACTTTTCCTTTGAGTGCCATCAACCACGAGAGCAAAATGCATTCTTCTCTGCAGCCAAAGTGGTAGAAGTTTACAATGTCCTGGTGAAACGGGCTGTTCTGTTCTAGACGATCCCGTGGTCGGTTGGCCAACGGCTCCACTGCAGGTCAGTGGGGCAGAGGGGATTGCTGTGAGGCAATCTGCTGCCTAAGGAGTATTTCAACTGGGTTCTTACACACTCAGGCTCAAAGTGAAAAGAACATTTCCTCTGATGTTCTGGTCACCAAAGGCACGTATACGGGTTTGTGCACGGTGAAAGATGATCTGCTTTTTCCCTGCAGATTAAAGAGTGTACCTTTTTGTAGGCGTGGTAGTGGGAGATGGTTAGTGCAGTCTGCTTCAGTTTTCTTTACCCCATCAGCCATTGTTCCCCTGGCTGCTGGCCTGTGTGTGTGATCCCCTTTTGAACCAACCATGTCTGATGCCTTTGGCCCAATGACCCATGCTGTCTGTTTTGGGAGCGTGACACTGGCCCCCTCGGCTAAATCAGCCTTTTGTCCGTCCACATAAGACAGGTCTCCCTGCTTGGCAGAACACAGGACTCACGCTCACACTGGAGCTAAGCCCATTGAGAAACTCGGAGTGAGAGAGCCTGAAAGCAGGTGGTGGTGGTGGTGGTGGAGGTGTGAGGTGGCAGTTTCTCATGCATTACTGATTTCTGACAGACCATAAATCGAATTGCTTAGACGGCAAAAAGGGAAAGGGACTGTTTGAAGGGGAATAATAAGAAAAAAAAACCTTCCTACTTTGCTTTTCAATACAGCACACCATTTCAAGAGAGAAGAAGAAGAAGAAAAAAAGTAAAAAGGAAACAAGGTATGTGATCTGCAGATGCAGGTCCACCACAACCATCACATGACGTGGATTTCCGCTTAACGCGTTGTGTTTTCAGCTGCACAGCGGGGCAGGGCCACACGAGCTCTGAAGAGCTGCTGCAGCAGGACGCCATGGTGCTTTGAGGACTATTCTGACATGCAGTCCACCATGAATTTCAATGGACTTCCGCGCCAAGGCAGCCAAGAGAATTACATTGTGGATAATACTCTGAGGAAGAAGTGTTCCCTGTGGTACCGACGCTCACTGAGGGGAAGCAATGATCGACAGCGGCACAGCTCAGGCTCTTTGCCCAAAGTATGCAAGGTGAGGCAATAACTCAAGATTTATAGCTGTATTATATGATATGAAGTGTAAACACACACACTTCCAGAATTCAGGTCAAACATCATGAAACACTGACATATAAATGTGATTAGCTCAGACTTTTCTGATACAGCATTGTCTTGTAATGAGCAGTTCACTGATTTACCAACTGTGTAGAAAAGGAGAGCAACTCCGTGCAACTGGCAAAAAGCCTTTGATGATTTTAATCGTTTGAGTTATGCACCGCTGCAGGTTTCACATCGAACAACTTCTGCAGTTTCCAGGGAAGTTGATTTAATCTGTTGAATTGTTTTAATGAGGAACTGTGGCATTTCTCCTTTTGCAGCCCAAACTAACCACCTCCAACTCACTGGTTGATTACTCTGACCCACAAAGGTAAATATAACATATCTGATGTGTGCAATTTATCAAACAAAAGAAGGGTTCACCTTTGATATACATGTAAAATAACATGTATTACATCTTTGCTTTTATTGAGGATTCAATCCATAAAGAGCAATGCTAAAATATTTATTGTTTTGCATTTCTCTTTTGCACAGGAGCACAATTGTACTGGAAAAACAAGACAATGAAACATTTGGCTTTGAAATTCAGGTGATTTTATACTATCTATTATCTATATTGTTTTCATGCTTTTTAGTCTCTCATTCTTGAGTATTTTTGTATATTTTTGTATTTTTGTCCATGTGTAATTTTTTTTAATGCAAAGGTATTAACAGATTATCTCTTGTTGCAGACCTACGGCCTGCAGCTGAAGGACAGCTCTGCAGTGGAAATGTGCACGTTTGTGTGCAAAGTGCAAGAGGACAGCACTGCTGAGACTGCTGGCCTGACCGCAGGTGAACCACCCACACCCTCTATACACACGCGCACATGCACACGCACACACACACACATGCACACACACACACACACACACACGCACACACCCACACACACATAAAAAAAACAACCTCAGACCTTATTTTACCTTTATGGTGTCCATATTTAAAGGAAATGTCACATATCACCCGTGTAAACGCCTACACACACACACACACACACACACATACACAAATTAAAAGCAAAACCATGTTGTCTTCTCGTAACTGACCACTTCCTTTTTTTAGGAGATATTATTGTCACTATCAATGGACTCAGCATTGAAGGAGCCTCCCATCAACACATACTTGAGCTGATAAGAGAATCAACAAACAGTCTAAAGTGAGTGCCAAACAATACATAATGGACTGTTCAACATGACCCAACAGTGGAGAAACCCACTGCACAGAAATGAAAGCAGTGTCTTCTGTGTGTGTGATTCTACGTGTCATGTGATTCCAGGATGGAGACTGTATGTGGGAACGTGGTGAAGCAGATAAAGCTGGAGAAGAAGATGGACCTGCTTAAGGTGCGTCTCCTCCACCGTGTTGACATATTGCAGCTCTGTGGTTGTATTGAAATGAAATATGTAATGTAAAAATGAAAGAGCAAAAACTGCAAAAAGGAAGTAAAAAAAAAATGTGTTTCTTGCCCATACAGCAATCACTTCGTGAGAAATTGGTGGAGCTGCAAGCCCTGACATTACAGGAAAAACGTCTAACGCGAGGTGAGAAGGCCTGTTCACTTTTCAGACCACAGTTTCCTTTCACACAGCCACAGCTGGTGTCCTAAAGTGACACTGATGATGCTGTGATGCTGTGATGTGTAAACTCCAGATAAATTAGACAAAGGACTTCCCCCTGTCAAATGAACACAAGAGCTGCTGACAAACTTCCTGTTGCCAACTTCTCATCAGAGCACTTTTTCTCTCTAACTCGGGACTCTCTTCTGTTTTGACTTCAGGTAACTTGAACAACAGCAGCCTCCACCTCTCAATGCACTCCTCCGGCATCCTGAACTCCCCCTCGGGCCGCTGTGGCCGGCGTTTCTCCAGCGACAGCAGCTACAGGAGCATGATGACGGACGACAGTGACCAGGCCAGCGTCTTCGGGGATCTGTGCTCTCCCAGCCCGTGCAGCGCAGCCAGCACCACAGACGACGACGGCTGCTTCTTCTCCAGAGATTTCCCCTCGCAAGGCGGCTCCCGCAGGTTTTCCACGAGCTCCAGCCGCCATCACCAGTCCCTCAGCCGCTGCAGCAGCTCCAGTTTGGCCGACAGCAGCAGCTCCCTCTCTCCTTCCTGGGAGGAAGCGAGAGTGTCCTCCTTGTTCGGTACACTGCCCCGCAAAAGCAGGAGAAACAGTGTCCGCAAACACATCCTGAAGTTACTCCCTGGACTCCAGAGATCAGTGGAAGAGGAGGAGACGGGAGCAAACGCTCAGTGAGGCGTTGAAGGGTTAACAGGGTCAAAGAAATGTACATGGTGATGAATTGTTTCCCCACACTTAAAGTTGGGTTAACCCTATAAAATGACAGAGACAATGGACATTATGACACATTTGTCAATGTCAAAGAGGGTTTTGAACTGAGCCTCAACAGAGAGCCAATCCACTTGGCGTCTAGACTTGTGGCGGCACAAAAGCATTATGAAAAATGTACTTGTTTTGTTTGAATAATGCATGCAAGATTGTAATGTATATAGATGAGATGTTTCCTACTAGCTTGAATAAAGAACTGCATTAATCAGAAAAGGCTGTGTTCATGTAGAACCTTGGATTTCAAATTGAGACTATTGAGGCCTAATACAGATTATATATGTTTCAAGTCATAGACATTCAAATAGCCTTCTTCTTCTGTCACGCTCAGGTGGCTGACAACCAAAACCAAAGCTACTCAGTATAGATGTCTCTTCAGTTCCAAACAGGATGTGGCTACGAGGCGAGCTCAACCGTCTTCATTTCCAACATTATTTTCAGCTTGTGTACAACTTCTCAGGGTTCGTTCAGAAACGCTGAAACGGTTTCTGCTTAAATGTCTAAGTTGCACTTTCAGTGGCAAGAAAATACAGCGTATTCCAGAATGTCATACATGATCATGTTTGGGTATCAAACCAAGAAAAAGATAAGGAAATTGAGTAAACTTGTGAAATCTGACAAACGCACGAATGCAAGATAGCCAATCATTCTAAACGCTCTAAAGGTGTAACTTGTGCATCACAGCTTGATCTGCATTGAAGATATTACTCTGGGGAATGCACAGTAGATAACAAAAAAAGAAGCTAAATAAACAGAGACACCTCACACATTTCCTGTAATACGTGTCGCTTCTCTGGTTTCCTGCTGCTAAGCAGACAGAGGTTGGGTGGGCATTGACGCATTATGACATACTTTAAGTTAAAGCTGTTGAGATATTTTTTTTTCTTCACTGTTTTTCTGTCATGAAGTACAAACTGAAATGGTTCAATAGGCTCAGAACAGCCTCTTATAAGAAAAAGAAGCATTGTTAAAAGTTGTGTAGACACATGTTGAAAGAGGTATTTACATCTAATTACAAGTAAAAGTATGACTGCAGTAAAATATCACCCTGATAACTGATTATCATATGACATATATGAGATTGTGCATTAGTCTATTTCATTATTTATCTAGTTTCTCGCTTTTTTGGGGGGGTGAAATACTAGAATATGTTTGAACTGATGAATATACTGTTACATCAGCATTTCAGGCTTAAGATGCAATGGAATTTACATGCACTTAAAACTTAAGACATGAACAGGGCTTAACTCCAGCACATGTGCACCGAAACACTGCAGAAAAAACCTACAGGAGAATGTTAATCCAGACTCAAAACGTTGACGGTGGTCACCCAACAGAGATTACCAAAGAATCAGTACAATCACTTCATATGCAGATCCCAGAGTCACAAAGGGTCTTTGTTGGGGCCACAACAAAACCCCCGTTCTTCGGGGGGCCCAACATGCACACGGAATTACATGGTACTAGCACTAGAGAGCAGAGTAGAGAGCTCGGCGTTGTACTGCTGACTGATACGCAGGATGCAGTCCTTCTTCGCTCCTTGACAATGTCGGGTAAATAGTCAATGCCGAGGCAGAAAACAGCTTGACTATTTTCAAAATCACAGGCTGATGGAGATGAGCACAGAAGACGCGCTGGCATCCCAGGTGCTGGAAATCATTGGTGGGATCACTCCTGAGGCCCTCCAGACGCTGGAGGAACCTGATGTGTGGTCCACGGAGGAGGGGGATGACTCTGTGTTCTACAGCGACGAGGATCGAGCTCATCTGGACATAAAAGCAAACACATCTTGGGCTTCTGGTGCCAACGACTGCAGGCGTCTTGTCAACAGTCTTGCAGTAGATGAGGACGATCCGGGGGAAGATTTGATTATTGGCGAAGAGTTGGGCGCTGACGTGACTCGGCAGGTGATTCAGACCGAACAAGAAGAGGAACGGCAAGAGCTCCAGACACCAAAAACTGAACCTACGGATCATTTAGATCCTGCAGATCCGGGAGCACGATCTAATCTAACTCCAGAAAAGTCAGAGAGCACCTGTGAAGGATCTCCAACCTGCACAAACATGCAAACCCAGACAAGAATACCAGCAGAAAAAGGTAAGAGGAATGAATTATTATTTGATTATTTGAGAGGAAGGTTTTTGTTGACAGAACGCAAAACCAAAAATGTCCCTTCCTTTTCTTTGAAGCGGATCTACCAGTGGAGAAAGAAGAAGTGACACCAAACCCTGAACCCTTTGATGCATCTAACACGAGGCTGAACGGGGAGGCAGGCGCCTCGGAGCAGAGTTCTTGTGCTGAAGTCCAGATGTCGGGTGACGGGCAGCTTCAGGTGGAGCCAGAGCAGGACTTCCACGTCCCCGTGGGGTTTCATCAAAATCCCAGTCCAGGTTACTCCACTCTGCCCCTGCCAAACAAGTCCGTCCACCAGAAATCCTTCAACCACCTCTCTTCCTCCAAATACGGCACCGTGTCCTACCGCAAGATCCGCAGAGGCAACACCCGCGAGAAGATAGAGGAGTTTGAGTACATGGTCATGAATTTGTAAAAAGATGGGTATGATGCCCCCTTTACAAGAAAATCATAACCGCTTCTGGATTTGATCCATAACAAAAAAACCATTGCCCATCATGTGGGACAGTTTATATATTTATTTGTTCTAAATCCACTTGTCTCTCTGATGTAACTCACAGGGTCACATGAGGTTTTTAAATGAAGAGTGTTATTTATATATCTGCTGTTTCGTATCTGATGGGAGAGCAAAACCATCACATCTAAGATGGACTTTATGGTTAAGAGGAACATGATGTAAGGCAGGTATTTGAGCAGCAGATTACATAAATAAGATGCTCAGCGTTTTATAATCCTACTAATAACTTAGATGTTGTTTGGTATTAGAGCTTTGGGATCTTAACCTCCTGTATTTTTGAGTGATTTTCTTAACGTACACTAAGATGTCCTAAAGGCTACAGGATAAAAACAATAAAGAGATCCATGTAATTACATTTTATGTCTCTCATCGTTTTTATTACTAAAGGAAATGTGTTGCCGTCAGTGTGTGGTGAAAGAGTTGAAGCACAGAACGCATTATCATGAAATCACAGCACACATTTATTCCATGTTTCGAACCAACACTTCCCTCTAGTGATGAGAAGAAATTCATACAAAAGGGACCGCTTTCACAACAAAACCTACACCTAAAATAATGCTTAAAACCACCGAAGTGGCCGTTTCACCCATGTGCCTCATCAAAAGTACATGACATCTAGAAAAGACGATGTCCCACAGAAAATATATGCTGATACATATACAAATGTATACATTATACAAGACATGCAATTTAACATATCAATCAGTCCCAGCAAATACAAAAAAAAAAAAAAAAATCTCATATCTAGGAGGCCCTGTTTTATCTTTGGCAGTGAGCTGATATGTTGCACTCTGGAGTGTTCTTCCACAGACCGAATCCCTTTGGCAAACTCTAGTCCACATCCTCCGAAACGGAGAGAAGACGCTCTCCTTCCTCTGGCACAAGTGTTTCAAACTGGTCAGTCCATGCCGATAGAACCAAAGGAAATTAGAAAACATTGCACATCTCCACACCCTCTGCTTTACAAGCGCTTCCCACCACACCTCCGGACAGTGGTGCGTCGAGCCGGGACCACGGAGCCTCCTGTAGTGTAAAGGCCACTGACGGTCTCTATAGTGCACGTTTGGGACTCTCGTCACTCAGTGTGGTAGTGCGTGAACTGCCACTTCTGGAAGGCATTTCTGGTTTCACACGGCTTGAGGTGGAGAGCGTCACCCTGAGGCCCCGCCTCCAGGCACATGTGGTTGGAAACGTACTCCGATATGAGGTGCTCCGCCTTCCCGGGGACAAAACAGAAAAACATGATTAACGAGTCGAGCCTCTAAACACGCTTTGATTCCAACTGGCAGGCTAGGAATTTCTAAAATGACAGAGTTGGGAAAGGAAGAGAGAAACAAAGGGAGTAGACAAAACAAAAAAGGTCACACCCAAAGTCAGCGTACCAGAGCGGAGTTGGATGATTTGTGGAACCAGCGAAGTTCAGGCTTGGCGTTGTCACATAATTGTAAAGCGAAGCCGCTGCCCTTGCCGTGGGGAGCGACACATAGATCTTGCTGGCGAACGTGCCTCATCCAGGTGTAATTAAAGTGCTGACTCTGAATACCAGAGGGGAGGAGAGAAGTGTGACAAGGATGTAATTATGCCCCATGAAAACTGAAGGATTTTGAAGGATGGTCGGTGGTGCTGCTGTGACCCCTAAACGACCACATTCAGAAAGGCCTCGTCTTGGACTCCACCCTTGCTTATCTTGGCACGGTCCTCCCTTGGACTCCCGATTGTCAAAATTGCACAATATCTGCATATTTTCCTCTGAAACACTTCTTCTTTTGCAGTCGTGTAATATGTGAAATAAAAGAAAGAGACCTACCTGCTTGCTGAGATCACACGTGTCAAACGACAGAGAGCCTTTCTGCAGCGAGAGGCATTTTCTTAAGCCGCGATTAAAGACCTAAAGGGAAGAAAATAACAGAAGTGGAACAACGGCGCTGCAAATATTTGTTTACTCTTTAGAGTTATGCAGGACAATGGGCTTTGTTGCTGTTCTCATTTCCTTGACGGAAGGCCGTTACGGCTTTAATGGATGTCTATCCTCGTTCCAAACGAGCACAATCAGTCTCTGTTTGGGTTCTCGGCAGAGATAACGAGCTTTCATTTTTTTAAAAGATCTCTCAGGGAAATGTAAACACACTTACCAGGCCCTCAGCTTTGACCAATGGAGCGTTCATTTCTGGATACACGTTATCCAGGTACCACTTGAAGCTCTTGCATTTGAGCCTTTTCCTCAGCTCAATCTGCTCGGTCAGGTTGCCGATGTTGGTGATCTTATGATCCAGCAGGTGGTGGTAGCCGTGGCCGTAGAAGATGTCCTTGTACTCGTCCAGCCAGACCTCTGCCACCCTCGCCAGGTTACGCTCCACTGTCTTCTGCCTGTCTTTGGGGAACTTGTATGGATTCTGTCCTCGGAAGATGTGTCCCACTCGAGAGCAGGGGATGATCTCGATTTCCCCTCCGCACATCCAGATCTGTCCAACACAGAGGGTGAGGAGGCGGGTGAGAGAAGCTCCCAAACACCAGGGGTCAATATTTATGTATGAATTGGAAGAGTGATATACCTTAAATGAAATCTCCATGTTTTCACCACCCCACACATCCAAGCCTGGATCATAGGCACCCAGCTCATAGAAGTACTTTTTGTCTATGGAGAATAGGCCTCCAGCCATAACTGGGCATCTGTGAGAGAGAGGAATACATAAAAATGCAGTAGAAATAACAATAAAATGTGAATATGAAAATTGACTGTCTAGGGTACCTGATGGGGTCTGAGATGCTCATGTTGTTCTTCTTAATGTACTCCTGTGGTAGTGCACTCCAGCCGAACACCAGCGGCCATTTGAAAATGCCTCTCTGGAAGCTGTCGACCAGCATGTAACTGAGGAGAAAACAGCCAGAACAGAAGCTCCGCCATCAGACACGATCACATGACCCGCGTCGGCTTGTCAAAACGCGCTGGCGTTGCGAGTTTACCTCATGTCCTTATCACTGATGACTTCAATTACCGGGCAGGGCACCTTCTTGCGATCTAGATAGACTCGCTCCAGCAGCGGCTCCAGCCAGCCCACGTTGCATTCCACGTGGGAGTCGAGGAAGGTAAGGACCTCACCTGTGGCGCGTTCAAGGAATGCAAACATCCTGCAGTCACTAAACAAACAGCCACGTGTGCAACGCTCACAACGCCACTCCTTCAAGAGAGCAGTATAACTTTTCACTGGCGCCGCGCTCCTGCTTCAGTGTTGACTACTATTCTATATACATGCACATCTATGAAAATGTGCACATTTCTGAAAATGTAGATGCACCGAACTTTGCAACAGTTTGCAAAAATACATAATCTGGGCCACATACTTTCTGCACTCTTTATCTATTTAACCTAGTTATTTTACAATAGGGTTAAAAGTGCATTGACTAGTTGACATTTGAACTTTGCTGACATGCTTCTGAAAGAAAAACGTGGTTATGACGAGGACACAATGGTGTCAATTCTGTAACTGTCTTAAATGGTCCTCATTTATATATTTACAGTAATGACTGACATTCACGCACACAGTCAACCACGCAGGGCGACTACCAGCTCGTCAGGAGCAATTAGGGTGAGGTGTCTTGCTCAGGGACAGCAGGCACTCAGCTAGGAGGAGCCGGGGATCGAACTGGCAATCTTGCGGTTGCTAGCCAACCCGCTCTACCTCCTGAGCTAAACCCCCGTCTTCATCGTCCTTTTATGTGAAGTTGTGAACCAAATCCCCTCAACCATCACTTATAGTACATATACTGTACATATAGTATCTATGAACCACATATTAAAGGCATTTAGGACACGAGTCACTGCAGTGGTTACCTTTGGCCACAGCAGCTCCAGCCAGCCTGGCCCTGATCAGGCCTTGCCGCTCCTTCAGACGGATGATTCGCACTTTGGGAAACTGGGCCATGTACGTATCTAGCTGCTTCTTCAGGGAGTCTACAGGGAGAAAATATTACACATCATTTTACAACAGTAACTGCAGAAATTATTGCGTATAGCTTTAAAATATGACTTAAAAATGCTGCTTCCAATTCAAACTACTGAGTATAAACCAAATAATGGCTGAGTGTCTAATAATAACAGTTATTTTGTTCTACTTCTATAAACCTGAACTGACATACTTCATATTACTAGAAAACTCAGACAATAACCAATAACCATACTTTTTATACGACGCATTGAATCAGAATACTTTCACATAATCTCACGCTGGTCTGCACCTCGTTGTGTGTGTGTGCCTTCTCAAAATGATAAACTTTTTATTTAACTTGTATCGATTGTTGCCTAACAAAAATAAATCCAGGTTTGTACAGGCTGTGGTGTAGACAAAATATGGATTCATTTAAATATAAAGCAATTAAACAAAATCAACATTCATGAATGAGTCAGAGAGGCAGCTGCAAGAAAGGTCAACATAGTCAGAAGAGTGAGGTATAATTAATAGACAAATAAGAAATATTACAATGTATTAGTTTGCCTAGGCTATAAATCAAACTGACAGTGTACATAATGCCTCTTTTTGACATACTGTGCCCCCCCCTTCAAGGTAACACTCTCTACCCATGATGCATTGGGGACACTCTTACCTTTGGTGCTGAAATCGTCCACCAGAATGATCTCTTTGAGGAGGTTGGGTGGAGATCTGTTGAGCACGCTGTGCACAGAGCGGAGGAGCGTGGACCACACTTCATCCACGAAACAGAAGATCACACTCGTGGAAGGCAGGTTATCGTGGACCAGATTCTGTGAACACCTGGAAAAAAAACAAAAAAATCAGCAAAAACAAAAGATGAAGAGATAAAAAAACGTGCAGATGAAGACTCACGTTTCAGGCCTGGTGTCTGGGATGGCGCGGTCCACCGGGATCTGGTCGCTCAGGTAGACGTTAAATTGCCCTTCATCCCATCTCTTCCTCACTTCTGCGTCTTCGTTACTGGCGGCGAGCGCTGCCTGACCAAACTGGCCCACGGCGTTGACGTCCCTGGGGGCGTAGGTCGCGTCCAGGGAAAGCACTTTGTGGACACCTGGTTTCCGGAGGGAGTCCCCCTTGGGGTCCTCTCCTGCTTGGAGCTGGATTTTAGGTTTCGGGGTTTCCCTTGCCGCCTTGAGGTCACTCTTGGACGTCGTCTTAACTTGTTTCTCGTTGGTTTTATCATTTACCTCCTTTCCTTTTACGACCTTGATTGCAGGTTTGGATGTTGTTTTAATGGGGAGTGCCTCCTCGCCCTCAAGCGGTCTCACTTTTTTACCATCCTTGCCTTTTTTGTCTGTCTTTGACTCAGCCTGAGCGTTCTGGCCTCCATCTCCAGCGTTGACAGCTCCCTTCTTTGAGGTTGGTAGAGGAGCACGCTTGTTTTCCTGAACGCCAGGCGCCACCTGGGTGATATTAGGCACCGATTTCATCCCGTTCAGATCCAAGTTTACGGCTTTCTTCTGTGCAGGAGCTTTTTGTACCTCGCCTCCTCCTCCTTTGTGGTCAGGAACTACATTTTTACCCCCCACCACTCCATCCTGACGCTGACCTCCCCGTCTGTACACATGGGCCAGCTTGATGCTCGAGCTGAGCGGTCCTTCCTCAGCACGCGTGACGTCAACGTCCACCCTCTGCACCGGGTGTTTGAACCTCCTCTTCATCACCTGCGTCACCTTGTGCTGCTGCTGCTGCTTCGACACCTCCCTTTCGCGGATCACTTGCTCCTTCAGCAGCTGACTGTTCACGTCGCTTATCGACATGCGAAGTGCAGCCATGTCAAGAAGCAGCCAAACGACCGAGGCGACGAACACAAACCCGAGTACCCTCCCACTCCCCCTCAAGTATCTCCCGAGCTTCAGCATTCTCGGGCTTTCTTAAAAGAAAAGGGCGGGGGGGTTAAAAAAGGGAAGTCCACGTGAAATATAGAAAACGTCAAAGTACCATAGTGAGTCTGAGTTGTGGGTAAAGTTTTCTTTTCTTTGGAGAGGTTGTCTGCCTGCGTGGCATGCTCGAAGTAATAGCCGGAGCAGCAGCAGCAAGTAGTCGGTGTCAGTCAGGAATACAGCAGCGCCTGACACCCATAACCTAGCCCAGCACAAAGGTAGGTAATTCAATGTTATTTTCTCATACCGTTTCGCTCCGGTCACCTCCAACCGCCGGCGGACATCATGTATTTTTCTTTTCTTTTTTGTCTCGCAAAAAAAACCCCCGTCTCCGTCGCTTAAAGGAACTCAGCTAAAGTTGTCGGTGTCTTCGCTGAATCTCCACGCCACAACTTTTTTTTTTTTTTTTTCACTGAGACAGTTTTGTATGAGGACGTAGCGACCAAGTTCCACTCTGTCAGTCAACTCTGATTGGACAGTTTGGCAGGAAAGTATCGGCCTACAGCGCGGGGCTAGCTA
This sequence comes from Eutrigla gurnardus, assembly GCF_963514095.1. Taxonomy (NCBI): domain Eukaryota; kingdom Metazoa; phylum Chordata; class Actinopteri; order Perciformes; family Triglidae; genus Eutrigla; species Eutrigla gurnardus. Next base: position 16,990,762 of record NC_139926.1, read on the forward strand.
ACAGCAAGCTAGCCGGAGGGAGCTAGAACGGTACAGGAAGTGTGGTGTTCGGCCTTCAAAATAAATCTGTGTCAGAGTCATTCAAGGAATGTGTTTACACTTGGGCAATAAAGCTGACTTAAAAAGCTTCTCAATTTACATACACAGAAACAGACATACAACTAAAACAAGGATAACAAACTGAATAAAGGTAAACGTAAACATTTGACCACTATGTATGGATATACAAGTATTAATACAAGCACTATACGTATATGTACACAAGCAAAGGATAAAAACATTGTAAATCGTTTAGAAACCGGATGCTAAAACACCTAAATAAAAAAAAACGTCTTAGCTAATTTTCCCCAACACCACTTAGGGGTAGGTTAGTCGTCTTAAATAATGATAATAATAATTTTAATCAATAATTTAATTAGTCACAACACATGGCAATAAAAGTGTCCCAGTCTTGTCTTACCAATTGGTGAAGACGTCTTGTGTTTTCTCTCAGGGCCACCATACGTACCTTTTAAATCAACATGGATGAGGAGTCCCAGCTGCCGCTCTGAATCATCAAAAGTTTGACCACCCTCATTTACATTGCCACTAAACCAATCTAAAGATGCTCCCATGTGAAAAAAATCCCTCTTTAATATCCATTCTCTAGAGTGAAAACTTTATTTTGTAGGTCTTAACCGGAAGCGGTTTCTTAACTCCGCAGTTCTACAACTTTATACATTTATGTTTGCAAGTAAAGTACGTCGGCAGCGAGCTTTAAAGCGGAATGTCCAGTTTGACGGCGAATCATCATGTATAATGACGTATTACTCAGACGTCACCTTCGTAACAAGGTAGACCTGCACGAGCAACAATGTAGGTTACACACCTTAAAATGTGGAAGAACTTGAATTCCCGCTGTACAGGATATTTGTTATCCTGGCAGGTATATCGTTGCCAACGTTACTCAATGCAGGTGAGCTTTTATCACTTTGAACACGTGTTGGCTGAGAAATTAACCCAATTAACTGCTACTGTTGTTTTCGTGTTAATTGTAGCCTTGAGTGATGAATCATTTAGTCCAGATGATGTCATTAGTGATATGTGACATCACTGTTTGCCAGCCCCACAGTGATGTTTGTATTCTCATCGTAACTTATAGTATGAATCTCAATGTTTTAACCAGCAACTTTATACATTTAAGGTGAACATCTGATTAATTGCCACACAATGAGAATCAGGCCTGTTTTACTTGTTAAAGGAGTAGGAGACTTATTTATTTAGGGCTATTTATTATTGTTTCAGCTGATCAATTTCCTTGATTCATCGATTAGCCTAATTGTGAAGTCCATAAAATCACAAAACATTTTAAAATATTTCCTAAAAGGGATGTCTTTAAATGTCAATAGCCAAAAATACACTAATATTGATGGGAAATTTCCTCGGATTGACTGATTATTTTGTTGCATTTATTTGCTTTTGAGCCGATGTTCCTGTATTTTGAGACCTTTAACTATATGAAACAAAACAAACAACAACAATGATATAATAATAATAATAATAATAATAATAATAATAATAATAATAATAATGACAAAATAAATCTTCATACTGTCTGTTTTTGTGAAGGTGAATCCTACAAAACAACCCCTGTGCTTGTTATGTAAATGTTCAGTTTTACAAAAACATCTTTGGTAGCAAACTAATGCCCACTGCCAGAAACAGCCACCAGCCAATGAGCATTCTAGTGACATTATCAATATCCCCCCGAAAACGTATTTTTTTGTGGCACACATTGTGAACGAGGCACAAATGCACAATCCCATTTGTAAAACCGGTGTTGCTGCAGCCATTAGGCAGTGATTAGTGAAGACGACGGCGACGACAGGTTTTCCTCTTCATCAGCGGGCCTCTCCTGGGAGTTCCTCTGGCTCCATCCGGCCTATTAACGCTCCCCAACATGAGGAGGGAGGGGAGCAGCACCTCCCATGGTGGCTGCCCTTAGCCACACTACACACGCTTTCATTAGTGTGTTAGCTAAATGACTGCCCTCAGGACAGCCCCCGGGCCCCGCAACGCACGCGTTAGCTTATATGTTCCATCCACTGGGCAATTTATTCATTTATTCATCCATTTCTGCACTCGCACTCATGATGGCATCATTTGGTAAATTTGATTGTATTTTAACTGGATGGGCACGCCGTTGGAGGAGGGAGGGGGGGGGGGGGGGGGGCGGCGAGTCCGAGGTGATGGAGCATAGAGCAGTGGAAGCCGATCATCACATGTATAATTACACATTCATAGTTACCTGAAGTGAAACAAACACACAGCCGTATGAGCTGCTCTCACTTAGTGAACATGACTGATTAGTCCGTTCATTGATTAGTCTGCAATCATTTTTCATCATTGGTGATTTTGTTTGAGCAGCTTTTGGATTTTATCCAAACGAGCAGTTTAAAGACATCATCCTGGGAAAAACTGCATTACGGCACTCCGTCACTGCTCGAGATTATTAACCAAACCATAATGATCTGTGAGGTATTATTGTTTCACAAATTCTCTTCTGAGTGTATCGGCCTTACCAACCTCGATTGTGCCCGTTGACCTCACGTATGGAGAGAGAGTTAGCTCTACACCTCGGTCAGAAATACTCCTGTGATTTACATGTAAGTGCTTTCTGAATGAGCCTCTGTAAACGCTCACAAGAGAGTTTGAGAGTGGGGAGTCAACCCCCCCACCCTCCCTCCCCGACTATAAAGTTCAGCACTCAATACAAGAAGCATGGAAAAATAATAGCCTTTTTGTCATAATTGACATCTGTAACATAAGCTGTTGTGACGTTTCCCATCAAAGGGGATTACATAAAATGGAAGGCAAATGGAAAATCTCACATTGACATTGCCAGCGTGTGTAAAAATGAGCTAAATGCACTTGTATGATATCTTTAGAACATGTTAATTAGACCCTGGAATTAATATTACAACAGTTGGTCTGTGTAATTTACATAGAGGTCATGTTGTGCTAATGTGGCACTCGTTGAAACAGACAGCCGGCAACAATGTGGTTAAGTCTGACCCACTGACATTTTCAGCTCCAAATTATGCACATTGTGTGAATTAAATTAATTAGGGAATTCATTAAGAAATATGGCTCGCGGAAACGAGAATAATATTTAGTTATGTGATGTAATTTTCTCCCATTGTTAAAGATAATTTGTTTCATAACACTTCCTGCGGTAGTTTCCCCCCCCCCTGTACTAACTATGATGCATGGAATTTGTTAGCCGTTTAATTAATTATGATTAGAATTAGTGAATGTACAGCTTGTTTTGACAGATGGTTTCCATCAGGGAGACCTTTGCGCAATTAACTTATAATCAATGACATCCCATTCTTTTGTTTCATCTTGAAGAAAATATCCATAGCATATGCGTTGGTATGAATCTTTTACTCGTAATACATCAAATGAGCAATTATCTATCGTTTGCCCACTAATACAACGCAGATAAACAACTTTGATTCATTTTGCCAGATACCTGTAAGCTATAGTGCAGTCTGTTGACTTAGAGACTGTTTAATTGTTCCGTTGAGCTCCTTTGTCCTCCGTTTGATGAATTAACGGCATTCTCAAATAATAAAAAAAAATGTTTCTCCCACGACACGAGACCATCAAATATTTACAGATTGCTTTTGCTGCAGATTTCATTGAACTGCAGTGTCATTGAACTCACACTGACTTTCACACTTAATTCGTGCCTCGTTTCTGTCTGTTAACATATCATCCGACACATATTTCATCACTTCCAGGGCTCAATGCAAGCACATCTGTTGCCAAAGCTGCCAATGGAAAAAGGCTGGGCAGCTGTTAGGGTGCTGTACTGCTTTTAGTCCACAAGATGGAGCTTTAGCTCTGTTGATGTTCTGCACTATGTGGCGGGCTGACCGTCGTTTGGCTGCATGGAATTTGCAACAAGGACTCATGTTCTTGTATTCCCTTTGCAATATATATCCGTAACCTGGAGGAGAAGCTTATAAAGTATTGAGGGGCACGACTGAAATATTGTTTGTTTTTAATGGGTGTTGAAAATGTGTGTAAATCCATGATGATCATAACATGTGACATAGGTGTAGGTGCATTGGTTTATATCATAGCATACAGTTTGTCAGGTGTTTTATTTATTTATTATAAACCCTTGTGTTTCTTTAAAAATAGAGCAAATTCTTGGCTATTCACCAATTCTGTTCATTTCTGGCTTTTCTTCAGGCTGTGAGGAAACAGCGGCCGAGTGAGGGATCTTCTGCAGCGTACAGGTAGAAAACCCCCTCCATGACATGGCTGCACCTGCTTCTCTGGGATCCAGAGAAACCGAGAAGGGTTATGATGAGCCTGAGCGGGATTTAGTTTAGAGTGAATGCTGTGAGAACATGTAAAAATAGGCTGATGATTTGAACATTTGATAAAACCGTTGAAGCGTCTGCACTTAGAGATTGTAATTTAATTAATAATTAATTAATAATCTTGTTTTGTAAGAGCAAATATTTCACCAAAATAAGTTGAATAACGCCGCCCCCTGTTTAAGGAGTTTAAGGAGCCTTTATCAGTTTTTACCCAGGTGACATGAAGGTGATACTGATTTGGTTCCCAATGGACATGACTTAATGTCTGACATAAAAAATAACTACATAATTTGTCTCAATCCAGAGGGCCGACTTGGCATGGACAGCAGCAGTCCTAAATGTCACCCTATAATGAGTTCTGGCCAAAGGTACACAGTTAGGACAGTGCCTGCTGGCACCTGGGATGCCGCCTGGCTCGCTCTTTACCCCGCAGCCATTTGGACAACCCCCGTTGTCTTTGTGAACGCTGCCGTGCACAATTTGCATCCAAACAAAAAAAAAAGTTTCACCATTGTGAAGTTTCATTTCACCCCGGCGATGGAGTCGTACAAAACGGACAACAACAGAAGACATTCAGTGTCACGGTGCTAAAATAAAGCAAGATAATGGAGAATAATAATAATATAAAAGAGTGATTTATCAAAGACATGATGTAGTTTTCTGACTTACCGTGCTAAATCTGAAGTTTAATGAAGATACCGCATTGATGTCATGGACTGAAATGATTGCAATGATCATCTTTCCACAACGCACGCCGGAAGACTTTTAGTTTTGAGGAACTTGACTCCTTTTGTTTGGCTGGTATGAGACCTATTGGCAACAAGCTGGGCTTATTATCTTACAAAGGCACGGGAGATGAGGGAACATTGTATTTAAATTAACTTTTTCTATTTCCTGGTGAATGAAATCAATTCCATCCTTTTATGTTACTTTTCATCTGCCTTTTGTCTTGTTGCGGAATCTTTTCTCTTCCTCTCTCATTCATCTGTTTTGCCCTTTCCTTGATCTGATAGCATTAAACATATAATTAAGTCATAAAGGAGGGGACTGATGAGTGTAGCAGATGGTAATTGCGTCCTACATTTGAATGAAATGATATGCATTGCTACAATTTACAGCCTTCGCCTCATATTTTATTCAGCAACCTTTTATCTCTTTTCCTGCAGAATTATTCTGCAATAAATTTAGACATCTTATCAATAGCTGGAGTGATAGTGGCAGAAACAGGGAAAAAATGAGCCTCTGCCGTTTTATGCTGTTTAAAATAATTTTCCATAATAAAGGAGCTATCAGAGCTGCTCTATCACTGTAGAGGGGCGGATATCCCTGCGTCTAGTAAGGCTGCCCTTGGTTTGTGGACAAGCTGTCACTCCCCTGTTAGTCTGAAGAAATGTGAAAGGACAAGATGGTTTCAGCTGCTGAGGTTTTATGAACTTCACACAGGAAAACAAGTACAACAACTTGGGAAGCAGTTGCAGTTCAGTTCTGCAGGTCTTTTCCAAAGAAACCCAAGTAAGACTGCAATTTATAAATATATTCTAGAGCTCTGCGTTTCTCGAGGTCACGTTGAGAACTTACAATTAAGTTGAGAACATTGATGCCATTAGTATGGAAGCCCAAATTGGACATGTTTCAAAACATCTTTAGATGTTTTCTTTTGAGATCACAAGTTAATTATGTCATTATCTCAAGAAAAAGGCTTTGTTATATCGAGATTATTATTATGTTTGGGTCAAATCAGTCAATGATGTAATCAAACTGCTCAGATCCAGCTGAATGACTGATGGATTTGGTGAAGTTAGCGAAAGGATACATGTGTGGCTATGCTACACTTTTAATATTGTTAACAAGGGTGCATACAAACTACGTATATGGAGACATGATTAACTAGATTTTATTCAGAAGAAATATTTACCAAGTTACCTGAAAAAACACAAAAATATATATCAATTATGAGATTTTCCATAATTCCTGACAATGACTGATATATTACATAATACAACTTCAGATCTGAAAAGAAATGGTAAAAAATGCCACACTTTTACTTCAGAGTATCTCTGAATTAATAACATTCGTGACTTGTATGTAATCAGAGTCATTTTTCTTTTAAATTTGATTGTGAATATAATCCATTTCCTTGTCAACACTTTATTTTGAAAACTGGACATAGTCACACGGTTGTCAGCAGCGAGCTGTTTGAATAATTTACCGTCGTCTGATTTGATGAACAGGGAAGTAATAAGAGGAAACAACCTTTTGTCTTCTTATCTTGAAATAACTAGAACTAATGCCATAATTCATTTGAGATAACAATATCATAAAAATGTTTGAATCATGTCCGTTTAGGGATTCCTAATAACGCCAATGTTTTCCACTAAATTACAAACGATCTAACATTTAAAAAAAAAATCCTGTCTTTTTAAGGCTTCCGTATATTAGCAAGATGTTCACTTCACTTTGTCACCCAACTGTTCGCTGGATGCCTTCCTCCTATAGAGTCATTTGTACCTTCTTCCCTGTGATGGCGGTGAGCAGAGAGGTTGAGTGGATCAGTGCCAGAAGGAGCTTTTTGCTCCATTGACATGCTTTCCTCTCATCAGTCCCTGGTGAAGTGCTGGACTCCACTGATATTTGAGAACTGGTAGCGCTGGGGCGATATAGGTTTAATTCTCATGTTGCCCCCGACCTGCCAAGTACAGTCATTGGGTGCCAGCTGGAAGGCTTTCGTGTGTTGGTGTACGAGGGTGGAGGGTGGGGGAGAATTAGCAAGGGCAGAAGAGTGGAGGGCAAGTATACAGTACATACCCAAGTGTCTCTAGACCTTGAAGGTGCTATAGAAGTGCTTTCCACATCTAGACACCCCAGGCACTTAGCGTTTAGTCAGGATGCAGGTCCATTACCTTTAAGTACAAGTACTTATGTTTGGTCGCCTGTTTTTACAGCCCTTCTGGCTTGAACGGAATCTACCCGGGGTGACCCAACTCTATTTATTGATGCCTCCTGAGTTTCCACTTGCTGGTAATAGACTGGAAAACACAGATAATGTGTTTGATCGATCAACGTGAACACATTTCATTTGTTGGGATCAATAACAGTTTCCAGTCGACAGAGCCCAAAGAACTACATTTATTTGAGCTTTTTGATTGAAGCTGTCCTTGGCAGGCCCGACAACGCGAGGTAGCCCAGACCGGGGCCCATGTGGCAGGCATGGACTCTTCTGTTTTGTTATTGCCAGCAATCTGTATTTAAAACTAATATCGGTGTGTGCTGCATGGCTTGGGGCTAAAGCCACCAAACCAATCTGATATACAGCATGGGTTTCTTTTCGGGTTCCTTGTGATGTGAATTAGAATGTGAAAAATAACAATTCCCTTACATTTTTCCACCGGTATCCATTTTTTCATTTGAGGGCGTAATGATTAGATTTTTTTTTTTTTTCCAGCAGCATGATTTGTATTAGCTTTTCACTGTGTTCGAAACATAATAGAAAAGTGATGTGGAACCAAAGGGAAAAAGAGGAAATTAACTGAAGAAAGAAAGACGTTTCCACGACTCAACCTTTTGCAGTTTTCTTCATGTTCCTGCTTTTCATGATCATGCTCTGTGGAACGCCCTGAAGACATGAGAGCCCTTGCTCTGTGTCATACAGTTCCAGGCCAGGCCGCTACCTTTGTGTGCACACACAGACAAAACAGTATGAGATGGGAAGTCCACATGGATAAACATTTACTACGGTAGGTGTTGCTTCAGGCAAGTACTATTCAGGGGGAATTTACTGTGTATACACCGGTGTTATGGCAATAACCTTCTTATAGAGCCTTTTTTTTCAAAGCTTTTTACTCCAGTGTAATAAACGGAAAGCATAAAGGGGCAACGTACTATTGATATTTGTCATATTTGACCAAACCTGAAGGATTAGTGTGGTGATATTTTAGATATTTTTTATGTCGTCAATAAATTCAATGGAAAGACACCAACAATTAACTGATCAGAGTACTTGTAAGTATTGCTTGCGTAGCTTAATCCTCTGTGCCATCGACCGCCATTGTTCACCAAAACAATATTAAGATTATATCAATGAGACACAATATTGACAGAAGATTGACATTTTTCTTTATTATGATCAACATGTATCTTATCGTTCATGGGATTTATTGACAGTAAGAACAATAAGGAATAACAGCAGCCTTATCTTTATATCTTATAGATTTAAATGCATTACATTTAAATCTATAGCAATTGATTTATTTGGCCACTTGGGGGCAGCAGAAATGTGCTGTAAAAAATCCCTGACATATTAACACCTTTAAGTTCATGTGTTAGCCTATATCGGAGTCCTAAAACGTCCCTCTACAGCCTCATTGTGTGTACTCGTGCTCATGTGACCATGGTGTAGCTTGTTCGTAACGTTTGCATTCCCACTTCAAATATCATAAAGGCTTTTTGTGCTGATTATTTGCTAAAACGTGCAAATATCATAATCTTGTTGCTGCCACAGGACTTATTTTCTCCAGTGATCCAAAATCCAGTGGAGAAATCCCATTGGCTTTTTGTCAAAGGATCCAGTGCGACGGTAACGTCTGGGGTTGGCCTACAAAAGTATGTTATCCCTGCAGACACGTAGCAACGTTTACATTTGTCATTTACTGTATTTGTTGAATTGTGTTTTTGTCCACCTAATAAAAGTCAAATATTGACTCTTTGAGCTCTGGGTTTGGTCTCACTTCCTCAGGGAAATATCTGGCTGCTAATACTCCACTAAGTTCACTCGCTGGTTGCTAACTTTGGCTGTCTGCTGTTCGGATCGGAAACCCATCTTTAAGGATTTAGATTTCTGATTTTTCAACGACCGCCAACATCAGCATGAAAACTGTTTCAATGGTTTTTGTCCTTCATGCCCATGACTTGAATTGAACATCTTCCTTCACTGTACGACCCCAGTCTATTTTGTGACCCCTGGACACTAGAGCAATAAGGACGGTGCCTTTTTGCAGTCCGCTCTTACTGCGGGCTCCGTGTGTGATTGCTGGGTGGCTGTATTCACGGGGAAGGGCACGGACTCGGAGTGGAGGACAATGCATTGAGACTGCTGGTCCCTGTGCCTTAGATTTGGCACAGGTTAGGGAGAGGCATGAGATGCATATTGTTTGTGTTCATTTGAATAAGGACAAATGTCAGATTTCCATGGCTCCGGGCAGCCTGCATGTTAGATGATCAACTCTTTTGGGCCCCTGGATGTGGGGTCATCAGTAGCGCTTCCAGGTCACTGTCACTGCATGCCGGTTTGGGGCCATAATTGACCTTTTGACAGAGCGCAGGGAGACAGCCTTTCTCTCAGGGCAGGAATAATCACTTTAGATTTACTTGTGGCTGAGCTCATGTCAGCTAATTAAAATGTTTGTTCTCTTAGAAATTACATTTCTGATTCCAGAAAATGGTTTTATACTACTATGGTTTAAAACATTATGAATACACCAATAAAATAATATAAATATATATAGAAATCCTGTAAGTCATTGGCAGGTAATTGATGTTTTTTTCTTTTTTTACATATGAAAATACATTAATGATCTCACATCTGTTAGGCCTTAATAATGATGGCTGCAATCATTCCTCATGTTTTCCCCTCGTCTTCATGCGAGTCGGTCAGTCATTTACTTTTATTTTTTTGTTGTGTGAACAAAATGAGTCAGTGCTTCTCATGACATACTGTAAAAGTGCCATCGTTCCCTGTTGTTGTGGTGTGTGTGGCTGCAGAGAAAGGTTGAATACAGCCCGTATCCCACAAGCCCTTGAGCTCCCTCAGGCTTCTTTCCGGTCCAGGATCTCCAAAGAAGCGTGCGTTTACCCTTCACTGTGCATGTTATTCCTCACAACATAGCACCCTCGGCCATGTCTCTGTCTTCATAGCCCTTAACATTAACTTTCATTCACACCATGTACTCTCACACAGGAACATTTTCTCATCACAATACCCAACATTTATGTTGCCGTTTTCTTCTCCTTCCCCATCTTTCTCCAGTATAAGTGATCATTCCCTGTTTGTTCCCCCTTCTAATTATTCCTTTGCTGATTAATGGCATGTGCCACATTGTTCTTGGTTCCTCAGCTATCATATAATAAAAAAACAACAACACGTTTCTCTTCCATCACATTGTGCTTCAAAATGCTACAGTTTTAGTTTCAAGCTTTATTTATCAAATCCGGTTGCATGAGTTGGAGTGTGAAGAAAAATGCTCCCAGCGTCTTTGCTGGGATCTGGAGAGTATTTACAAAAAAAAAAAAAAAAAGCAGCAAGAATGCCAGGGGTCAAGGCTTTGAGACCAGGATATTACATTATTAATTAAAATACAAGTTGCCTTGTTGCCCATGGGTATACAATGTAACACACTTGATTGAATCAGGTGGTGGCAGCCTAGGCCTTTTGTATTTTGCGCTTGAAGGGACGAGAGAAATTTGAGCTCGGCTGTATTACTCTACACACAAAAACATGTTTTGAGAAACGGTTGTGAGCTGTCATTGAAAGCTATGGTAGATTTAAAACGCAGTTAACTTCCCTTGCAGTAGCTGGATGTGATCCATCAGGTATTTCTTTCCCTCTCTTATTGTGAAGTTTAAATGGCTAATATGTGATTATCTTGTCTATCTATTTGTCTAGATCTTTCCATCTACCTCTTTCAGTCTGAATAAAGACACCAATGTACTAACGTTCACCTTTTGCTCACTATTTATATAATATTAACCATGCTCAATGAAAAATAGAAAATATTTAAGTAACTGCCAATATTCAATGAAGGTTACACTATTTATAATATATTTTTTTTACACTGTAGCTTCTGTAGCCAACAGTGATTATTTTACCTGGTTGGCTTGGTTTAAAAATCCTGCCTCTTTCATGTCAACCAGTTATATTGATACACACAGGGTGATCAGGGTCAGTTGTGCTGGAAAGTTTTAAAGATATTTGTATGTTTTTTCTTTCTTTTGACTACATTCTTGTCCCTAATTAAGTCTTCTTTAAGGCTGCCACAGAACAGGACGTACCATTATTTTTAGCAGTGTTTTGTCCAAGACAATAGACAGCCTTATTCTGTATGCCAGACATACTAGACTTAATATCGGATATTTCTCATTTGTTTCTGCCAATATCCAACAATACCTTGTTTCTTTAGTGGTTGTGCCCAGACAGCTTCTTTTTCTTTAGGTCATCTACACCTTATTGTCTATATCTAACCATGAATTGAGGAAAAGTCACCTGTCATCCTCATTAAGGGTCACAGAAGTGTGAATATGTAAACTTGTGACATAATGAAGTTGATCCCGGTTCTTTTAGTGCTGGGTGGGAGTGATAATGGCACCAAAAACACGAAAGATAACTGTAATAAGTGTTGGTGTGTGAGTTAAATATGGAGGGAGAGGGAAACACTGTTTGGCCATACAAAGAGACAAAATCTGGGGTAAAAAAAAGACATTTTCAACTGTGCCCCCTTTTCTAATTTTAATTCCCCTTCTCCTCTCCCTTGATTCCTACTGACCTCCAGTCTAGGTCTGTTAGATGTAGTCCAGGTCATAACAGACAAACGAACGATGGAAATATCAAAGCCAGCCCAAGGCCTTTACATTCGGTTTTCTGCTCCAGGTAATCGCAGTGTGTAGATCAGTGCGGAGCACAGCTGAGGCCTTGTCTTCTCCTTAGCCTTAGTCTTTTATTCCGCTGACCTCCTTCATGAGGCTGAATTCACCGACTCCATTTCTGCTGCCATAAGCACATCGCCAGGTTAATTACGTCTTAATACAGCGTGGCCACGGATATCAAAAATGGCAAATTCTAATGAGATTCCATTAATTGGAATGGTGTCGCTGAACCGATACTGTATATTTAGCTCATATTCTTTACAAAGAATAAAGAGCTGAAAGGAAATCTGAAGGCTTCGGAGTGATGGTGCCGTCTATCCATTAGACATAGACCTGGATCCATCTGGAAACAAAGTGTGTGTCAGTTAAGCAGCCCAATTGTGTGAGATCATAGCTGGCTGTTCAGCGTGCGAGGTTCTGAAGTGTATCGAGAGGCACAGCTGAGTGAGTCGAATAGTCTGTGGTCTATTGATAACTCGCGCCTGTTTTAAAATCCTGGCACAACAATGCAACTAGGGCCTTGTGTGCTCCGCTGAGCAACAATACCTTCTCTCACTGGCAGCTTCACTGTAATGATGACAAACAACAATAAAGGATTTTTTTTTTTTTTTTCCATGGGCTTCTCCTTCCTGGAACCTTTTGATAAGAATATTTTAAGTTTATCATTAGATTGACTACAGGAAATCATTATTTATAAAGTAAGAAAAGTTGTGTTTCTATTAATATTAAAAGAAATGTAAGGGAGATCCACATTGAGCTGTAAAAGGGAAGCGTACCTGTCTTTATTTCTATCTCTTGCTCTTTGCTCCTTGCCCCCACTGCCATCCGCCCACCTCCACACACACACACACACACACACTCATATTTGCGGACTTCATTTCTCCAGCCCCGTCTGTCTCGGTGTGTGCATGGAGCTGCAGTGGCTGGGCCAGTAGCTGGGAGGTATGGTGGAGTGTAAGCAGTGTTGATGTAGATGGCCCCTGGTCAGAGGCCAGGGCCTGGCTGTTAAAACGCAGCCTCTTTTGTGCGTCAGAGCCAGCATCGCCAGTCCTGTTCCACCCCTGTCGCTAGGGGTGGGGAGGCATTTACCCACCACATGCATTCATTCCATTGGCAGTGCTTGATGCAGGGCTAAATGGCATTGTTACAACGTGCCTCTGCGAAGTGTTGACAGGTCCATATGCTAATTTTAATGAATACAAGGGAGCTGTGGTTTTTTATTCACCTCAACTCAGCTGCAGAATCCTATCTGCACCTAGACTAGCAAATATAATTGCAGCAAACTCAAATGAGCTCATTAGGAAATGTATTGAATTTACACATTATTTCCAGTAGTTAAGCTGAGTTATTTTCCCCAAGGACTCAATTACATACTCATTTGTGACTCAGGTAAATGGCTTTCTGTGTGCGACTTTTTCAACTGCAAAATTGTAGTCACTGAATAATTTGTAAGAAAGCTGTTGTACAAGCACATCTATTGACATTCATTTGTGTGCGGATTTCAAAATGGAAGGGGGAAAAAAAAAAAACCTGCAGACGAGATAACTACTCGCTTTTGTTCCTTTATTCACTTCATTTGATTAACTCAAACATTTCGTTCACTCGTGGGTTATTTCAACGTGCGCTCATCAGTCTTCAGTGGGGTTTTCCTCGCAATGTTTTTGTTCACAACAGCCCTGTTGTCTTTCCGACACATGTCGTTTCATCAGTGAGCGCGTGGATGAACTTTATCTCGTCAAAAGTGCCAGCGCAAGTCCTTTTTCACAATGAAAAAGACCTGGTGAGTCAGGGTTCAGTATCAGGGATTATGCCAGCCTACTGCGCTCTGAAATGAAAGTGAACATTCATCCAGTGACTCATTTCTTGAACCATGTCCTCCCCGAGTGACAATGAGGAGATTGTTAGGAGAACGGACATGGTGTGGAAACTATGTGACAAAGAGGAGTGCCCAAAATTTGAATTCCTCGTGAAATTGCTGTTTGTTCTGTGTGAAAACGGCCTGGTTTGCTGGAAAACAACAAAGAATTTTTGGATGGGTAAGCATAAGGGTTTCCACAGAGCTCCGTGTTGGCTTGTACTGGATGAACTAAAGTGACTCTGGCTCTTGGCAGGGTTCCCGGGAGCACATTGAAGACCGTTTTAGTGGACTTCAGTGATCAAAATGTGCCACTGATGGCTGGTATGCATGATATAATGTTCCACAACTTCGCTGTGATCTCTTTGTGATTGTGAGCGTGGTGCACTTCAGGGAAACAACTGGGCCCTCCACACTGAGGCTCTCTTCTTGGCTTTACTGGACAGTCCATATTGGAGGGTGACAGAGGAGATTTTTGGAGAGGATGACTTGTCATAAAGGTCATTCTCCAGATTCAAATTCACAGGATCGTAAGCACATGGCTTCCTCCTTGCTCTGCTGAGCCAGCAAGCTGTCCAGCCGAAGTTAAATTTAGTCTTCGTGTTATTCTCTGCACCTCCGTATTGTGATTTTATGGTATTGTGGTCTGTGCTGGCTGTCCTCGCCCATGGAGTGGCCATAAGGGAAGTTGGGACTGGGTCTAGTGCAGCCCTGACCCTGCAAGCCTCGGTCCAAACACATCCTCTGCACTCAGCTGTAAATATCACCAACAGCTGGTGGCACACAAGTTAGTCGTGCTTAACAAATTACTGGCCTACATGTGGAGGGGCAGGGGGGGGCTTCACTAGCCTCCTTGCCAATAAAGTGGCCATGCAAGTAGAATCTGCAACCAACCGGTTTTTACTGTAAAGGAAAGAAAATCAGTCTTTTTCCGTGTGGAAAAAGATTTTATTAAGGGAATCTATAGAGATTTAGCAGTGCAGTGTTGTCCAGCATGGTAGATAAACTCAATTTTTAAGACCCATTCCAGTTAAAATGAACAGAAGGTCAAACTTTTTTTTTGGAAACACAAACCTGTTTGATCCCACCTGTCTTCGCCTCCTACTCCTCACAGACACACGGGGCTCTGTTTAGAGAGAGATAGGAATTATCAAAGTCACCTTTGAGCTCAGTAGCCCGTCTAGTGCTCATGGTATCAAACATAATGACATTCAGCGGAGCCCAGATCACATTTATGATAGCATATTTGATATAGCTGTACACCGGCAAAAAAAATAAAAAAATAACAACGCAGCCTAAAAGAATAAACCCCCCAACACACCACCCCCTTTTTTCAGTTTAAACACAATCCATTTTCCAGTGTAAATCACTTGTCACTCCATTGCAAATGTAACTGCTCTGATATGAAAGAGAGAGGTGGAGAGAGAGAAAGAGAGGGAGTAAAGATTATCTTTTGGGCCATTTCACTGGCACCGTTGCATGACAGAGACTGACAGCTCTTTCAGATGACTGACAGGTGTCCTTTGAAATGCCGGTGAAGCAGCTTCTGTTCAGACCGTTGAAATGCATATTTTCAGCTCTTATCATAAAGGCATGGATGGCCCAGATAGGTGCCGTTAACATTGCAAATGGCTCCAGAATTATTCATTGTCAGTGCTGAAGGAAAGAATGGTGGTGGTGGTGGGGGGGGGAGTTTGATTATTCTGCTCACACAATGGCAGGGTGCTTAATGATTCCTCTCCACCTTGGCAGCGGCATGTGCCGACTTCAGGCGCTAGCGGCGGGTGACACAGGTCTGGCCAAGTGTTAGAGCAAGATCATACGTCCGGGTCCCCATTTTAATTTCTAATACATTAATCTTTTCCTCCCAGATCCTCCATGAATATTCCAGGGCTCCTTGTTTGGTGGGAAGGCTGTCTTGCTTTCATCTATTCAGGTGGTTTCATTCACTGTGAAAGCCAGCTAAATGGACCCGATCAGTCAATGACAACCGGGGTACAATAGAGCCCGGTAACACGTTCCTTTTCTCCTTTCAGCCTCCTGATAGACAACCCTGACACCTGCTCCCCGGGGAGACCCTCCGCCAAGTCACCGCACTGTTCCTTGAGAGACTTCCCTTACTTTATCAGCCCATAAAGGATTGTCACAGGTGACTATATCAGCCGAGGCATGGAGCTGCTCCCTCTGACCCGCCCTGCCGGCGAGAGGTCGAGGCACCGCGCGCCGCGTCGCAAGCGGATTAAGGTGGCTTAAACGCTGTCGTACACGTGGATGCGGCGCTTCACGCTTTTCTAAAAAATGTTAAGCCTTTTGTTCTCTTCCATTAATTAGCATTGTCTTAAGTTCATTAGACCACCGCTGGCGTTGTTACTAATGAGGCGACGTAGACCCCCTACATCAGCCGTAGCTTTGTAGTGCCTGACCTGACAACGGCTCCTACGCTTTCCTGTCCGCGCCGTAATGACATGCAGGGAGGACTGCAGGAAGCACAGTTCCAGACCAGAGTGAGGCACTAATTTATGGTTCAATTTGTAAATTGAATGATTCAAATTGAAAACAAAACTTTGCATCGATATGTTTAAGAGGATAACACAAAATGTACAAAGATTTCTACTGATTTAGAATGGTGTCCTCCAGTTAATAGCTGAGGTGGACTGTGTGAGATTAAAAGATTGTTAGCGGCTTGGAGAGTGGTGTTAAAGTTACCTCTCTTCTTTTCTAAAAGATATTTCAGGCCAATCCAAATGAGCCTATCAGTCAAACCTCCCTTTCTCCACAGCTAAATGAGACTCGCAGGGCCCTGTATTCTAGAGCGGCGCCACACGGCACTATAACTCAACATGGGGAACACCTTAACAGTGGAAACTTAAATGTGCATTGGCATATATGGATATTAGAAGTGTCAAGCACAGTGATGTAGATTTGGTGCCATTCATAATTATGATATCTGATTTTGGCTCAGAAGGGACGCTCTAGAGAGAAAGCGGGGGGAGAACACCAATATTTTAATGGAGAGGAGACAGCCTTCTCCCTCAAGGAACATCTTCACTGACACTGGCTGCTGGAAAATTGGGATTTATACTTCCTGTTTTCTATTAATATGGAGATGAATACAGGTGTTCCTGTGTCGTAAAATTAGTTTAGCTCTTGCAAATTGCAATTACACGTGTTGGGGGGAAAGAAGTGATGTCTGTGCGTTTTCACAGGCAAGAGGAAATGTAAGAAAATTAGGAAAAATATCTAGATTTAAAATGAACATAATAACGTGTAATTCCATCCTCTCCAGCCCCCCCAGCCTTGTCTGGCAGCTGCACCTATTTGTTCTGGTGGTGGCTTAACAGACTAGTACACTTTTCCTCGCTGCTCATGCAAGGAAAATAAGCTGTGAAATGCTTCCCTCTTCAAGGGTGAAGACTTGGAAAGGGCTTCAAACCCCGGATGTCATCCAAAAATTCCCCGCCGCCTTCCTAAGGGGCTTGTGGAAGAGCATTGTTGAGCAGAGGGCACTGGTGAATGTACCAGCAAGGTGAGGTGGGGCTCAACCGCAGGAAAACGCCAAGCTAGCAGCGGTGATCGGCTTATAGCTGGCGAACCCTGGCGCAGGAAGCCCATCAGGACAATCACTGAAGGTTGGGTAAGATGATACTTCTCAGAACCAAATAATCAATCACACAGAGTGGCTAATCTTGCTCTGAGTAATCTCCAGAAAAAGTTATTTGCGTTGCTCTCAATGGAATAGTTCAAGCTGGCAAATACTCATAATCATGTTTTCTCCGAGTGTTAAATGAGAATATTGATAAACTCTCACTTCTGTCTGGTCAATATGAAGATATAACTGTTACCGTAGCTTCTTAGCTAACCTGGCTCTGCCTAAATCGAAGTGTCAAAATGACACGTTGTGGTTTTACGAGGTGTTATGTGCAATCGGACTATTAATTGGCAATCTTCGGGTCTGAAAACCGAAGCCAATGCAGAGGTGCCTTCAACGTTCTTTCTAATAGCCAGCAGGGGGCGACCCTATGGTTGTAAAAAGAAGTTTGCTTGTGTAGTCTATGAGAAAATGATGAAAAACAGAGCATGCTGTTTGTTTTAGATGATAAAGCAGGGTATGCCTTGATATAAGGTTACTACCACAGCGTTCTGGTCTGGGAGTTTTGTCTATGTTTTGTTTTAGAACATGAACCCTTTCACAGTGTAAACTCAAAGCTTCAGAAACAGACATAAAACCGATGATTGACATCACTGTACATACACTTCTTATATGTCTATAGTCAGGCAGTAGCTTTCTGCCGTCTCCACTGCTGGGCGGCTGACTGTAGCTTAATATTTATCAGACGGATAAGAGAGGTCCTCATCTTGCTCCCACACTATAAATCAAGATAATGACAGTTATTAAAAAAAAAGATTATTGAACAAAAAATATATATCAATTGGTGCCTATCCACTCACAGTTTTTGTCATTAGCGGTTCCTCTAGTTCTGCGACTTAATCAGTATCAATGTATTTTCCATTCCACAGTATTAGAAAACAAATGCACCACTGATTTATAACAAGACATGCAAGCAGCAGCATTTACCTGGCATTGGGCTAACTTTCTCTCCACAGCCAATAGAGAGGCTCTGGTATTGAGGCGAGACATTAATTCATTGTGTCAACCTGTCCCCCTGGAATATTTATGATGCTAAATACATTTAATTAGGCACTGGAGCTCTGATGGGAGAGAAAATGCACTGTCAGTAAAAAAAAAAAAAAAAAAGAAAGAAAAGATTTTGTTACCTCTAATGCTGATCGGCTGGTAATGCTGCTTACTCATTGTCAATGACAGGAGGAGCAAACACACCGGAGAGGGAATTTAAATCACTCAAAATCATTTGTGGCACGTTCATTACAATGTTATTATAGCACCTGAAGAGGATCGTACAGGCGCTTATTGAGAGAAGGAATATTTCCCTGAGCAGGTTTTGGCAGGCCTTTAGCAGGTATTATTATACATATTATTGCCCTTCATTGAAACGTTTCCACAGAAATCAAAATTCATTATGAAGTTAAAGGGATTGGGCTTTGTTTTATTAGACACTTCAGTTAAATGTATTAGAGTTGGGCAATCCGTGCTATTAATTAGCCTGCTGATAGCTAGTTATATTTTTATAATAAAAATTTAAAAAGTATATATAATTTGTACTGCTGAGCTCCAAATATCACAAAAAGACAGGCTTTGATTCATTGGCTGACAGCTTGGAGTAAAGTGAGACATCATGTCTGTCTGCGATAAAAAACATGGCTACAGTAAATAATAGCCGGTTTCCATCTTGACATCTGTCATCCGAGTGGAAATGGATGGGGAAATGACCGGCTCTCTATCGGCCCGAGCTCTGCCTGTGTCACTGGCTGAATGATGCAAATGGAAGATAATATCAATGCTATACTGAATGGCATTACTCCAAATCTAATGTCATTAATAGCGTGGGTATTAGCGCTGCTGTCTGGAGGTGGTGGTGGTGTGCGCTGCTCCGGCTTGACTGACACACAGATTAAGTGCAGTGACAGGGAGCACAATAAAGTCATCAGAGAATGTGACATGTCAGTTAGGGGGGGGGGATGAAGGGATGAATTGTCACTCTCTGTCAGAGCCCATCCTCTCGCTTATCCGTGATGTCCCATACACCACCGTGGGAAAACGGGACGGCATGGCCGCTTCAGACAAATATTTATTCAGGTAGAGGACAAGTGTAGCCACTCAAGCTTCCCTGTTCACTGCATGTTTACAAATTTGTTCCCAGAAGAATGATGGGATTAAAAGCAAAAAATCTTGACAATGTAATATTTGAAACGTTAAAATAGGGGAGGACATTGTGTTCGGTTTCAGGAAGTTAACATTATGTCCCGGCTCCAGACATACAGTTTAATCCATAGATGATATCATGGTTGTTTCTATTCTATTTAATTTGATTTATAAAGGATGTCAGTCAACATTCCAACAAACATATCAGCCTGTTTTATTATCAGCCAAACCATAATTCCTCCCCTCTCTGTATAAAGAATAAATCCATTGTGTCAAGCCTCCATAAGACCTCAGTATGGGTTTGGAGATTGAGTATCCCTGGGATTTTTTTTTTTTTTTTTACAGAGTATACAGTCTGGCCAAAAGATGGCAATGTTGCAGTGCTGAATTCCAAATGAGTTTTCTCCTGGTTGGCCCCCCCATCGCAGACTGGCCACTGCCTTCCCCTGCAGCACTCTTGCTTCCAAACTCGCCCAGAGATTTGTCATCGCTCACGACTGTAGTGAAGTGTAAGAATAACGCTCGAGTCGACCACTAAACTTCCGTCAGAAAAGTTGATTACATGGAGGTCAAATAAGAAGACAAATACGGTGTGATAGGTTGAAGGAATTGGGCCAAATAGCATTGAATGCACTTCTCCCGTCATACAGTATGTGCTGCTTAGTATCCAATTAGTGCTGTGTTTCTCAGCACAATTTTCATTTGATAAGTGCTATTTGCACTTGGAAGATTTTCTTTTGAGTTTCTCAAAAACATTTCAGTGCATTTGGTGCTGCCAAATTGACTCCCAGCAAGGCAGCAATTGGACAGCTATTTAGCACTTTAACACTTGACACACCACTGTAAATGGAAGTTATATTCCTAAACTGCAAGAGTTACCAGAACGGCTCTGCTGAAAATAAATCGCCAATTCACAACAAGATAACGTGCTTCCAAGATGTTTGCAGAGGGAGATTTAGTAAAAAAAAGAACAAAAAAAAATAAAGAATCGAAGAAAGTTACACTTTCTCTTGTTCACTTTAAAGTTTTCACACCTGATTGCAGACTCTTGTGCGACACTTGTTTGCTCCGTTGTTTTGATGCCAGCGGGGAGAGAACTCTCTCCCATGGCCACTTTGCTGGTCTTTATTATTGGCTTATTGCCTTTAAGCTGTCACCACTCAGAGCATTTCTTCTCTCAGGGGATTGTCTTCTGGGACTCGAGACGGAGCTCGGCTGGCTGCGACTACTCAGCTCTGTTGCACACTGCTACTGTCTCGCGTTGCAATGCAATGCGCTCTCATACGGCTTATTTTGCACCGACTGCTCCACATATCTGTGTGTGAAGAACATTTCAATTTACAAAAGCAGTTAATGAAGCTTTTATTTTGCACATTTATAACATGTTTACAGTTTTATTTTGCCTTCTGTGATGTGCAAGACAGCTATTCTTGTTTAGAACGGCTTTGTTCCTAAAGCATAATTGCATTGTACAATAGGCTGATGTTTTTACTGCATAAGGTCAATACATAAGAAGAACAAAAGAGCTGAGTGCCAGTCAGGACTCAGTCAGGTAGCCTCTTTGCTTTTGGCAACTGTTGTTTATTGGCTATTGCATTAAAGAGAAAGTGTTCCAGTTAGATGTTCAAATAAAAACCCAGAGAGCAGGGAAATCCATAAATATTTTTAATTCGGTGGGGAAAAAATCACAATTATTTTTATTGATATACACTTTAATTAAATACTCTGGTAATCTATGCATTTTATATGCTTTTGGCAACAAAAAAAAAACATATTTAAGCTTTTGTTTTGGAAATGTGACGTATGGCAAGGCCCGACGCGAAATAGTTGAAATAGGGTGTGATTTTTCTGCTCCCGCGCCTAATCCCACCATTCCTCCACCTCTCCTCTCTCGTGCCAGTCACATTTTCTAATTAGCTTTCCCTGTGGAGGAAGAAGATGGATTATATTTTAATATCTAGGGCCTAAAATTAGTTTATATTTTAGCAAGTTAGCACTTCTCAGAAGTTGATTTACTCTTGAAGCTGTAAAACCCAGTGAGCTCGCAATTAATCATTCTCTTTGGTCTTGTTCTCAAGGAAAACCAGGCTCCGGTGTCACAGGCTGGATCACAATAGGTAAACACCTAATTTACACTATTTAGAAATCACCTCTCTAGTATTGTACAACACATGACACTCGCACCCTCAATTGTTCTGTCCTGCTCCAGTTATTAATTACTGCACACTTTTAACAAAAGCGATATTGTCTATGACTAATCATCGACACAGAATGATTAAAGATGTTCCTGGCTTTTTTGAATTACTTGCTTCCCCTTCGTCTGTGTTCATTCATGAGCTCCGTGTCGCTGCCTTTTTTTCCCCCCCTTCTCCTTGGTCAAGAATTCGGTTTGCTGTTATCCGATTACCAGCGTCCTGAGAGGCTTTCACAGGCCCATCCATCAAGACTAAGGGGTTGAGGGGGAGCCTCGACAATGCTGCTGCAGTGATGTAAAGCACTGAAGGATTCATGGTTATTAAAAGGTAAGCACAGTTTTATATAGGAATACAGAAGGCTTACCACGCAATATAACATTACGTGATGCTCTGTCTTCTCCCCCAAATATGTTAAAAGTCGCTTGTTTCTGCAAAACTTCAAATATTCCACTAAGATAAAAATGTGCCTATTTTAAAACACAAAACTTGAATGTAAAACTGCTATAAAATGACAGCGAGCGCTGCGGAAATGTTGTCATACTGACCCCCCCTCAATATGGCTTGAGTGGCATGTGATTGACAGGAGAGCAGGAGGATGGACGCTGTCCTTCACCACACAGCCCTCCTTCACAGAGTGGGGATCTGGATCTGGCAGAGTGCTGTTTGGTGACGGGAGGTATAGAGCGGTGTCGGGAGGATCATCACTGGCTCTCTCCCAGGGAGATGAGCAGCATAGGCCAATTTCATATGCGGGGCTTGGCCCCTGGGTCTGAGTGGAGGTGGGCTGGGTCCACCCAGTATCCTGGCTTCATTAATCATCCCGCCAAGGCTTACCGGCAAACCCCCTCTCCGCCTTCTCCTAGACAACCCCTCGGATTACACAGAGCCAGCGAAATGTCAGCCCAAATCTGAGTCTTGATGCAGATAATCATTTCAATAATATTTCTCCATTTGTGCCCCTGATGCCAGGGGAATAAAGCTTTTCCACTGTCAGGTAGCATAAGACTACAGTTGGTGGGAATACTTGACTCTGAGCCAGATGGCTTAGCCATGCTTGCAGCATATGTTCAACAAGCAGTCCTGTGCCAAGCGCGCATTAGGTTTTTATTAATTTGAAGCAGGCAGGAATGCAAACGTATATATTTACGTGATCCCACCACTCCCCATCCCTCAACCCCAGTGCTCCCTTTAGAAGTTAACTCGACTCTACCGGTGTCTGCAGCAAGAAAAAAAAATATCATTGTGGTTCTTAATAAGTAATATGATTTTTTAAAATATTTTTATTTGCCACATTTCTAATATTACCAGAAAATGTGTATAAATATTATATATAAATATTTAAATTACAATTAAGACATTTTCTCTTTTCTCTTTAAAAAAAGGAAAATTAGTTTGTTGCTAATCAAAGGCAATTATAACGTATATTTATGGCTCTGATATCTGCCATAGTGGCGTGGGCTGTTACAAAGCAAATTACCATTTAGATGCATGAATATGCTTGGGTCCAAGACAAAAGAAACAGTACTGCATGGGAGGGCAAATTTATTCATTACCACTAAGTTGAACTTCCCTTTAACAGCCCTGTGCTCTGCAATCCTGGGAGTTCTTCTCTCAGTGACTTATGGTAGTGCAGGGGGGAGGGGGAACGGCGCGCCGAAAATGTCAATAGAAATAGTAAGTGTGAGAGGGAAGGCTTGCCTAATTAGTGCCCATTTAGATTTTATGACGGCTCTGAGATCTGCTCTTCCTGACAGAGAGCACTATAGTTGCATATTGTCCTAGCCTGAGGGAACCATAGGAAAATCCAGATTTATTGTACCTATCATACCAGCATATTTCATTTGCCATTATGAGATGCCATCTTGCAATGATGCGAGATTATTTATGACGGACTAAATTGTGGGACCTGGGCGGTTGAGGAACATTTCAAAGTACCATTCCTCTTATTAACTTCTTCATTATCTGCCCCACTGTGATCTAAAAGCTCCCTCCTTCCTACCTGTGTTAACAAATACATTACTGATTGGACAATGCCTAACTGTTTTTCTACTCTCTGCATTTGTTTCCCAACATTAGCGCTGGTGCAAAGCACAACTCATCTGTTTCCCCCACTTAGGGCAGACTGTGATTTCATTAAGCCTAATTTCACATGGAGAAGTTCGGCTTCTTTTGTTCAGGTAGATGCTTTTGGTTGAAACCGGCAAAGGCAGTGTATTTTTTATGCATGAATCACGACAATATTGTGCAGTTTCTTGGGTTTTAATTACATGATTGAGGATCATATTTATGTCATTTTGTAAACGCTAAAACAAGCGTCTCTCCTGTTCCTTCCTGTCTTGCTCTGCAGTTTCCAGACGCCTGAGTGGCTTTATATATTTTGTGTATTAGGTAGTGTTTATTTACTATGTCCCTTAAACCCCAGGATGTTGGCATTTATCCTATTTACACATCAATATTATATCTCCGTGAAGGCCTTGAGAGTTGCATTTAAGTCATTGTGCAGGGTGGTATTAAAATGTACTCCATACTGTGAGGGGGAACTCGTCAGGGAATAGCTGGGCCCTGGACTCCCATTACCCAGCATAAAAGTGTCAGCCACTTTAATTACATTCATGCCTTCCCCAGTCCATTTTACTGCAGCCGCAATCAGATTTCATGCACAGATCTCCTGCCTCCGTCTCAACCGTTTGGACATAGCTGGCGCTGTGAGGAGGGTTTAACATGATTTCTAGATTTAGTTTCCTGTCCGTCGATCTGAAGCCATGATAAATGACTGTGAGTAGTGTTTAGAGGTTAGTTATACAGGTGTTTCCAGCTGGTCACGGATCCTCGGTCACAGGCTGAATGTCTGCTGCTCTATCCCTCCAATGAGAATTTGAGCATCCGTTCCCCGGGATTGTTGATGAAGTTGGCATACCCAGCCACTAAATATCAGTGCACCCCGCTGAGAGGGGAAGAACTGGTGGTACACAGGACGCCCTCACGGAGAAGGGTGGCGGCGCAGGGGGAGGAGTGTGGGGGATAGGAGGGTCAAGTTCCACCGGTCAGACTGTTAGCGAGTGCAGAAGAGGCAGTGTCACTTACTGTTTCACGGGGAAGCTTCCTGACCTTCTAGGAGTGAAAGCGAGATCCTCTCTTGTTTATACTCAGCCATGGATCAGTGCGTGGAATATGTCTACATCCTCTCAGCCAATTTCACACAGAGGAGGCGCAGTGTGGGCGGCCGACACAAGTCGTTTCCCCTGGACGATGAGGCCCATCCCTCACGCCCGTCCTTCTGTCTGTGACTGGAGGTGTAGAGACAGACACAGACAGAGGCACTCTACTGCTCCACTGGGCCACAGAACCATCCCCTCCCTGGGGACCCTCATGTTGGGACTCCGGCTCCTTATTTAAGACACAGGAAGCTCTCCAAGCCAAACAATAGTGAAATAATTATGAGATTTATTGCTTCGGTAGGGAGCAGGATAATTGTTTCATTTCATATTTTATTTCCTTACAGTTTGCAATTTTTCCTTTATTTATGTATTTATTTTTTTACAAACAATGCACAATGCATCATGGGGGGTGTAGCTTACAGTGAAGTGGTGAAAAAACATCTCACAGAGCCTCGAAGCCCTGTTTTGAAATGACAAGGGAACAAGTCCATCTAAAGGTTATTTATAGGCCGAATAAGTGGACGTAAAGCACTCAGGTGAATTATCAGAGAGGTCATTAATTACCTCTAATGATTTGAACGTGACAAGCACATTTGCTATAAAAAGTATTTATGATGCACATTAGGGCCAAGCTTTTCTTAGATCTCAGATTTCCCACATGTTTGCGGTGATTGAAATAGAAGCGCAAAACAATCCTCTCCAAACTCTTAATTAGAAAATAAGGGATTTACACCAATGTGGCTCAATCCAATTTTGCATTAACCATCAAAAGGTAATCAAAGCTCCGTCAGTGATCCCACTTCAAAAAGCCACACACACACGGCTCTTGGATGAATCCTCTTCACTTCATGCCCAATTGATCTAATTACATAAAGGGAATTCTCACTCTTTGTCTCCCTGATATAGTGGTCCCCGTTAGATCTGGCTGTTCACTTAATTAAGTCTTCATTCTACATCACAGTGGTGGACCTGGGAAGACCGTCCCGTCCTTCCAGAGCCCTCTCTCAACGCTTTGTCTTGTTTTCAGTACAGCTGGAGGGGAGGCGCGGCTCCCAAACCACTGTCTCATGTCTCCATGCTGCTCGCCTTGTAATCAGCGACCCCTGTATTCTCAATTATGGGTTGTGAATTTGGGCTCTTTGGTGACCTTCTCCCAGTGATCCTACTACTGACCCTTCAATAAGAGCGCAGCCTTCCCACCACAGTTTTGTAAGGTGCGTCACACGTTTTTTTTTTTTTTTTCATTTGTGGGATCCTTTATGAAGAGGGAAATGAAAGGAAGCGGGTCACTCGTGTTGTGTTCTCACATCTACCCACTTCAGAGGCTGTGAACAGGGGCTCGGTGTTTACTTTGATTCTATGTAAGGTACACCTTAAGTTCAAGGGTTGGAGGGCAGGAAGCATCACTCTCTTGTAGGTAATCATATCCAGCTTTGTGCTCCTTGTACCCCGACACTGAGGGTGGCAGCTTAAAGGCTGTCTGGAGCCTCGTTCCGCCGCTGGACCACACTTTTGATTCCAGCAGCACCAGCAGACTGCGTGTGATCCTGGAGGATTCAGCTCAGTGTTGGTGAACAACTCGTCTCTGTAGTCGATCACTTTTTTTTTCTTCTTTTTTTTTTTATGTACCGCACCTCATTTCCAGCACTCCACGGTTTTAAGATGACATATTAGCCAGCTCCGGGGTGGTTAAAGGTGATGCAAAGATTACAGCTATTTACTGAATTATCTGTCTGTGAGACTACCCTCATATCTCTGCATATATTACCTTGAGCTTGAGTTTAAAGAGCGATTGCTCAGAACAAGGAAGTTAAAGAGGCAATTACATAATGAAATGGGCCATCAATTCTGCTCGTGGCCTTTTTCTCTTTGAACAGAGATGGCCCAGATATCCCTGGTTTAGCTGACCCAGTAGAAGTACAACTGTTTGTATTGCACTCTCCTTTATCAAGGGACTAAGAAGCTGCATGGGTCTGTCTGGCTTTCTATCTCCGTTCCGTAATTCAGTTATTAATTACCCTTCCTCTCAGAGCAGCAGCGGCCATTGTATTTACAGTGTTTCCATGGTGACCCAAGCCCATTTATAAGGTTTGTGTCAGTATTAAGA
The DNA here is from genome assembly GCF_963514095.1 of Eutrigla gurnardus. Lineage (NCBI taxonomy): Eukaryota > Metazoa > Chordata > Actinopteri > Perciformes > Triglidae > Eutrigla > Eutrigla gurnardus. The sequence continues at coordinate 17,017,870 of NC_139926.1, forward strand.
CAAGACCTGTATTCAAATGGCCTCCATCTAAATATAGCAGTGTCTCATAATGTGTGGGTTATTACAGTGAAATTAACACGGCTCCATCGCAGGTTGGATTATATTACAGGCTGGTAATATTCAGCAGAACTGCATTGAAATGTAGGAAAGAAGCTTTTTAGGTTATATTGAGATATTACTGATGTCAAATATTTATATTCTAAGCTATATTATTCTCGGTGAGGAATAAATTACTTTATATGTAAAAAAAACCAGATTGGATTTTGAATGAGATCACTTTATTTTAGAGTACAATATGAATCAAGTAATTATGACTACAGCTAATTAAAAACTGGGAATTATGTGATGTAGTTTCCTAATGAACTCATTTTTCAAGTTGTTCTTTAAAGAAACCTATAACTTTATTGAACATCAGTATAGATAAATATATCAAAAACAAAACATTGAATTGAAGTTTAATTATCGGTGGAAAAACAAATGAGCTGAAATGACTATAACTGAATAATTACCAATAATAATCATTTTTAACTGTGATATATTACCGTGTACGATGATGTCAACGTGAAAGTATAGGTAGTGACAATAGGTGTGCTCTCAGCAGCAGTTTGCCCTCCTGTTCTGCTCATATTATAGCTTCAGTTTGTCCTTCTGGTGTGGAGAGTCAAAGAGTAAGATAGTCCGCGGCTCTTATTCGGGCCCAAACAGGACCCACACCTTCTGTCACAGCCTCCAGCCCTGGGCCCGACGGCAACCTGCTGCCAGGCCAATGCACGCTGCCAGTTGTAGTTTTTAATTGGCCATCTGGGGAAAGCTGGATCTAGTGGCTGGATATTAATCAGTAAATTAACCCAGCCATAATACAGCTCCCTCCCAGTGGAAGCCCGGCAGCTGTGGGCAGAGAAAGAGAAAGCGAGAGCGCGACAGAGAAATGAACCATGGGCTGGAGAGGCTGAAAAGGGAGGCTCCCGAATGGGCTGGCCCGTGATTGAACATTTCCTCCGTGTCCCTTGCCACGTTCCCCTGTCTGCAGCGCCGCTGACCCCCAATTTGTGCGACAATCACATGGAGGATTATCTCCAGCATGTCAGTGCAGATGTCACAGGTACTTCCTCTCGCTAAGGACAAAGCTGCAAATTCACAGCTAAAGCTCGCTTTTGTGGCCCAAAACTGGCAGTTGTATTGAAAGCTGGCGTTATTGGAAGGAGAGAGCTCGACAAAAGTTCAGGGGGAGGTTACTTCTGCAAGGTCTTTCTGTGTGCAGAACTGCTGTATGTGTGTGTGTGTGCACATGTGTGTGTGTGTGTCATTAGTGTGTTTGACTGACTGGAATTGCTGGTGGTCCCCAGAGTTAACCAATTAAAAGGGTAATGAATATACAACAGCTAATTATTATAAGCTAAATTATCATATTAGCCTGTGCTTACAGTTTCATCGTAGAGTTTGGACATACTGAGAATAGTAACTGAATCAGCACACGTTGCCATTCAAATAAAGGATGTATGCCACTCACTGCAAAATGAAAGAACAGGTGATGATGAATGCTATATCAATTAATTAATAATTAATAATGCTTTTTGGATAAAAATATGGATAAAACTTCCTATCATGGAGATTCTTATCATGCAAATATATATAATGTGATGCAATATGTTCTGGAAATTAAATTGAGGAACCAAATGTTGCCAATCTATTGAATAAAATATCCAACGAATCAAGACAATTTGTCACATTAATGAAAAAGTTCCTCTTTATTCATTTGCAACATTTCCCACAATGTCCTAATGCAACTAAAGATATTAAAGAGTTTCTACATTTCTACTAGTTGTCTCCCAGTTTATATCATCATATTGTCCAACCCTTGCGTATGGTATGGTTTTTTATGGTTTTTGGGGGATTTTTCTTCCAGAAACTGGTGACATTTTCAGTATTTTCTCCTCAGGAACATGCCGGATCAGGATCTTCTACTTGTATCTTTCTGAGCCACGGTGGTTCACGTGCTCCGAGAGCCTCGGCATTAAAAAAAAACCCCAGCATAGCAGCGGATGTCATAATACATCACAGGAAAGCAATGTCAACCACTGACCCACTCTACATCTAATATATTCATGCATAGCAAACACAAAGACTAAAACCTGCGTGGCGGCGTATGCCACCTGACCCGGCGGAGAGCTTTTATGGTGTGATGTCATCACGCCCCATTGTCATAAATGAACCACCTCACTTCTCCGCCCGCCTGTCAATAAATTTTCAAGGGGCCTCGGTCACACGTCCCCAGTCTACTGTGCTCTAGATGGACATGAAATAATTGCCATGCAAAGAGTTTCGCGTTTCCCTTTCTAATTTTAAGGGTCAACAGCATTTTAATACAATTTTAAACACACACACACTGTTTTTTATGATGCATGTACAAGCGGCTTTTGATAGCTTAACCAGCCAAGCATGGTTAAAGAGAGAAGCCATTGCAGCTGCTTCCAGGACCCACTTAATTTAGTCCCCTGACCCCGGTTCACCTGAGTCTGCATGGAAATCATAATGCAATTCAAGTGTGAAGAAAAATGATATAGTGTGTATTTACCCCAAATATTTATGCAGGGCCCGCTAACAGTCATGCTTACTCCTAATAAAGGGAAAGTGATGCCTTGTAACACTGGTGGTGCCGGGTTGCTGCTGCCCGGGGCCATTGTTTCCTCCATTATCATTTTCATTGGATTCTATACAGGGCAGTGTTTCCAGTGTTTACAATGCCCGCCTCATATACTGTAGGCCTTAGGTGTTTTACAGAGTTGTTTTGGATATTGAGAGATTTTCGTTTAGAAAATTTGAGTTTATTGTCAATAAAAAGTCCACGGTGTTGTATTATTTGTATTATTTAATCGGAGGGACACATGATGCATATTCTGACCCACATTAACAAACACCCGATGAGAACTATCAGCCATCCACCCACAATAGGCACAATAACATCACATCCCAACTGAGGAAATAAGGATTTGCTATGAGATCATATGATCTCCAGGTGTATTTCCCCCCCCTTTTTCCTGCCATATTCTCCTGCCGGGTTGCAGTTCACTCAACCTGACAGTTGCTTCTGGGTTCCAACAATGTGTCTATTGCTCAACATCCCCCGCTATCTGCTGACCTGATGATACCATGCGCTACGTGAGGGATGAAAAACCAAGTTGAAAAACACAATGGGATAAAAGAGGAAAATCCTCCATACAGTTACACCTCTGAATTGGATTGCTATTCTGCAGTTCAGTTCCTTAAGAAGTGTGTCAATAGCTATTAGCTCCCTAACAAGGGGATCAGGTGAGCCCTGTACCAGCGAGGCGAAGCTCCCCGAGGCACAATCATGTTCTATATTTCCAGAGAGGAGGTCTATACTATACTCTGGGCAGCAATCTTCCAAAGGCCTATTAGACTACTGTAGCTGTATAAAGAGTCAAGCAGAGAGGGTGTCTCATCAGTGCTGATAACAGGGTATCTGGTCAAGTCATTAGCTCTCCTCTTATTGAATTCCTCCAGCCAAATAGACCAAATGAAGCTAAATAAAGCTATGAGGAGCCTGCAGCCCATTAATATGCTGCCACCTCACTCTCCTCCTCCTCCCATCGTCGCACACACTGCCTTTCTCCTCCTTTCTCACTTCCTCTCCCTTGCATCCCCCCTTTTCTCCCCCCTCCATTCCACTCGTTCCTCCTCTGTCATTCTCAGCTCGTCGCCGCTTCTCCCCCTCTCCTCCTCCTTCCTCCTCCTCTCCTCTCTCCTCCCTCACTCCCTCCTTGTCTGGGGGCCCTAATGGCGAGCGCGTACAGCAGCTCTGACACCTTCACATCTGCTGGCAGAGAGGGTCTCTCCCTCACCACACAGCCTGCTAATGAGATCTTCCCCCATTTAATTAATACCATAAGAATTTTAATTCTGACTGAATCAATTTAATGTGATGTGATTTTGTCAGCTCTATTCCCCAAGTAAGGAAAAAAACAGAGCGGGCCCTGATGCTTATTACATACATCATTTCACGGGCCCTGCATTCCCTGCTGACTTAAACAAATTCTAATTAAGACTAATTAAAGCATCATTTATGAAAACGCTTGTGATAGTTATGCAAACATTCTGGGTGGGTATGCTCTGCATGATAATTACCCCCCAGTTTAAATTAAGACCTGCTCCCTGGCAATTATGCTAGCCACACAGCAGCACCTCATGGAAAACATTCTTTATTCAGTTCCTGCAATTAAATATGAGACCTGGCTCCTGAACTATCCGCTCAGAATGCATTTTATAAGAAGAAAAGAATGATTATGCATTGTTGTTTTTCTCCCCTGTGTCAGGTGGAGTAAATGGAGCCAACCCAATGTTCTGTATCAGAGTTACATTGGGGTTAAAGTGATGATCATAAAGCAGCCAGCGGTGACTGAAATGCGAGGTGACACCCGCTGCCTTTGGATGAGGTGATTAGCCTGTGTTTTCTAGGTGAGTTTTTGTCACATTAGTGCTGCTTGGGCAGATGTGAGCAGATGCACCGTCTTAGATCTCCACCTCCGCTCACCATTGACTTTCACTGAATCACTTCAAACACGTAGCACGCCTGTACAATGTGTTTTCGTGATGTGCCTTAATTTGGCTCTTTTCTCAGACCCGAGTTAACACCTTTTAAAATAAATTGTCTGTAATCTTAAAAGAACATTTCCAGCTGGTCCGTGCTAGCTCAGTGGATAAAGCATGACACCAACAAGCTGTAGAATTGGACTCAAACCCCTAAAAGAATATTTCAGAATTATGGTCGGTTTAAAACAAATTGTAAAAAAAACTACTTTATTAGGTTTAGGAAAACATACATCAAGCTTAAAATGTATATGAAATAAAAACACAACAAAAGTAGTGTTTCAGGAAATGAACAGGAGTCTTAGGTAAAAGCTTTGTGTTTGTGAATTGTGATGCCGAAAGTGTAAAAACACCAATTCCCCATTTTAAGGAGGATTATGTGGAAGACTTCTATTAGATCGGTTGCCAGGTAACCAGGTGAGACTTTAGGACGTTACTGGTTCCATCCAATGAGAAGTAATCGGCTAATTGTCAGTTTTACACTTTGTTTTTTGTACAGATTGAGCAGATAGAATGTATTCATCAGAGAGCTTTAGAAGTTTTTTTTAATTTGTTTTAACCTATGGGCAGTGCCAGGCTAGCTGTTTCCCTCTATTTCCAGTCTTTATGCTAAGCTAAGTTAGCCAGCTGCTGGCTGTATCTTCATATTCCCTGAACAGGCATTCATCTTGTATCTCTCAGCAAAAAAAAAGCACATAAGCATTTTGCCCCAAAATGCTGAACTATTCCTTTAAGCTCTTTAGGGAAGTTGTTAAAAAAGCATTGATCGAATATGAATATTGCTGGGAACTATGGAGTCACATGGTGATCCCCATGTTCCGTCCGGCTGAGACATGGTGACATGTATTATGAGAACAGGATTTCCCCTCTTTAAATCAATGTGCTGATGCTGTTATGTCAACTGGCTGTTAATAGACATCCTGCAGAACGCCGCCTCTTTATCAGGCTGTTAGCAGGAGTTTACAGTGTGACGTCAGCATACAGATCTGCTGATACGGCAGCACACTCCCAGAAATACATTGTTTCCCAGTTAGAATAAACATGTTAATTGAACTATTGAAAGACTGTTACAGATTCAGGCTATTCCTACTTTATTGGCACTATTTGAAGTGCTCCAGACATATTAATGAAATGTAAATATAACATGTTTATATGAGCCACCTGTCTGTTTTGTTTATTAAAGTAAAAGTACATTTATACTTAATTTGAGAACGTTTCAGAAACAGTTTATGAAATATGTTATATAAAGTAGGTAAAATGAGTACCTCGACCCAATTACATTAAAGTACCTTTAATTATTATTTTATTTTATACTATTATTATTTCTTGCCAATACTTCTTAAATGCAGGACTTTTATGGGGAATTGTGTGTTATTACTATATACTGACATAATTTTACTGAATATTTCCTCCACCACTACCAGGCTTTAATGTTTTACTGACACTGTTTATCCGTCCATTGCATACATCTTTCATGCCTCTAACGCTACACGACACGTTGATGCCTTACGTGACGCTTTACAAATACAATGATGAACAGATGTGGAGCTCCGGGTGTAGCACGGTAATTCATCACACTTTTAAACGCTTTTAATAAAGTTATGGCTTCGCCGCGCTCAGATGGCTCTGCGCAGTGGTGTTGTTTATATGTTTGCACAACACTTATCACTTCTGTCATGTTTGTTTGCTTTTCTCGGTGTGTTCGATTTTGGCAACGCCGCAGCGTTATTGCGTTTTACTTCATGAGAGGCAGCTGGTTCAATAAGATGAGGAAAAAAAAAAAAAAAAAAAAAAACCCAGGCCCAATTCCCAAATCAGTCGCTGGTGAGGTTGAGGGGAACAGGAGCAGCAGGGAGCAGACCTCGGTTTCCACCCACGTCCTGTTTCTACGTGCGCTGCCTCTCCCTGTACATGCAGATGGCACAGCACTCCCAGATTTCATTTGAGGTAATCTAATCCCTCCGCTGTTCCCTCTAGAAAGGAGGAGTATTAGCGGCCATATGTCAACCAGATTTGTCAGATTATTCATTACAATTAATTGCTGTTCCACTTAAGGCCTTTAAGGCTGTGAATTGCTCCGAAATCTATTGCAAACACAAAAATTATGAGTAAAAGACTTTGGCCCTGTCATTCAAATTTCAGGCTGACCTTTAGCAGAGCATGCCTTTTTCTGAGGGAGTGCAGGAGAGAGAGCCTTTCTAATTGGTGTTTCTTCAACCCTTTTTTTTTTATTATTTTCCATCTACAGGTAGAGCGTCTGCCTCTATTGACGAGGAATACGAGGAAGACTGTTGTGCCCGTCCAGAGTGATTGCTCCTACTAGCCACTGAAGTCCACTGTTCACATTTAGTTGCAGTAAATATACTTACATGTTGGTCATATTCACATGTGCAATTTGTTTTGCTCATTGTTGGGATGCAGTAACACTGTAGTTAGCTTTCTGCACACTGTACACTGTCAACTGAATTTCAATGTGGACCTTTTTCGAAGGTTGGCTGCAAGGCAGCCTAATAGCCACCTGAATTAATGTGCTGTCCAAGGATATGAGCCATAATACTTTGGTGATTAATGTTTCACTGGTGCTCTGCTGCCGTAGTTAGGGCTCAGACCCAAGAGATAAACTATTCACCACATACTCAAATCACATTCAACCGGCACACAGAATCACACTGAAACACTAAATCACATTTCTTATTTGTGTAGTTTTAGAAATTGTTGACGAAAAAAAAAAAAAAAAAAGATTGATTTTAAATCCTATTAGCCCAAATCACACCAAGTAGTCCTTGAGGAAAAAGTCACAGCAAATTACAACATTATGATTGACTATGATTATGATTGAAACCCATGGGGCTGATTCATTGCTGATGATGTATTTTGGTTAATTATGGAGTTAAGGCACTAGAGGAGTGACTTTAAGCCCGTCTGATTGGCCCACTTAATTGTGCTTTATGAGATGGGGCTTACGGAGCGGGGCTTAGAGCCTGGGTGATAGGGCTGAAGTAGGAGGAGAAAATCTCTCCCAGGTCATATTACCCAGGCCAGAGTTAATGAGAAGGTGGAGGTAAGAGAATCCATCACCATATCAATCTGCACCACCTCTCCTTTCACCTCCACGCTCACTGTTTTTGATCTATTCCACATTAATCATCATTCGTATGATACAACATTGTCATAATCCTAGTTGCATTATGTGGTTTCTGGTATTTTTACTGGGAAAACTCATCAATACAGAAGAAATGCAAAGATTTTTTTTTACATACACAGTTGCTTCATATTATTGCTATTATTGTTATTATTATCTATTGCTCACCATCAATCACAGACAGGAGGATCCATACAGCCCCGTTTCTTATTGTACCCGCGTTCAGGCTGCCTCGAAGCAGCTCGATGAGATCTCGTATCCACCTGTATATCGGGAGAAGGAGGCGTTGAAATATTTCAGATTCCCCTCTATGCTCATGCCCGGCGGATCGATGCTCTAAACGCCGGTTGCCTGGCCTCGTCTCATCACTGTACTCCCGCCGACTGACACATCCTCATTATATTACAATACGGTTACCACTAAAGGTCATTCTCCCAGAACATAATCACACACAATCAAAACCACAAACTTCATATATCAAGGAGACAGTAAATAGCCTCCGGGTTTATTTCCTGCTGCCACAGAAATGCTTTCGGTCTATTCATAAACTGAAGTCGGGGTGACTTGAATTAAGATCTGATGGCATATAAACGTGACACAGAAGAAAAAAATAATAATTTCAGAGATCAGCGGATTCACTTTGTTTTAACCGACTTATTCAGACGTCATAATTAATTATAAATATTCCTACAGCTGCCTGTATTTATAAAAATATTTGTAGCAGCAGCTATCTTGTATTTGAATCTGATATTCAGTTTGTGGTAAGTAAGATGGTTGCTGGGTCCAAGCTCCTTCTCTTTTCCATCCGCCTCCATCAGGAGAAGGTTGTCATGAAAAGAAGTGTCAAAGTAAAAAAAAAGAAAAAAAAGAAAAGAGGAGCGGAAACACACCCCTCTCCTCCATATTACCATAATGAGGAAAACACACTTAGTGGGCCATGACCTGATGTCATCTGATTATACCCATGATTAATGATATCCTTTTACCAAAACATGCCACTACTGTAACTGTCTGGGATTAAAAGCAGCAGATGGTAATGTATTCATGCTTCCAGTAATGTGTTAACCAATGTGTGCATGTTTAACGCTATTGTTTTTAATGGAATTTTCTTCCGGGAGACATTTTATTTTTTTTTTGACTCCATATAGGCTTTTTTTTATGATCTCGATGTGAAGATGTTGTGTCTCTGTGCTTGTTATGAACTCCTTTTTTGCGAGCTATAACTGGCATGAACAGCCAGCACCATCTGTTGTCGAATTTGGACCAATTCAGCGTTTATATCGGGTCCAACGGTGGAAACATGCGCACGATGATATAAACCTTCTTGCCAATACAGAACAAAACAACAGTTTGACATAATTGGTGAATAGTGTTCAGTGAAATAACAAGCTGGGGTTAACACTGTCTGTTTCATCCGGAGATGATCTTAATATCGGTGCCAGAGAGAGAGAATGAAAACGCTGAAATGCTTTAAAGCATCTTGTTTTGTACTCCAGTCTCCAGATACCAATGTCCAGTCGATGACTCAGTTGAAAATATTTTCCTCTGGTTTTTTGCCTCTGTCCAGACGCCATGTCAACAAAGCCCCCAGTGTTGCGGCGATGTAGGGGCGACAATGTCAGTCTGTCCGCTTAATTGCGAGTGGGATGAATGTTAATTTACTCAGTCAAGAACCCTCTTTGTAGCACTTTTATAGCCCAGAGGTGTAGATTTACATCTTAGGGATACAATGAGTTTTAGCTTGTGGAAAAAGGGGGGTGTCAGGCCCCACATTCCTTCACCTCCCACCGCATATTGTTCTATTGTATGTGAACACCTCTCAGAGCAGGGTAGGTGTTGAAGATAGGAGGAAGGGGGGGGGAAGTCATCCTGACCTACAGCTGAACTTGGGCAACATGCAGCACTCTATGTTGGCTCGCCGTGCACGATCGACTTCATCGAATACAAGAGATGTAACGGTGACACGCCTGTCAACGCCGTCTTGTCTGGAAGGCGTGTGGTGTTATATCCGGGTGTGAGTTCTGTTTTTAACCACCGATATGGATCTGCAGTGTGGTACTGTACAAATTGAATCAGCGTTTGAACGCTCCGTGCGACTCTCAGGGAGATCTACTTCACTAGTACAAAGTGTAGTGCTGTGTAATTATAAGAGAGGTGGCCCCGGCCTCGGGGGATTGCTGCTAGATTTCACCAGGAAAGGTTCCCGTGCGCTACATGAATATGCTCGAGAAACCCGCCCCGCATTTGTGTATTGGGCTGTCAAAAAATTAAATGAAAAGTCATTCTAATAGGCGACCCCTGGCCTAGTTCATATTTCCTGTCAATTATGAAAGTATGAAGTCATGCATAGTTATGAGACATGGGCGGGCCTATTAAAATTCATAAATGATTTGTGTTTATACCAGGTTACTCTAAACCACTTAATTCCACGAGGTCATGTAGAACTAATGCCGCTCCCCACTGCATACCTTAAAAAAGAGGCCGGGGCATTGAGTTTCTCCCCACATTTGTGATTTTGAATATTATATTTAAAAAACAACAACAAATGAACATATCAGCTTATATCGACAGCATGCAGCAACTTTTTCGTGATCATTTTCTGTTGTTTTTTTTAAAGCCAGAAGCTGTGACTGAAGCACTGTATTGGCAACTGCCACTACAATGTGCTAATTGTTTTCTGGTAATTATACCTTCTTCACCAGTAAACGTTTTAGCAGACCTCTTGGGTTCTTGTGTAACTCAGGTGTGTGTAATTACATTTCTTAAGGTCAGCCTTTCACAAGGATGAATTAGTGAAATTGCATAGTTGACCACTTCAGGGCATGGATCCAAACGCAATTATCTTTGTTAATAGATCTGCTCTTCAGTGGTAGTAGATGATTCAGAAAGCAACTGATTGGCACAAAACATGACGCATTTTAAAGTTGTCTCACAACAAAAAAATTTACATTTTGTTTCACATGCAAAACACGATGCATAATATCCAAACTTTCCTTTCATTACTCCAAACTGAAGGACACGTGTTTTGGTGTTTAATCCTGACTGCAGTGTAAATACTGGCTTGAAATACACAAACACTTGATTTGTTTTCCCTCACCATGTGGGGCCCGGTGCGAGATATTGATCGGAGCATATCCTGGTCAATCAGACAAAATGATTGCCCCCCTCGCCTGCTGGCTTGAAGGCATGAGGGGGGATCCCGAGGAAACCGAATTATAGCAGCCCCAGATATGAGCTGCCTGGCCACAGATAGTTCCCAGCAGCCTGGTGGAACTGAGCAATGCAAATGTACAATAAACAGGGCCTAAGCTGGCGGAGGCCTTTCAATCACACAGGGGCAATAGTTCAACCCCCGTCATGCATAATCCCAGCCATGAAACCCCTGGGACTCCAGCCTCCAACCTGCTCAATGGCACAAAGATATTAGATAGCCATATGTAGATTCACTAGGTAAACACACTCTGGTGATAACACAATACGCTCCCTTTTCTACCAGGAATATATTTGAAGCTAAATTCTGCTTCCTTCTGAGGGAAGGCTCAAATTGAAGGCTTAGCTTTGCGCCATCAGAATTCGATGCAGCTGTTTGCTTTGTTTAATGTCCTCGATATATCTCTTGCTGAGACGATATTGGTGTCTCTTCTTTGTGAATTAAGTTGCCTGTTTGCCTTATAGACCGAGCTCGACTGAGGGGAGAGCGATATCGGGCCTATTGGAAAAAGCTGAAACTGAGGAAATGGTTGGAGAGCAGTTATTTATGGAGGCTAATTGTAAAATAAAAAAAAAGGAATGGTTTTATTCCAAGGAGATAATGTGTTCGATGACTTAGACTGACTGAAGTTGATTATCTGTGTACAGTATTTGACATTTATTGTTGGGGTCTCCCCTTGATGTTTCAGCTCATGAGGTTAATCCTATCCTGGGACGTGTTTACTCACTCCGTCATTCACTTACACACACATATACAGTACACACACACACACACACACACAAATCATTCATTCACAGCCACACATACGGGCCTTCACATGTCTCCCTCTCTTTCTCTGACACATGCATTCACCAGAGAAGCCCATATGGCGATAAACGACAAGTGCACACACACACAGATACACAGGCATACATGAAGAGTGTCTGTCTATACGTGGGGGAGGGTAAGTAGGGACAGAGAGAGAGAGTATGTTGGGTTGGAGGGTGATGGGGGAGGTTGGGGGGGGGGGGCTGTTGACAATGTTCTCCAGGTCTATGTAAGCCCACCCTCCCTCCCACCCTCGCCAGTGGCTCGGCACTCCCAGCAGGAGCCACTTCAGCCTGGGGAGAGGGTCCTTCCGGCCAGCGGGGGCTCCAGTGGGGAGGGGGAGGGCTTTAGGGAGGAGGGGGGGGTTAGCACGACACAGGCCACTTTAGGCTTGCATCACATGATCCGTGTGAAAGGAGGCGGCTGATGAGGAGCTGACACCGATCATCCGTTCTGCCTGTCCATTATGGCAGATAGTGTGAAGTGACAGGAGGACGACGTCTTCAAAATCCATCAAATGAACCCCTTTTTGTTTGCGACAAATGTAGCAGAAATAGCCACAGGAGTCCCAGATAAGGCTAAGTTGGTCTGAAATAGCTCCCCTCCACTGTGATTGCCAGTTTCCTCACTTTCATTTGCTTTAGGAGTTGATTCTTTGAATTTCAAAATCCTATACGACTGAATTGTCAGAGCGGTATATCTGCGTATTTGCTGCTAATGATGCCTCTGAGGTGCATTTTATTTTGTCATAGATACAGTGTTGTAATTAAGTGGCTCTCAGTCCTGCTCCTCAGTACCCAGAGTGCTGCTTGTTTTCAGTCCTACCAGATACTTAATTTCATTCAGCTGGTGTTCCAGGTCTAAATCAGTCCCTGATTACATGCCAAAAATGAAAACCAGCAGGGCTCTGTATCTGAAAGGACCAGGAACGAGGGCAAACTCTGTGCACAGTAGAAAGAAAAATGCAAATGGGATCATTTAAAAAGTAACCAAGTTCGTCGATTTCTAAAAAGTTGTCCGTAGGTAAGCTGAGGGCACGAGAGAGAAGCTGGAGGCGCTAAACACATGTGAGCCTGTTCAGAAACGTAAGCACTTGTGAGAAAGAGATGATAATGACGGGGGTAATAGGAATCTATTAGTCCTTCAGTTTTTGTATGCCTAATAATTAGATTAATTGAATGACACTCATTTAGAGAAAATGAGGGACCCAGTGGTGTTAATTCAACCTGTGTTTCCAGATGCTCATTTCTAAACAGCTAAGTGAACTACCTAATCATAGCCCACCATCTGGGAATTCCCCTCCAAGGCAGCAATAGGAGATGGTGCCATAATACGTTTTAAAGACATCGACTGATGGTTGCCTGCCACTAAACATATTGAAGCTGCCGTTTAGCCTCCCCAGCTAACAAATAGGGGAGGAGGGGGTGAAGTGAGCGCCTTGATTATTAACTCCTCGTTCATTTAAGGCACCCAATGCTAATTTCTATCTTTTATATGAAGGTAAATAAGGTCATTATGGCGGTGTTAAATATTAGCATATCTCACAGGTGTAATTCTCCTGCAGTATTGCTTTGAGACTGCTTTTCCTTCAGAAAAAAAAAAATCACTCAGTGCCATGCCAACAAAGATGGGAAGACTGACTAATTTATCCCCAAATTTGCACCATGTACAAAAAATCATGCAAATGAACCGGGTTCTCATTTGGAAGACACAGCATTTGGGTGACATTAATCAAAGAAAAATATGCAGACAAAGGTGACAGTAATCCCAATACTCATGCATAAGTGGCACAGCTGTGATTTCGCTCACCATATAGATGTACAGTACCTGCTGCCTGGGGCTAAAAAAAAAGAGAAGGAAATTCTGTACATTATGATTAAAATCATATAAAAACCCACCTCTCATTATTTTTTATTTTTAGCGCACAGTGATCAAATGGCTATGGACTTAAAAAAAAATGTTCACACTTAGGCGCTCATGCCTTCCAATTACAATAACGCAATTACATGTATCTGTTGGTTTTTCCATTATCACAAAGTCAAAAAGTCCAACTTGTCAAGGGAGAGGAAATCGTGTCATGAGGAAACGAATGTGTAGATTTGTAGCGGAGGTATAAGATATAAGGTGCTCGAAAGTTGGGCAAAAAATGTACGGTGAAATGCAGGAGACATCTTTCAAGATTAACAGTGCGGGTTTCATATGTTTTTCAGTCCGGTTAATGATGATTGATATAGACACGTGATGATTGTAATTATCTCCACTGCCTCTTGCTCTGTACACACGTGCATCTTCATTAGCTTCGTCAGCCTATGGACACAGTGCGGCCGCGTACAACTCCTTGGAGTGTGAAATTTCCCGACAGTCGTCTCGGGGTGGATGTGAGAGCAGCGAGGTGCCACAGCTCCGAGCTCACCTAAGCTCTCCACTGAGTTGTAGTGCAGCGTGGTCTAATCCCCCAACAGAGCCGTCAAGCCAGCCTGCAAACAGAGCTCACTGCTGGCTCTCTCTGCGTGGAGGGAGCGAACCAACATCATAACAAAGGGTGTTTATGGAAAAATAGATGCTGGCGCAGCCGACCAGAAAGGGCTTAGCAGTGAACAGACCCCCGCTCCCACCTTTATCCTTCACCGTTCACATTGAAATGCAAATATCAAGGCAGGGTTTCCACCCGCGTGCCACTCACAAATTGAAAAGCAGTTTTTATCTATGCAAATGCAAGCATGGTAATTGAAGTTAATCAATCAATGCTAGCTTTCACTAAAACCTTGAACATGATTGAATAAAGTAATTATCATTCAGGAGAAAATGATGAAGTTGTAGACAGCATGAACCTTATTAAAGGAGGATTTTGAGTCACAATGGCTTAATTTAGCCAGCAGCCCCCTCTGTGTCTTCTTCCTCTTCTCCCCTCTGCATCTCTTTCTCACTCCTCATTCCATCCCTCATTTCTTCACTCTGTGACTCGATCTTGTGTGAAGCAGAATAGCTCATTGTTGAGGACGTTTTTAATTTTTTTTTTTTTTTTAGATGGTGTGAAATATGCCCAAGTCAGATCATTTGCAGTACATGGCACAAGGTAACTCCCAATGGAAGTATTTATTTCAGATTTACAACTATATGACTTTTCCCCGTCACTGTTGCATGGAGAAAAAGTTATATGTTGTGCTCTCTTTGAGCCCTTGTGGTGCCAGTTTGTGCCTGTTGTGTGTGAACATTAACTTTTAAATCACAGCGCTAAGCATCCAATTTATACCAGGTGAGCTTTGAAAAACTTAGAAAGTCATTTTAAACACTTACAGCTGTTTTGAATATATTTCCAGAAACCATAAAGACCTTTTTTTTAATCAAATAGGTAAAAAATACTGCAACATTTTTTTTCTCCTCACTCTTTTTGTAAAACAAAGCAAGTAATATATTTTTGGAGATATGTCGTTTCTGGCTAACATATTTATTTAAAATATGAATATGTTGGTGATCCGACTGAAAATCATTTTAATGTGCAGCGAAGGGAATTTGGGAAAATACCTGTAACTGAATAATTTTTCTGAAAATCAGTTGCCCAGCTCTGTGATTTGATTGTAATATTAATACACGAGAGGAACAAACTAGCTTACCTTCCCTGATAGTTATGAAATACTGCATCTACCTCAGCAGGTATGTTGCAATAAAAAGAAAATCTGAATTTGAAGAAGAGTACCGTTCCCTCAGAGCTCATCCTGACCGAACCCGAACCTTTCTCTGATTCACACTTGATGTATCTGTTCTTTGAGGGTAACATGACACTTGTACATAATTGTTGAGGTTGGGGATGAAAAAAAAGAGAGACGTCAGTGTCAACCATTTTCAAATGAAGGCCCCCCCCCCCCCCCCCCCCCCCCCCTCCTCCAGCTCCCACCTGTCAGCCAGGATGGTGGTAATTGAGACTTCCAGTGTGCTGGCTGGCTACCTTACTGTGGCTCTCCTGGCTGCTCTCCTCATGGCAGGGCTAGTTAAAGGCCTCTTCGGTTTGTCACAGAGTTTAATATGCACCCTACATAATTATGCAGGATTCACAGTGCTATCAAACTGCAATTCAAATTAGTTCAGGATTAAAGGCACAGAACAGTACTGGTTCCTTAATTGCATTGTACTGTGCTGATCACATTCAAATACCCATTACTCATTCCCTCTGCGGAGCAATAAGTCAGAGGGATTAATACTGAGGCAGGTGACAGGGCCAAGCCATTAAAAGGCAGTTATGCAGAAAGCATGGCTGGTTTTATTCACGTTAATGAAATCAGCGAAATGAAACTGTAATAGATTTATCAAAGCTCAGATGGATTTGCAGTAAATCAGTTTGATTCAGGCAATCAAACTGGACAATGGAGATAGTTTTCAGCTACAGCAGTGGATATCAGGCAGCAGCATGTGAGAAGTGCTGATATTCTTCTTGTGAGGATTTGGTGAACACCCGGTGCCTAGGCCCTATTCCCAGAGCTGGGCCTGCTCATTTTTGTCAGCTAAATGGTGCCAGTGACTGATAAAACATACTGCCTTCCAGTTAAACACCATATTCTTCTACCCCCGTCTCTCATCCCACACTCTGTCTCTCCCCCCCCCCCCCTCGCTCTCCTCCTCAATTTATGGGCCGTGTGTTGCTGATTCTGGCTTGTTATACAGTGCACAAGCCCATGAATTAGAACCTAAATTCACGTACATCAAACGGATTAGTGTTGAAATCCATCCGTCTGAGCTCGTCTCATGGCACGGGGCTTCGAGTGGACGTCCGGCACAGGATGCTAGCTGGACAAAACATGGGAAGGAATGCATTCAGCAGTTTAAAGGAAATTCTCAGATTGGCACATCGTTTTTCAACAATTTAGCACCTATAATGGTATATAAACATTTAATAAATGTTTTATAACACACTATAATGTAGGTATAGGTGTTTATTAATGTACAGAATTTGTCAACAATTATAACTGCTTCTTTGTGATTACAAGTATTTCTTACTACATTTTCATTGAATATCTGTTTGCAGCCTCCAGTGACTGGTGCCTATGAGAAGTTATAGTTGTTAACATTCATTATTAAACATCTATAGCTGTGTATACCTACATTATAATGTGATACATTATGAACACTGCATATAATATAATACTAAATAGGAGGATGTCTGTCTGTCTATCTATCTATCTATCTATCTATCTATCTATCTATCTATCTATCTATCTATCTATCTATCTATCTATCTATCTATCTATCTATCTATCTATCTATCTATCTATCTATCTATCTATCTATCTATCTATCTATCTCAGATTGTTGTAGTGATATGTATACAGTTGGTCCTTGCAATGAGAGAATTACATCAGCTATGGCAGGGTTTTTTTCCAAGTCCTTACACTTTCAATGCAAAAATGGTTAAATGACCTGAGCTCAAACGACATTATTTTTAAATGTATTCTTAATGAGTCGTCCACTGTACAGTATAAATTCCAATTACATCCAATTAACCCCAATCAGAAGCACCTCATCTCTAGCCTCTTTTTTTATTTAATGGTTCGCTGCGGCTTCAACCATTGATTAGGCTGAATGAGCAGCTCTACTAAATGACCACCTTGCAGGAGATGGGAGCTGTTAGCCTTAATAGAGACAGCCTGGCCATTACACCTCTGTGTGCACAGTCCCCCTCTTTTAACAGGCTAGATCAACTTTTATATTGGGGTCTGGTGGGTCTCTATCCAGGTTGATTTTGACTTTAGCCCATTTGCGTGGAGGGAAAATGTTAAGTAGAAACCTCCCATCCATGAACACTAGCCCATTATTTTGTAATTACAATACATTTTGGTCCTTCAGTAGGCACGCATGATTATACACAACGCCTTCTGAATGTGTACACAGCGGAGATGTTCTTAAAGCAGTCATGAAGTCAAATATTATTGTGTGCCTCGTTCTCAGTGTATAGAAATGAACTCACTAAATTAAAAGTTAAAAATGAGATTTGGGGAGATGTGCAAAACCAAAAAAAAAAAAAAAAACTTGCTTTTAATAATAATTCCAATATAAATATAATTTATTCCAAAGACGGTTTGAGGCAGTATGTGATCACGGCAGCTTACTCTCTTTCCCGTTGCTTTGGTCAGGATCAAGACAAGACTCGGCCCAACTGCAAGAGAGACACAGCGAAGATTAGAAAATAAAAGCATAAATCCATTCAGCGTCCTCGAGTGTTAAAAACTGGCAGCAGACGTTCGGATAAGCCCTCCCACATACTCAGTCTTGAGAATTTCTCTGTCTGTGTTCTTTTGATGAGTTTGCATTGCATAATACCCACGTGGCTAGCCACAACAATCTGTAGATTAAGCTCCAACAAAAGTATGCATTCGAACTCCCTGGCTGAAACGGTTTCACAAGTGCGTTCAAAACACAATTCCCTCATAATTTGAGCTTTGTAAAAACAAAAAACTGAGCTCGTTTCTTAATGAAAGCGCCCATAGTCGACATTAGAAGTGGATTAAGCAGAAGAGAAATAGAGATGCACAATAAGTCTTTGAAACAGCCTTCGTATACAATTGTCGCGGCAGAGCCGGACATATGAAGCCCTCACTTTGACAATGTGCAAAAGAAAATAACCGTTTTATTTATAGATGGTGCGAAATTAAGCACACTTAAAAGCCGGGGACAGTATGGTTTAATCAACCCCCTTGATTAATGCCCACAATTCACACAGCAACTGAAAGCGGGGGTGTATTAAATACATTCCCTTATTACTCTATAAATGCAAGTGGCCAAGCAGATGAAACCCAAGTAGTAAATTAATAGCAATAAAAACACCAACTGCACGGACAGATACAGAAATTAAAAGCCGGCATCAAATACAACACGCCATTCAGCTTAATAAAATGCGAGACAATAATATTTCCCGGAACCAATCACATGCACCTACTGTAGGATATTCAAACCGATTAATGTTGATTTGTATCTCGTTTGGCATTGACTGAATTAATGTAATAAATATCAAGCTTTTAGAAGCCTTTTGGGAGGGATGATGTACAGATCACGCCCTACATTACAATCATGCCTTGAAGTCCAATTATATTAAAGGGCCAGTTCACCCAAATCACATGCCCCGAGTCATTTCTCGCCGTGCAGACAGTTTGGATTTGGACACATTTGCTGCAGAAGCCTCAATCATTCCCCTACATTAATGATGGTGAATTATATTTTCTTTATGCTGCTCAAAGTATTGAACATTTGAGATTGTTTAACAATTAACAATTCAATCCTTTGTATTCTGGTGGTAGCAGAGAGCTTTAAGTCACGTATCCCAAAACATGGCAAATTATTACAATAATTTGTCTGATACCATCAGGGTTGTATTGATTATGTGAATTTGGATGAAACCTATAAATTAACCATAAAAAATATAGTGGTCAGTGGTGTAGTCAAAATCACCATCAACAGCCAACATACACCTTTTCAGATTGATCTCATTATTCAGTCCGACAGTTCACGTAAGCCGCTTTCTGTTTGAGAGTGACGTTATTTTGTAGTTTGGATGATGAGCCATACAAAATGCTGTTCAGGTATTCCAGTCTAACGGTGATGAAAGTGTGGATCATTGTTTCTGGTCAGGGAAGGAGAGTGATGGATGGAGAATTTTCTTCAGGTGGAAAAAGGCAGTTTTGGTGATTTGATGTCTGTCTTGTCACCGTTAAGTTGCAGCACATTTGATTGCATCCCAGATTTAATGCCAGTGAGACAGTTGGTTAGGGTGGTGATGGCTTTGGTTGAGATGTAGAGCTGGATGTCATCGGCGAAGCAGTGAAAACGGAGACCATGACAACGTATGAGGTTACTAAAGGGGGGCATATATAGAGGACCAACTACTGAACCCTGGGGGACGCCTCTGGACAGAGGAGTTGTGCAATTGTTTATGTTCATGGAATGCCTGTTGGTGAGGTATAACAACAAAAATCTTTTCAGATGGAGATCCCTGAAGCGAAAAAAAAGGTGTAGAGTTCTAAAGTGATTATATTACAAAAAAAGGGAATATAAAATGAAATCCTCCAATGTGTTGGCCTTAAATGAATCCACTCAATCACCTCCACTTCCAATCATACAGCATCAGCACAGTACTTTGTATCACTGACATACATTAAAATACAAGGTTCATCATTGAATACTAGAAGTTCAAAATCAAAAACTCCCCCAATTAGTTCAAATCCACCAGAATGTGTCATCAAAATGTCAGAAGGCGCAACACTTGTCCCGATGTGGCTCATACAAGAAGAATCCACTTATGACCATGACAGCCTATGGCTGATTAGGCACTGTCCAGGGAAAGCATATAACACAGGCTCCCTTCTCTTAAAAACCTATGGCGTTATAGAGAAGCGTGACCATTTGGACAGTGAGTGAAGGATATTTTTGATTCGATCTCAGGTTTGAGGATGGCTTGAGATTCCCTTGACCTCCTGCCTCGATAGCAAGGGCCTTATCTCTGGAGGGTCAATTACCATTCGCTTTCCCCCCCTGATCTTGTTTGTTTAACTTGACACAGTGAAGAAAGGCCTGACATTGACCAGATACGGCTGCATTAATGTGTTTCATGTTCTGCATTCATCATTGTCACTGAGCTGGAGGAGACTGCCGGTGTCACAGGAGGACAGGAAAGAGGGTGTGTGTGTGTGTGTGTGTGTGTGTGTGTGTGCAGCAAAGAGAGGCGGCGGGACAGGAAGATGTGTGTGTGGAGAGGTAAGAATGGTTCACGTCAATAACAACATTTTGTTTTAAATTCGCAGGCACTGTGTTTTCATCTACAGCATCGTGAACACCGGTGCTGTGGTGGAAAACACAAATGTAAGCCTGCGGACGAATAGAATAGAAATCCATTGAAAAGGCCGTACACGACTCCATCTATGGAGTTCAATATGCAATGTGTGTGATGACAGGGGAGAACTTGTAGATCCTGAGTTTACTGTTACAGCTAATTCTATAATTAATTAGTAAGTTCATGGTATAATTTAGTTCACGGTATGTCTGTCACCCTTTGTGATGTAATCCATCACCACCTTCACTTGAGCAAGGTGTTTATGTGAGTTATAATTTTGTACGTGTTATTTATCAATATTTAAATGATAATATTCCATTCTTAGCAGAACGACAATTCTGCTAGAATACAATTGATTATATTATATATTTGTTTTATAAATTGACTTGTTATTTTGTGTCTGTGGTTCTACTTAATTATTAACATTTAATATTAAGACATTGGTGTACAATAACATGTAAGCTCAGACAACATACCCAGTATGACATTAAATAAATAAATGTGTGTTTCATATTTTCTCACACGCTTCATACATTGAAGGAATCAAGCATGTTTGTTGTTGGTTTTTTTGTGAAAAAACATGTAAACCCAACTGACATATTAGGTCAATAAACCGTTAAGTTGATATGGCAAAATGATGAGTAAACATGTTTATTTGACTGGAAGTTGAATTGTGTTCTTTCTCTGGCTGTTGATCCTCCATTGTGAGTCAGCAGTAATTAAATGTACCTGGCTGCACCGGTCAAACACTTTGGAGGAGAGGGAGCCTGACTCAGCAGTTGGAAGTTACCGATTTCCCATTACAAGTAAATGCAGCATACTTCCGTGAGTAGCTCCACCTGGGCAGACCAGCATAAAGCGTCACACATTTTGAATTTTGCGCGGGAATGTCGCCACAGACACGGAGATCCTATTTCTGTGCAAAGCAGGAAGTACAAGCATTTTAATTAGTGGGTCACATTATCAATCACCATTGTTTTAACTCACTCTTTGATAGATAGTAACTTAAAAGACAATGAAATAGATGAAAACGTTACGGACTGCCACTTTACAATGCTCATTAGGAATGAGGGGTAGATGCTGATCCTCTGTATGTTAGGAAGATATACGCGCAGCGATTTCATCTGTTGTTCATAGACATATATTGGGGGGGGGGTCCAAAATTATTTACTAAATGTATACACATCTTTACTTAACTTAATTTGCTATATTTGGGCTTGAGTTTGCATCATTTTTAATCTGAATTACAGAAACACTATGAAAATGAAAGCACACACACACACACACGCACACACACACACGCACACACACACACACACACACACACACACACACACACACACACACACACACACACACACACACACACACAAAGCAGTGGGTACAGCCATGGCTCTGCCTTTCATGGTGAGTTTGCTCTGATCTCCGCTCTAATTAGCCCATCATGTTTTGTTCGCCATTCTCACTGCAAAGTCTGAAGTTATTTGTACGCACTGCCCACTGTCTTCTCACATAAACCCTGAAAACACAACCTATTGATTGTTGTCTGACGACCTCAATTGATCCAACTAACTCAATAGTTGAAAACTCCAGAGACGAACAACTGGAAAAGTGAGAAAGAGCCCACAGGTTAAATGCAGAATAATATAGGCCTTTCATATCAGAAATGATGAAAAGTGGGTATGAATATATCCCTTCAGTATTTGCTGTTGCAGAAATGTGTTTCATTTTGAAATTGTGTTGACAGAAACTCCCACACAGACCCCTACAGCAAACCCACAGCTCAATTAGTAGTGCAGCAGGGTTCACTTAGAGAGACCTGTCACTAGCTGAATTGCTGTTTACAGGTAATCCATACTCTTCCTAGCAACCTGAGGTGAACTGGCTTTAACTAACGACAGTACCAAAATACAGTCCTATTCGTTATACCCCAGTGACCGCTGATTGAATGTTTCCACTGAAAGCACAGTCTTACTACAATACTACTTCATTTTAATTACTTTTTCACAGCATACAGTGTACATTTCAGGAACAATTCTTGTCAGCATCAAAGTTGATTTTATTTGACTGTATTGCACAGTTAAACTTGGCGGTGGAGGAAATATTAAGGTTCCTGATGTTTTTTATACTATTTGAATCATTAGGGGTGAGGCTACAATCACAGGCTTAGAACAACATGGATGTGCTGTTCCAGTCAACATCTGGAGTGCTGTTACCGATCCTGCATAGGAGACTGTGAGAGTCTGAGTGTCATGGTTACCGAGCTAAAAGAGGATCAACGGCACAGCGATTCTATGAAATGAGAGAAATCGAAAACCTCCCCACTTCATAAAGGCACACCTGGAGAAATGACTCCCACTGGTAATCAAATACAAGCATGTTCTCTCATGTTCTCGTTCTCTCTCTCAATATATATTAAACATCCATTTAAAAGAAAGGAGGAACACCTGTAAATGACCCAAAGAGACCATTATAGATTCATGTTTACAACTTGAGAGTTTGACTGGATGACTTAAATGATCTAAAATCAAAGACTTTGAGTCATGTGAGGCGTCCACATATGTTTGCCTTTTTAGTCACTCTTGGATCATTAGAACTTCGATACATAACATTGGCATAAAGAGCAAGAGTAAAAAATGATCCAATCAAAGAAAACCCAATTATTTTCCAATCAGAGTTGCTTGCAGCTCCAAAAGTCCTCAAATCTAGTGAGGAAGTTGGCGACACTGATCGCCCGCCCCTTCAGGCCTCCCTCCAAAGCCACTGTCCCAAAATGATCATGATGAACGTCAAGATACCATAGTGAAGGAAACAAGGAAATTACTATTGTTAATACACACAGCTCTCAAACTATGAATTTATTAAATTAAATGATTGGCGGTAAATTCCCAGTAGTCTCAGATACCACCTTTTTTTTTGGCAAAGAATTAGATTTGTTGATTGCTCTCGGTATTTCAACAAATATAACAACAAATTAGGTTTATAAAGCATCTAAGAAACGTTTTATAAAATGCCCTTTATATATTTTTAAAGTGATGTGCCAACTGTCTAAAACCGAAGGACATTCAATTTCCTACAATGTAAGAGAAGGCAAAGCAACAGAAGGGGAAAAGGACATCCTGGTCACTCAGTTTCATGTGCTTTTATGAGAGAAGTACTGTGAGTGCATTAGTGGTGGGCTGTGTGATTACTGAGACCCTAACTTAAGCCAGGCCGGTACTACGGCAGACAAATAATTTCACTTTATTTTGCATAAAATGAATGCAAATCCATCCATCCATCCATCCATCCATCCATCCATCCATCCATCCATCGTCTACCACTTATCCTGTATTCAGGGTCGCGGGGGGCTGCACTCAATCCCAGCTGACATTGGGTGAAGGCAGAGTTTACCCTGCAATCTCCACGCAGAAGGAACCCGAACCGGGAATCAAACCCGGGACCCAGTGCTACCCACTACACCACCGTGCAGCCCAAGTATGCAAATGAATGGTTAAAAAAAGAAGATTTAAAAATATTCTGCACGTGTGAAACTCTGATCTTAAAAATATCATACGTAAAGCACACAAGAAAGTCCATAACAATGAGTAGTTTCCTTCTCGTAAAGGTGCTGCGAGGAATGCAAGGAGAGCAATCAGATCCACGTCAGATGACTTATTAAGGAGAGAATGACAGGAAGGGCAAGGTTTCAACTTCGCTCTGGAGAATCAAACTGTATCAAAAGCTACTGCTCGGTAGAGCGCTAATAATAGACCAACACAAACAAAACTCCCAACAGGAATAGAAAGATCAAAACAATGCCCATTTAGTGCTCACGCAGGCAGCGTGAATGGCTTTTGTGCGGCGCTTATTATTGCAATCTCAGTGTAGCAACGGTACAGAGCAAATCTCAGTAATTAACCTATGGTAATGACAAAAGCCAATTTATGGCTCTTAAAGATCAAATGTATCTGGGTTAATGTGAGGTCAATCTAATGCATGTGCAGGAATAGCAGCGCCGGAATTGAAGTAGCTGGTTGTACTGGGATTAGCGGCGGCGTGAATGGTGCTGTCAAAAAGATCCATTCTAAATAGACAGTAATGCGCAATCTGGTGTCGGGCTTAATTTGACACAGTAGCGCCGCACATTGGGAACACATTTGTACACTGAATCGCTGATCTTCATTACGCTGAATAGGAGACAGATAAACAGGGGTTTTCACCACAGAACCTGCTTTGAATATGAAACCTGACTCGTCTGCTGGCTTTGTTTCACATGCCCCGTCATGACTTTCACAATGCAAGGAAGAGCCTCCTCTGTTGCCTGTATGCTCAGGAAGCCCAGCCGTGTCTCTGGGAAAACTCGACATGCTTGTTTACAACCTTAAAGGACCACCCCAGTGTTACTACATGTTGTTCCTAGCATACACAAACCTCAATGTGTACCGGTTTTGTTTGTTTACATTTTGTCTAAATTCAATAAATGTTTCAGAATAAACCTGGAAAACCTGTCAAGGTTAAAATCCACTTTCTAGCTCAAATTTGAGTTTGGAGCCCTTTTAAGAAACTATTATTGTGTATATGTCATTAGAAGGTGAGCACAGTCGTGGGACAGAAGTGGTGTCAGAATTTCATTGTCACTACCATTGAATTGAATCCATTGAAGAATGCATGTGATGCAGCAAAAACATTATGGCTAGACGTTAGAGGTTCTTAGGTCCTAGAAACAGGGCCATCGAGGACTTCAGAGCAGCTACGGCTAGTCAGAGGTTACAAAGATCACTCATATTATCATCCCATAATCTGATGCCAGTGTCAATGTGCCACCTTGTTCTTTGAAAGGAAGTTTCGATCCAGGCTGTGTCAGCAGCAGCAGGCCACCGTCTCACTGGACAGACGTCCTTCTGAAGTGATCCTGAATCCCAAGCTTTTGACCGGGTCTTCTGAAAGGTCTGCACACCGATCTGGATTTATTTACACTGGCTTCCCATCAAGATCAGAATCTAATTTAAGACTCTCTGGAGCTCTGCTTTGGTCAGACACTACATCAGAGAGCTACAGTGCTGCTTACATCACCAGGTGTCTGAGGGCGTTTGAGGTTATGGCTTCTAAAGTTTAGTTCTCTCTCTCTCTGGATTTTTACTATTGTCATTTTTTTACTCCTGTCATGTTTGTTGCTTTTTGTTTTGTTTTTAAATCGTGAATAATGTGTGACATCTGCTTTGGAAAGCTGCTGTATGAATGAACTTTCCTAGGTTATAAGGGCCCTCCTGACCACCTCGCAGGGCCCTGCCTCTGTGGGCAGAGGCCAGATGTTGGGCCACCTGGACACCACCACGGACAAAATAGGCATCAGTTATTCAGCCAGACTCCAAACACAGCTTACTGACAGATCATGGCTCCTGGGGAGTTATGCTGCATTTAAATAGCACCTTTTGATATTAGATCAATACGACGGATTAACAGTCAAGTCACTCATGGGCAGATGCTGCGGGGAGACAGCATGCTTTGACTGTGATACATTATGTGCCAGAACTAAACAAAGAAGTTATTTCAATTCCAATGGTTTTGTTACTTTTTTCCACAAAAGGTCAAGCGCTGTCAAAAATATCAGCATATTGACCTTTTTAAACATTCCAGAAACATTGGGATCATAGATTATGCTTTCTTCTCCTCTTTCTCGCCCGCAAAGGGTTAAAACTCATTCTCACCAAAGTCACGGGGGGCTGCAACTGTCTGTGCTTGTCATTTGCAGGTCATTGTACAGTTCATTTGAAGTGTAACATGGCCGGGGCTGGTCCTGGTGACATGTGTGTATTACCAGGAGGACGGAGACGCCGTACAGTAGATAGCAGGCTCTGTTACCACTTAAAAGGGTAACTTCTGTGTCTTTCAACCTGGAGCCTGTTTCCCCTGTTTTGTATCTAAGTGACTAATGGGGGCAACAATTCTGAAATTGGCCCAGTATTGAGGTGTTGCAATCTCCCAATGGAACCCGTTGGCTAACGAGCTGCTGATGGATCAGAGATCTGGTTGTTCTTGTGTCCAAGCACCGCTAACAGGAGAATTCTCCTCATGAATCTAGAATATGGGGCAGCAACAAATCCCACCTGGAGGGCCACAGCACCCACAGGAGCCCCACCGGTCTCCTGAGCTATGCAGCAAACCGGTTCACCTCCTACTCCTTGTTGGCCCACACTATCCCTCCTCGTTCACTCTTAGAAGCTCAAATAAATCCGGGCCGCCATTGAATTCAAAGACCTCATCCACATTGTTGACTTCCTCTAAATATTCAGCCATGATATTGGAACTCTTTTAATAACAATAAGGTTTCTATATTTCAACACAAAAACACAGGAAAATAAAGAAGATCCAGGTTGAAAAACACCAACGTTACACCTAAAGTACATCTGTTTGTTTCTCACACTCACTGACCAATACCTACACATTGTCCATGTTTGCAGTCGAACTACAAAACTTCCCAAACATTTCATTATTATTTTTAATAAAACTTGTTTTTTCTGCACACACACACTGTTACAGGCCAAACACCTGTCCGTCGTCACCGTTTTGTCTCTTCTAGAAAGTTTTCTTTCTCGTTTTTATATTCCTCCGATTACTGTGTTTAAAGGATAAGGCTGTCAAAATTGTCTATTTTCTTATTGTCAACAATTTTCATTAAAGGCCATAACCAACAATAGATCGATTCTGCTATCAAGTATTGTTTTTCTTTGGCTTCCTCTGTGCCATACACTTCTATTGTTCTCCAAAAACAATTAAGAACACATCAATAAGTCACACTGTTGCTCATTCTGAGCATAGTCCTCAACAAATACACTATTTCTTCCTGTTTGAGTATTATTTGAGAAAAACAACAGTACCCAGTTGTTTTAACACTTAAAAATGTAAATATATAGTTTAGAAAATATAGAATGGAATATTGCTTACTTTATCACTTTATTATGTTGCCCATAATAGTTATAGCTAGAGAGAAAAAACAAACTGCTGCTTCGGTTAAAGAAGAACACTTTCCTTGTCTATTTCCTTGATATAAGTGGTATCTTTGGTGTGGTTGTCAACATGAACATAGATTATCTGATAGCAGCAGTTAGTGATAACTAATACATTGTCTTTGGAATAAGCCAAAATTGTGTCAATGCATTGGAAGTTGACCAGTTCTTGGCCATGAATGTGTTTTAAAAGTAGTCTTCAGTATTGAAATTCAAGAGAATTAAACTGAAATATCTTGTTATTATTAAAAATATCACTATATAATAACAATACAACATATAATTCATAACCATCTTTGTGAAGATGTGTTATCACACATAGATGGACGGACGCTTGATGGTCACCAGTTCTAACGCAGACATCGTTGCTCCTGCAGATTGACAGAGCGTCCTTGGAGTTAGGCTTCATGACAAGAGAGAGAGAGAAAGGGGAAAAAAATGCTTCAGGGTCCCAAGACCTCACCTCTCCTGTCTTAGACAAAGACAGCAGGGACAGGCGAGTTGGCAACCATACACATGTGGACACCAACGGGACGGAGACACACACATCCTGCATCCTTGCCCATCAGTGTGTTCCTTAAATGATTCTCTGTATTTCAGCGCTACAGCAGGAAAGTAGCTCCAGCTGCTGCTTCTAAACAATCCACTTTTTCTTATATCGTAGTGACATATATAAAGAATTAAATATTAATACGCCATTGTGTATTGATTGAAAAAATACCTGCCACTATAATGGTCTGGTTGATATTTCTGAATAAAACAATGACAAACTCGTTATCAAAGGGCATTTTTTAAACATTTATGACAGCAGAGTAGCTGTGGAGCAGAAGGCCTCGCATGGGCAATAAAAAGCATGCAGATGAAGACAATACCCATTTATAGTTGTTCAAACTGAAAGTTATGCATGATAAACAATGTCCCCGGAGCTGTATTAACCTTCGAAGACCTGTCACAGTGGATTCTAAAGTCCAATTGATTATTTTTGATGGGTGAAGAGGTTCAAGGAACACTTGTCCTGAATGCTTTCAAGTCGGCAGAGTGTGCAGATCCCATCGCATGAAGACAATAAAACAATAAACTTGTAGAAGTTAAATGTAAATGATCACAGTGGACAAAGGGGAGACGTTCCTTTGTGTGTGGGGGGCTAAAAGATTGGACTGGAAATAGTGAGTGAAAAAAAAATGGGTGTTTTATTCTTTAATTCCAGCGACACTGACGGCTCCTTTGTTCCGGCTGACTCATGGTTTGGGAATGGAACTGTTGTGTGCTCTGGAAAGATTTCCCCACCAAACCAGAAAAAGAGAGTCCACTTCAGGCTGCAGGAAGTGAACAAAGAGAGTCTTTAAACATGCCAGTCCAGTCGGAGTAGAGTCAAACTGAGCAGAGATGTGCGGCCAGACACGCAGAGACTCTGGTGTGACTGTGAGAAGCCATGGAGACCCGTCTCCCTTCAGGGGAGGACTGGGGAGACACTGTCCACTGTAGAGGCCACGAGGTCTTCGGAGGTGTCACCTCCACACAATGTGACAAACCCCTCTGGTATGACCCTTCTTCACACACACCCCCCACAACCCCTTCCTTCCACGTTCTTAGACAAATGAGTGAAGACCCCGGCCCGGGCACTACCACAGGCAAGGACGGAGACGGCGTGGACTCCGCCAGTCACGGCTTCTCGCTCCATCACTTCACACTTATATCCCCCACGCTCTCCTCTGTCTCCTTCCTTTCCCTTTTGATCCTTTCTTCTCAGGCTTCAGGCTCTCGCTGCTCATTTTGTGACTACAGGACTTTTACCAGGGTCTCGCCCAGACATACGCCACATGTCACCCCGCTGTCCCTGGCCACAGCGCCTGAAGCCAGATGTAGTCTGAGGCTTGAAGTGGAGAACCACTGTGACACATCCCCAACAACCCTTTCTATGGTTTATTCTCTCCTATAGTGATGGAGACCCCAGATCCTTCACATGAGTGAAAATACCAACACAACAATGTAAGAATAGGCCTGCATTCAGATAAGGTAAGATCAGGTAATAGCACACACGTCGTATTGGCAAAAATATATTTAAATCATCAAAAATAAATGTAGTGGAATTGTATTAAATATTACATGACTATATTGTTATTAATGCATCAGTGAGCATTTTACTGCTGTAGGAATGTGATTCATTTTGCATGTTATTGTTCATAAACCAATTGGAGCAATTTGGAAATTTTGACATTACATTTTTTAAAGTTAAAGCTTAACCAAAGTGATTACAATTCATTTAAATACCTTTTTTATGCCTCAAAAAGTTAAATATAACATCAGAGACCTTTCAAGTGTAAAACAAACTCCACTGGCTTATTCTGTAACAATCATTGTTTTTTTTACAAGCTTATATTTATTTATGTAGAATGTGAATCTAAAGACAAATGTAGACACTATTTCCCATCATCGTCAAATGGATATTTTCAAGTAAAGTGAAAGTACCTTGTTTGCAGAACTTGAGTATATGCTTATATTCATTCTCTAACGTGTATCAATCTGTACTGCCTCACAATTTCTCCCCTGTATTTCAGGTGACCAGCTGGATTGTATCAGCAGACTTTTTCCTCAATATTTTTTCCTTTAAGCATAGAGCAGGCAGAGCTAATATTGAGGAATGCAAAAAGAAAAAAAGAAAAAAAAAAAGATCCTCATGGACTAATCTTGTGCCGAGTACAGCCATGATAATGATGATGGATTAGAAATACAGCAGTGTATTGGGATTACAGTGCTATTAACTGGCCAGGGGAGGAGGACGAGGAGGCAGACCAGTATCAAGCTAATCAATCAAATAATCGGGACAAGCCCTTGTCTACAAGAAACAATTAGACCACTTCTCCAAAATCAATAGCCCTGCATTCTGTTTAGATACCCACTGGTCACTCATTCAATAAAGCCGCCATGGGTTTTGATAAGCCTGCCAGTCGGCAAGGGCCATTTGAGGCTCCAAGTGGGAACAAAATACATCAAACAGGCTCCAGGAAGGCCTCATAAAAATTGCAAATCGAAAACAATATAATTTCATGTGGCAAAGGTTATTTTACCACTTGTTCATTATCAAATGTCTCATGTGAAAGCATTGCTATAAAGGGGGAAAAAATCTATTTCGTCTTGAGTGTTTGGGGAAAACAAAAGGGACATGTATTATGTCTAAAGGAAAACAAAACAACGATGGAATCAAAGGGGTTCATAAAGTTGCTCTGAGAAATAGTCCTGGTACTAGAGGTGTCTCCTGTTTCCTGCACAGCTCCCATACATAATTAAAGCAGGAATTTGTATCTGTCTGCACTCTGTGGCCTCCTGATGAATTAATATCTGGTGGAAGTCCTACACAGCCATCAGATTAGCTCATTTATTTCTGTCAGCTGCTTGCTCTATCAGCTATTTGTAAATCAGGGAGGGTGTGTGGATGCAAAGGGTGGGTGGGTGGGGGGGGGGGGGGGGGGCTGTTGAGATTGTTGGACGTATATTTATTATCATAAATAGCTGTTATGAATTAGGTCTGATTCAAGCGTCCAAGCTATAGAGCCGCAAGTGTAAATGTGCAGTGATGACTTGTTATACCTTAGCGCCACAGTTCCCTGCATACGCCAACCTGTCATGTAAGTTTGATTGCAGACACAGTCAGAGGAAACCATTACGACTTCAAATCCAATTGACATTCTTTAAAGATTTGACAAAATAAAACACACCTTGCTGGACAACGCGGAGGTCACGAGCAGGTGAGTGTGTGTGTGGAGATCGGAGTGATAGTAACCTTGTGTGTCCTGCTGACGTAGTGGGGCAGTAGCCGACTTCAGTCAGGATGAAGGTGATGTACTCCTCCACGGGGATGGCTTACTGTGTGTGGGTGTGTTTGGGCATCCTTTCCCAGTAAGGAGATGACGTGACGGGATGTTGTCGGGACTGGAGGTGTGTGTGTGTGTGTGTGTGATGTGCATGGGAGGCAGCAGGGGTAGAGAGGGGAACAAACAAGAAGACTGCATTAACCTTTGGTCTGCTGGGGAGGGGAGGGCACCAGCGGGTTCTGCTGGTTGAAGGGACACCCCATAATCAGGCTCCTGTCAGCGCTGTTTCCAGGAGATTAATTCAGCTGGTTTCAATTCCAGCCGCTGCTCCCCTGGTCTCAACCCGGGGTGCACATATTGTCCTGTTTAAAACACATGCACGTGGCACAGACTCAATTTAACACAGGCATAGCTGAGGGGGAAGGCAGTGTTCGCAGGAGTAGCCTTCCTCCCTTGCAAACACAAATAACATGCATCAACGAGAGAGAGAGAGGAAAAAAAGCAGAAATCCCAGCTCCGGCCAAGGCGGAGAGCAATCCAATCAGAATGGAGTTACAACCTCCACATGAGGAAATTAGGTTTGATCAGGCTGGACGCCTAAATTACACACAGGAGAGGTAAATCTCATACACTTAACAAATTGATGACGCGATGCCATGACACTCGTCAGCTGTGGTGCTCATATGAGAACCTGTTCAGAGCCACCCGTACCAGTGCCTGGTTGTTGTGGCCAGAGGCTGAGGAGACTAGCGAGCTAATGAACTGATGAGACAGCAGAGCTAAGGAGCAGGTGATACAGGAGGACAGTGACAGAGATGTAGGGGCCCGCCGTTACTTACCTGTAAAAAGCCCGGGATGACGGTGTGCACCCCAGCACTGAGCTGACAGATGTCGGGGATCTTCTGATCATCCATTTTCCGCGGCGTGTCTGTAAAAGGTCCCGTGGCATTGATAACACATTTGGCTCTGACATCAAATTCCTGCCCTATGAAAGAAAACAGCATCAATCACCAGGGGCTATTCATCTGTGGCTGGTGACAAGCCGGATTATTAATTTATCAGCGAACGCCCCCCTCTCTCTGTAATAGAGTGGCTCGAGTGTGTCCATGGGAGACTTCCCAGGATTGTAATTAATAGGAAACAGACATACCTAATTTCCCTCTTGCCTCTTTGTGTCACAGAGTAGCTCAGTGGCAGTGACGGAGGGAGCCTTTTGAAATCGTGGAAGGGAAATGTTTGTTAATGTGATGCTTGATGCTGACGAGCTACAGTATATAATGGGACGCGTATCAAAAGATACCATGCGGATAGCAAATGATCTGTTTTGACAACAAGATGAATGACGGACTAGCCTTCCTAATTTGACATGCGATGCTGCCACTGCTAAGAGAGAGGAAGAGGAGAAAAGGAATGGACGAGGTGCGTAAGCCTGAAATTCATATTTTTTTGCGAGGAAGAAAAAAAAAAGACAAAGAAAAAAAAGGACTGATGACAAAATTGTTTCTATTATCCTTTCAGTCTAAGCCCTCCCTATGTGGGCCCCCTTCTCACATTATTAAAAGGGACACATCTCCTCGAAGAGCACACTTCCATCTTTTAAAACATCAGGGGGTGGTCATGTGTTGAGATCCTCAAATCTTGGTTATTCATGAAATGTTTCAGAATACCATCTTTTACCCTTAACTGCTTTATTCTTCCAAAGCCAGCCCTATGCATGACATTTAAAAGGTAAGTAAGGCCATTTGGAGTACGCTAATTCCGTCTTATGTTCCTCCCTACAAGATCTGAAGCAGCCCTCTGCACCATAAAACGCTTATAAAATATTAAAAGCCCCTGCATTAGATGTGCAATGACTATGTGCAAACTAGCACCGAGTCAGAAGTGCTGGGAGGGCCCCCGGTGTGAGGGCGAGAGAGAGTGGGAACGGAGCGAGGCAGGAAGGAAGGAAGCGGCTTTTGTTGGATTTACCTGTGATCCTATCCCTGCAGTGCGCTCCACAGACCCCCTCTCCTTCCCCGTCTGAGGGTCTGCCCTCTTCAGTAGGTGCACCACTTCAGTGTAATTGGCTATGGCAGCCCCATACCTGGCAGCAGTGAGGGCGATGGCGAGGTTCATTCGAGCATCGTCGTGTTGTCCTGCAGCGGGGGGACAGGACCAGAGCAGGGGGATGTGAGTCACCCCGAGCCTGTGACTGGTGGTATGGAAGTGTGTCGGAACCGATATGTCACATCTGTCCCTGTCACTTTGCATCAGCGCGATGGCTGCTCTGGCCACACAAGGAGCACACTTAAAGCCACAGTGGCCCTTTGGCCTGAGTGTGGGCCCCCGCCACGGCCCCTCCCCTCTCCTCCCCTGCACTCGGAAGGGGAACTGCTCCTTGGGAAAAGGCAGCAAATGCAAGGGAGTAGACGCATCATAGTCAGAAATATACAGAGACTGCAGAGGTAGGAGCTGGAGAACCTGCTTAACAGGGTTTTTGCCCTTGTGCGACACGTAATATAATGTGTGTCATGTGATGATGCCTTATTCTTAACTGTGGGATCTGTTAATATTAAAATATTTTACCAGTATTTCACATAACACATTTTTTTTCACACATTCTCCAAAATTAAATACAACAATTACAAATGACATACATTTTAAAAAGAAACTGCATTGAATGATCACTGAAAACAATCCCTTCCACTCCTAATAATCACATTATTCAATATGTCAATATGGCGATAAACAGCTCTTGACAGCAGCTGATCTGCTTCCCCAGCTGAAGATCCCGTGGCAGAATCCTTTTAACGAACAGAGAAATCTAATATCAAGATTTATGGATTAATCCCTCTTCAGCGTTAAAATACCAGAGATCTATATTCAGAGTCACAAGGTCACAAGTTTTGTAATTTAAATGAAAGGGTCTAAAAGGTGACAAATGAACAAAGCCCGGTTTCATTAGGAAGTGATTCTTATGTACATCTCTGAAGATTTATTGCTGGACAATCCCTTGGTTGAAAAGTAAAGAGAGAATAGAAATGATTAATCACTTTTAATGTTGGTGTCTCGGGTGACTTTCTTTCTATTTGTTATTGCCAGGGAAGTTCAAGTCCTCATTGTTGGCCAGGGAAAATGTTGCTACTTTGCAGGAACGAGCAGGAGTCTTTTGTGCCCTGATTTATTTTACGTTTGAGCGACTCGGGGCTAGCTAGCTGGTGGGCTCTGCTTAATGCTACGGCATGCTGGAAGCCATTCCCCCCACTACGGGAAATAAATAAATAAATTGAAAGCAAAAAGTAAAAAAAAAAAAAAAAAGAAAAAAAAACACAAGAGAACAACAGATTTAAAGGCCACATTTTAGAATGAATTACATACAAGAGCATGCACCCTGCCATGATGTATTAGGAAGACCATGGAATCCACTTCTTCATCTCTGTAGGGTGAATGTGACCATTAGGTGGTTAGCAAACTTGTGCCACCGGTGGCGAGTGTACACGTGCGCACACAAGCCGGCGCTCGTGCACGCGGCCCAGACTTGAGAGGGGCTCAGCACCGGTAGGCAGTGTCTGATCCTTGGTGATTGCTGAGCCTCCTAATGACCTTTGACCCGCTGATTCACAGCTCTCTGTTGTGAGCCTGTCACAGATTGGCACCGGGCAAAAGAACAGGAGCATTAATACTACATTAAATGTCAGGAATTCAAGGATTAGTCAGATCGCGGCGCCGGGATTTATGAATGAGCAGCATACGACGGCTATAATAACCTGACACGCTGATGAAGATAACAATAATGATGAGGATAATTATCATCAGCAATTAAAAGCCAAAATGGCCGAATGACAGAGCAGAGCTAAATGAGCATCAAAGCTCCCCCCTCCTCCCCCTCCTCCTCCTCCTCCTCCCCCTCCTCCTCCTCCCATCCCTCTGCTCAGCTCACACCACCACCACACATTGCACCCTCCTGGAGGTACAAAACTCAGTGGAGTGAGAGGAACTCTGTGGCTGGACAAAAAGCTGCAAAATGACAGGGACAATAATGACAATGAATGTCATGTCTCCCAGTCATAGAGCCAGAAATGCTTGGCTGGGCTGACTTGTCCAATTAAATTGTTACAGGTACAGTGGGAGATGAAGCTATTATCCCAGACGCTTTTGTCAATTACTCCTCTAGCACAAAGATGGGGCGCAGATCGGAATGTTATAGAAACACACAAACGTATAAAGGTTGAAATACGGCCCAGAATTGTGGCTTTAGAAGAAATACGTTACGACAGTGGATTCATATGTGTGGAATATGAACCTGTTCGCCGTTTCTTACTAAACTTTACGTCCGCAAAGACTATGATTTCACAAGCTAAGGGATGTCTACATGACGAAACTCTCTGATCATGATGGCTTGAAAAATCCTGAGGAGATGAACCCAAGCAGTCAAAGCCCGATCCCCCAGTAAAGAAGGTCAGGACAGAAAATGTCACTGCCATAATGTACCCAGTTGCGTATGGGAAAAGGGGTGGAAAAGACAGCTTGAGGAAAAATTAAATACATGTAAGTGGTCTAATCTTTTTACATTTTTTTTTCTCCTTTGTCCCTTGTGCTCTAGTTTTGAATTTAAAAGTGGTATTATTATAAAACTGCATTTTTTTTTCATAGTCCCTATCCAGATTTGACCGCTTCTAGGCGGACAAAAGAAACCTGCTATTATAAAACAAATATAAATAGCTCACGTAAAACCCCCCCTCTCCTACTTACTTCTGCTAAATGAATAAGGTTGACAGATCACTGCTCAGATAGTGGCCGTATTCCCTCAGAAGTATGTTGCCTTTTTGCAGTACATGGGAATCCACATATCCTCAAATGCTAAATGAAGTCTGACAGATAGCCTAGAGAAACAAAGTTGGGAGTTTGCAGCTACGAGGGAGACCTTGAGTGAACAGGACATGCTATGTACACCCTGGCTAACAATCAACATATGCTTTGTTTTTCTGATGCCAACACGAGGCACATATAGCCTGGAGAAAGATGGATCCTGGGACCGGTTGGAACGCGATGCCTACTGGCTATTTTCTATTAAAAAAAAAAAAGAAAAGAAATGCTGTTTCTAATTTGTTTACGCTCACATAGACAGCAATTACACGGCTGCGTGGTACACAAGATGTTTTACTTCTAGAAGGTATGATCAGGAATTTAAGATTATTAATGATAATGGAAAAACCTGTGTTTGATCCCATTTTTTTCTTCCTAGTTGCGAACAGACTGTGATGCTCTCACTTCAATAAAACCAAATTTAATATTTTTTGAGTTATAGCCGTTAATGACCATAAAGATGCCTTCAATGTACATTTGAAGTGCTTTGTTACATTCGCATTCTGAGAAATCTTTGATCGCATCTAAAAGGCAAAGCACTTTTAACTTCCTTCACACTTATTATACAAGACGAAGAGGGGGAAAAAAACAAGTTTTTGCAATTACACAGAACACATAACAGGACAGAATTAGATTTCTACAATTTGCCGTCAGATTGCTGCTACCCCCCTTCTCCAGCTGTGATAAGTGCAATGATTTTTAACATTGCAGAGATTTATATACTTTCATGGTGTGTAGTGATGTGCACAGCACATTACACACTGTTCGAGGAACAGCGTCCTTATTTGAAGGCTCTGAGCATCATAATAAACTATGAGTCCCACCAGCAAGAGTAAGAACCAGCACCCTGCGATACCAGCAGCAATAAGACGTCGCCGCTCGGTGATGTGTGCTCCGGATGTTATCATGGTGTCACACTCTTTTACACCCGATCTGCAGATTCCTCCTCAAGGACAGTGTTTGCAGCACTAAAAAAGGACTTTATGATGGGCTTGAACTCGGCTTTGACTGATGATAGTCGGGTCAGACCTGGCTTCGTGCAAGTGAAGTTTCTGGGATGGCGACAGGCAGCGTGATGAGTTAAGACGATGCCACGGCCCAGCTATGAGAGAGAAATCAGAAAATCTCCTATCCCCCTCTCAGTAATGAGCCACACCTGTACACTGCTTTAAATACCAGAGAGAAGCTTTAAATGTCAGGTGCAATTAAAGCTTATGATTCAAGGCTGCGCAAATCAAATCAAGGCCCCCGAGTTCACCCAGAGAGCAAAGGCGAGATGGTGCAGAGACGGCGTGGACCACTCTTCCCTTCCCTTACACTTCAATGGGCCTCCTCAGCCCAAAGGTGATTGTAAAGTTTACTATCATTCATCTGAACTTCTCTGTCTTCCCAACTCCATGCCTTTATCAAGGGAAAGGTTTACTGCTCTTTGTGGTATATGAGGTGAAAAATGATCAATTGTCGAAATGTCGTTTTAGTGGTACACCTCAAGCAATATGGATAGATGGGGATGCTGACAGATAGTGCAAGAGGTGTGTTCACACAACGCCTATCACAACACTGGCTTTCACGATGTGGTGTCAAATTAATATTTAGCTCAAAGGGAGTTACACTGCCCCCAGAGGCCAAAGATTGCATTGCCATTCAGAGCTCCCAACTTGTAGTGGGTTGGCTACGATTGCTTTGTTTGTGTTCCGTGTCGCCACACCCTGAGGAAGGCGCTAAGCCGAGAGGGACTGTGTTTTTTAAATTGTGTAACCCATATTAATAAAGAAAAACTACCCGAGTGCCTGGATTCAGATTTGTTTAATTGTCTGATTCTCTTGAGTTTTTCGCCAGAAGTTGAAACATTACAATTTGACTCGTCGGTTTTGTACAACCAATAATCCAAAAGTCAGAGGTATTCAATTGACTGTCATAGTAGAGAATATAAATAAGAGAATAACTAAAAAGTGGAACATTTTAGGAATTTTTGCTTACATTTTTTTATTTTTTATTTAATTCCAATTTAAATTCAGGCTTTAGATTCTTAAATTCGTAACATAAACATAATATGTGTGCATATTTGAATGACAGCAATGACTTATGACAGTTTACCCCGTCCTGCTGGTATCACATTTTATTTCTTAAATAAAGAAACAGAATTTAATTGACCAGCCTTTGGTGAGCTATTAGTTGATTCTGAGGCCTGCATTGGATTTAAGGTTTTGATATTATTGCGACTAGAAGACTTTTGCATTCCCAGTGCAAAAAACTGTTGCTTTAATTTGCCTCTGTTTCATCCGAGACATGCGGCACAGCCTACATTTTACTGTCGAGCTGCTGACTAGGCAGTTGTGTTCCCCTGCAATCACACTAATTGGTCTCCTCTACTGCTCACCTGCAGGACCCCAGTATGTTCATACAGATAGCAAAATAAGGCTCCTAAAGAAAACACAAGCTGAGAATAATGAGATTTCTCATACACTGTGAAATGTAACAGAAAATGGTGACATTTCAGTTTGAACCTGGGTGACTCTTCTTAAACAATTCACAGACAAAAGGAGGACACATAGGCTTCATTCCACCTATTACCGAGGGATCATTTTATGAATTAAGTCACAGTGTGATAACCACACGGGTCTGCTAAGTTGTAAGAATTCTTTAAAACAACTTCAGAAAAATTCCAGGCAGGCAGTCATTCAAGGAAAACATGTCACTGCTTCCCGTGAGTGAAAAATGAACATGCGAGGGTAAATAAAGCAATATGACCAGAGGGACCAGGAATTCTGCGGATAAGTGTCAGCTGCAGAGAAAAAATGAAGCATTTACCTGTTTGTAATCCAATTTCATGATGGCTTTCTGTAGATATCGGACTCCTCCGTGAATGAGCTCGGTGCTCAGGCTGCTGGTGCCTGATGAGAAATCGTCTCCCTCCACAAGGGCAGTTTTGAGATCTGACAATGGGAGCCAAGGAAACACATCAACATTCGGATACTATATTGTCCCAAATCTTTAGAATGGATCCAGATGCTATTCACATATGCACAACTTCCCACTGTAATATTCATGATGAGGACAATATTGTGAGGCCATACATATTCCATTGGTTAAAAACAACAATCATTTCCACCAGTGTGACAGCGTGAATCTCAAAAGTGCACTGGATGTTCAGAGGAGACAGTTAAGAGAAAACAAACATAGAAAAGAAAGCCAGAAAACATTGTTTTTTTTGTCTGAAGAATCTTTATAAATGTATTTGTGGGGAATCATATGACTTTCATAACATTTTTAACACTGAAATCACCCTTTACTTTGCCTATTAGAAGCTTCTTCCCTGTCCCAGAAGATCTGTAAATCCCAGTTTTGAAAGGAAGAATAACTGAGGATTAGAAGAAAGTGTTTGAAAACCCCCTCTACACCGCCATTATACATCCCCAGTAAATAAAGGGGCAAAACACATTTAAGAAGCCTCCTACCAGTGGCATGGATAATTGATTTGGTATGTAATGATAACCACAGGAGGATACGCCCCTCATTGGAACGGAACAAAGGAGTTATCATTTATTTTTTGGGGGCGATTGGACTAAAGCCCGTAGTT
Source organism: Eutrigla gurnardus (assembly GCF_963514095.1). Lineage (NCBI taxonomy): Eukaryota > Metazoa > Chordata > Actinopteri > Perciformes > Triglidae > Eutrigla > Eutrigla gurnardus. The sequence continues at coordinate 17,057,679 of NC_139926.1, forward strand.
AAGGAGAGAAATCCTCCCGGTCTGAACACGCTGCTGCTCCAGACTTCATAGCAGACATGCGAAGAGTCTTACAGCTCGAGCCCCAGAGAGACGGCTTGGAAGCAGCTCCATCACAATGGCAAGGAGGTTATGCAACATCGGGGTGGAGAATGCCCATTTGTGGCTGCAAGCAGGGGCTGAACTGAGGCTGCCGTGAAAAATCCTTTCAAAAAAAGCTTCTCCCAAAAACAGGATGGCACTGGTGTTACAGGAAAAACTGGGATTTATCAGTTTGTTTGCTCATGAACGCCCAATAATTCCTAGTAAACCAGAAAAAAAATGTCAATCTCAATACTTTCTGACTTCTTTCATGTGAGCCAAAGAACGTCTGTACTGTTTTAGAAAATAATAATTTAATGTATTTGTTAGGAACTACTTTCAGCTATGGATTAATACACATTTGATGTTCCAATGAATATTAACAGCAGCAGGATGGTGTGACATAAAACATAATACAATGCCCATGTTTGTGGAAATGAACCCAGTCACATGGTGTGTGTTTTTGGACAACAATGGAGCTGCATGGCACACGAGATCAATTTGTTGCTGGTTTGTTGACAATAAGAAAAATACAAAATATCACCAGACTAATCCTTTAAAGCAGGGCTATTTAACTGTATTGTTAAGGGGCCCACATTTTCAGAAAGCTGAGGGGCCGGGGGCTGGAAACATTCCCTGACCCACTCGACCTCAACGGTCTTTTTGCTAATTTGTGTTTAATGGGGCCCATTTCTGATACACCCTCCAGATAAAATCCACATTTTTCATTCAAAACATAAGATAATAAAGATCTATGCTCTTTACCCTGGGCGCCTGATTATGTTTTTAAATGAGGGACCAAATATGAAGGATCTTGAAAAACGTATTGTAATTTAAAACGCATTTCCTGCAATTCTACACCACCTGAACTTTTGGATTAAACAGCCACCTGCACTCTTGATGAGTTAGATTGAGGGTGCGATGAAAACCGAGAATGCGTCAACATTGGCAGGAAGTTTCTGATAGAGAAACAGAGCGTGCACGTAACCATAGTAACCCTCACTCCTGCATGCGTGTGCGCGGTGTAAGAGGAGACTGAGATCACTCCGATCAGCACGCATGGGAATGAATTACAATATAATAGATTTGTGTATATTTCTCACGTTCACCTCTTTTTAAAATAACTCTAAATAAGATTTATTCTGGCAAAATGTACATTATTTGGATTTAAATGAAATAACCTGCTGCTTGGATGAGCAACAAAGAACTCAAGTTATTTATTTTCGAAGCAGAGGACAACACCAACGTACTTCCAGTGAGTGCATCTAACGTGAGTCAAAGGTCGTCGTCACACTCCTGTGAGACCTTCACAAGGCCACTCTCTCCGAGCTCATCCATGTAGGCGCTTATTACCTGCTCAGCCACCTCCACGTGTGATACACGGACCTACAGCATTCTACACAAGGAAAACCAGTCATCAATTTCATTGTCATGTGACTCCAGGGGACAGTACACATTAATAAATGTGCTTCATTATTATGCATATGTCTTTATATTCCTCATGATGGATTTAGGATAAAAGGAACCATGCGTTTTCTGTGACAAATCTGTCAGACACCATCAAGCAATAAAAACAATACATCACATGCTTATTTGTATTCCACTCCCAATAACATTTCAAAATATTGTCTTTCTAGATTAATCACGAAATCTGCATGTGGCTTAGCAGACGGACGGCACGGAGACGCGTTAACAAGCGAACTTGACGGATTGCAACACGTGTACTTAGTAAAGAAGATGATGGCACAGGATTATCTAAAATAAGCAAAGCAGGGGGAAAAAACAAATCAAATGACGGAGACATTACAGAAGCAGCATACCATCTGTTAGAAAAATAGTGAACAGGATGCAAATACACTGAAATTGGCCCCTGCTCCTTTTTATTCATCCCGTTTCTAATCTGTGACACCAAATGTGAAAACGACAGATCTAATACAACTAATCACTTCATACATATTAACTCAACAAACATCGAAACATCCGAATCAAAGCCATGTGACTTTCTTAACAATATAAAACACCCAGCTTTGCTCTGCAACAATCACCTGCTTTCTCTTGTATTCTACAAGCAGAGTAAGGCTTAAAAATGCAAACCTCCTCTAGCACTGACAGCGGGTCCCAATACTGCCCTGTGGAATGCCATGCCTCCCCGTGCAATGTCCAGCTCAGTTGGTGATCAACAGAACAAACGGAGGAAAAAGAACCTCAAAGAATACAGTGTAAGTAATCCATTGCTGAAACAAACTGCGTTGAAGAATATATGGATCTCCTCTTTTCTTAGTTTTAGTATTTCATTTACAAAGTACAAATTCACTTTATACTGCGCTACAATTAAGAGGGAAATGTATTTTTCACTTCACATTTCTTTTACAGCAAGTTACTTTCCAGATTAAGATTTTACAAAATTGGTTCCCAGTGTGTTTAGTAACTCCTTACAAAAGAAAGCAGTGTTTATTTGGGGCTCCTTGTGATTTTTCAGATGTTTCATACAAATAACTCACTCCAATTTTGCTTTTTCCACCCTCTCAACAAAAGCAAAGGTGAGAGAAAACGTCTCAGAAGAAAAGTAAGAATAAAGTGTTTTTCCCATTCATCATCTTGCAACCCGTCAGTACATTTTGCTTGTGATGTGTGCACTTGTTCTTCCTTGCAATGGATTATTCATACATGATTGAATAATGGGTGTACTTGAGTAAAGGATGAATGCTCCTTCCACCACCGGAAACACAACTCGTTCTGTGGCTGTGAAGTTTATCTAAAACCAGGTCTTTGAATGGTGCACTGGACTGAACTGAAGCTACGAGGAGAAAAAAAATCCTCCCATACAGCTGCTTAGAGGAGAAAGCCTCGCAGCTTAGGCAAAGCTTTATCCAATTCCCTCATCGCCATTCTAGGACACTTTAGTGAGGCCGAAATGGAGTCGCAGCAAATTCCAACACAAAAAAAGGAAATGTGCCACAGCCAGCCCAATATCAGTGTGTAACCTCGACTCCCATCCGTGTGAGCTGCTAAACCTTCTCAGGTAAGAGATGAACCGTTGGCTGCATCACAAGAGAGCAGAAGCTCATTGTTGTCATGCAACCAGAATTAATACCTAATTCTGTTGTGTGTTTGTTTTTTTAAACCAAAGCCATCAATACATTTGTTTTACCAGCGATCATTTTAATGCTCAATAGTGGCAGTGAGACTGTATACATCCTGGAGGCCTGCATTCATAACTATTACAAAGAGATTCACTTTACACTATTAGGGTCCCCCCTCAACCTTTTATAATTCAGATATATTATTAATCAAAGAGATTGACTAAGAAACTAATGGTTTGTCTGATTTTCACTGGGGAACAATCCAGCCAGCAATTGATTGTGGCACCAGGGACACCTGCAGCTTCAGAATACATTTTCACTTTCAGGAGGAGAGAGAGAGGGGAAAAAACACAGCGCCACAAGGAAATATTGCCCCACCACATGAATATGCAGGGACTTGATACCAGCAGTGTCATTACTAATGTTGCTGCCAATTACAGAGCATGTCATGACACCGTGATTCATGAATATTCATCGCTGACTGATATAGACAGCAGCAGTGTGCAGAGGCCTCTATTCCCATTTTACTGTCTCATTGTGAATGGTGAACAGGTACCTCCATCATACCATGGAGGCACCTTCCAGCTGCAAGACAAGCTGTTCCATAAGGCATTGCTAGTTAACAGTGTGTTATATAAAGGTGTATAAAAGTGATGAAGTGCTCCCTGGCTCTAAAGAGCAGGCATTAAAGCATATTAAGTAGACATTTAAGCTTGTAAAGTGGGAATCTAGAAATGGAAAGAAGACACTGAGCAAAGGGATGCCTTCGGGGTCGGGCTGTTCAATTCTCAGAAAGTTTGATACCTGCTGGTGCTTTGGAAATGAGATGAGGTTTATGAGACGGACCAGCGGATTTCGCAAACTTCCTGTGCTTCAATTTGTCTGTGTAAGTGAGTGGATCAACTCCATCCTCTTTTTTTTTTATCCATTTTCAGGGCTAAGTAATGCGAAGTAAGTGGATCACTCGATGATTATGAAATGAAAAGAAGTGGAAAGCTTGAATACCATTTTGAGGAAAATGCAGCTTCGCTGAATATTTGCTCCTCTACACTTATAAAATATTGTTCAGACTACAAATTACTTCACAGGAAAGACATGTCATGCAAAACATGTGACGAGCTGAGTCGGTCCGGCTGCATGTTACTGCATGTGACTTCCAGCGCTACCGCTGATAGTTTCTGCGTAGCGTCCACCCTCCGGCCCCCCCTATAGGTGGACACTGTTAGCTCTATCAGCACTGTGGCAGTTGTCTTTGCTTTCACCGTTAGCTGCTAGCCGCTGATTAGCCACGTCAACATTCAAAGAGTCATTATGCGCCTGTTAGAATCATTAATATTTGATCTTATTAGGTAATTATCACTGATGCATGAACATGGAACATGTATTTAGATATTGCAGGGTGCAGCTCATTTTATTAACCATACACTATTTGGCTGTAATATCTGTAAAAAACATTATATTTTGATGTTCATGATTTCAAGTGAAAGAAATAATCTGATAAAGATAACCCATGTAATGGAGTATAAAGTGCAATATTTTCCTTTGAAGTATAGTGGAGTGGAAGTGTATTGTAGCAGAAAATGTAAATACTAAAGGAGAGTAAAAGTATCTATTTACAGTAGGCCTACTTGAGTATATATACCTTTACATACAACCTACCTAAACACTGATAGAGATCGCTCTGAACGCCACACTAGTGTATTTAATAGGATGCAGAACTGATAATCGTGAAATGATATTTTTCATTTATTGTATATCTATTTCTGTCTATGTATATGGAGAGTGAAAAAAGGCATAATCAAATTCCTTGTATGTGTTCACACTTATTTGGCCATTAAAGCTGATTCTGATTCTATAACTCATTGTAACAGTGACAAGGGCCCCTGTCAATGCTGGGCCCTTGACCTCCCCCCCACCCCCCTACAAACTAAAAATACAATCATGTGATTAAAATATGACGTAATCTTATAATTCACATCATGCTCAGATACTTTTGTATCGAGATGACAAAGAAAAATGTAATAGATCATTCCACTCGTGTTCCAAAAAGGAAGCGATGCTGATGGCGGCCGAGAATGTGAGGAGACGCATGCAAAGTGACGTAAGTGCTGACGCCAGCTGGAGCAGCACTGTTGGGCTCGGAAGTTATACTTTTGCATAAAAAAAAACAGCCATCTGGAGTCAAAATAGAAAGTAGCTGAACCCCTCGAGCATCCTGTGACCATGAGATGAGGACAGCGACAGCATACAGACTGATAAAGTGCAGACAAAGTTCCTGCAGATTTGTGGATTGTACCTGAAGACACAGAGACAATTGTCACAGAGCTGTCTGTCTGACTCTGTCTCTCACACACACTCTAATACTGGTAATGTCAGCAGACATTTCTTCAAACAAAGTTATCATCTGTGGGAAATAACTTCTGTGCGATTGAAACTAACTCCTCACTTTCAAACGGCTGTCAGTTAATTGTGCATGTAAATGGGAAGTTAATTATTCTCCAGTAAAAAGGCCAATTAAACAGCTAATTATGTTTTCCATGCAAATTCTAAATACAGTGCAGCCGTGTTGCGTCCCCGTCATTTTCTCAGTACTAAACAGTATGAATTGGTTATGTAGCCTACATGTAGATGCACGTGTGTGGTCAGCACACAAAGGTGTTGTGTTGACAAAGTGGAAGCCTCCAATAAAAACAAAGCATGTGGTCTAATTAGCAGCTACCATAAATGCAAAAAAAAAAAAAAAAAAACTTTTACTACATTATGTATATTCTGGTTATTGGCAGTGGAGGGAAATTGTAATGTACAAAATCCTGCCATCAAGCCCACCTGAAAACGCCTGGGCGTGACCACCCTTAATGGGGGTTAGGTTAATTAAAAGGTTAATTGTAAGAAACAGACCCCGGTTGATGTATTGCTGGTGAACAATAGTGTCCTCTAGAGGTGAGTGTAACCATGATATACAGTTTTCTTTTTTCACCCTCCTTGCACACTCTGTCCTTGTGTGCACTGAGTAGGCTAAAGGACACGCGCACACACACGCGCGCACACAAAACCGCTGCTTTTTCTGTGAGTCGCAGAAAGAAAACGACGCTGCGTGATGCTGGCTGCATGTTTGTTACGTGCATGTGGCCTCACGCATCTCGTTACACGTCTCCCCTCCTCGCACTGGCTTGCTGCCCGGGCCAATATGCATGCAGAAAAAATAAATGTAGGCCAACTTGATTGGCTACAAGGTGTTGGTGTAAGATTATACCGAGATCAGTTTATTCCATCGCTGCAGAACAATAACGCCAAAAGATTACTTGGGCGACTGCGTCAACTTGAGCGTTTTCTACGTCACTGTCCATTCTACCCGCTCCTATCACGTTTCCCTCTCTGGGGACTAAATTGCCCCCCCCATGACAACTGGCTACAGGCCCACTAATTACCCCCCTCCCTCCTCCTGCAGCAGCACTATACCAGCTCTATGAATAGGCAGCCCACCCCGCATAAACCCCACCCCATCTGAGGTCTAAATTTGGAACACAATTGAAATACAGAAATCCTGTCAGAAGATAACGAAGAATAATATTGACCCTCGCTTCATTAGGCCCACGTCGTACGAGTGCAGTGAGTCTGGCGTATCGGCCACATTGTGACACAACTGTGCCAACGCACACTCGTCTCAATTCCACACGGCGGTAACAACTTTCAGAGGGCGAAGGAACTCGATCCAAGTCAGTGGGGATGCGAGAACGTCATGTTAACATGCTGCAAGATCACCTTTATTGCGTCGCATTCTCACAAACATGCGGCTGCAGCACGAAGAGAAGTTCATCATGTGTGCACAACTTCATCACCCGTCTCATTTACCCCAAGACATGTGATGAATGCGGTGAAATCAGCAACACATATCAGCCCCCCCAAAAAACACCAAAGTGTCTGAAGGCTTCGGCTTCCTCCGCATCTCTGCTAACGTCCATGTGGGAAGCAACATAGGACACATACCACAGGACACAAACATACACGCCAGGAGGAATTGGGGCTCGGGAAACGTTCCCGAGCGGATTGGTCCGCGCCCGTGTCGACGCCGATGACGTCGCGCCGCGAAACACGTGGGCCACGGCAACCAGAGCTCACATAAACAAAGCCACATTGGCCAGACTGGGGTAGTCGATGCTCGTGTCGCTGTCAGTGCGCGGAGGAGTCCCACGGTTTTTTTTGTGTTCCGCCTGGCTTTGTCGGGTTCTGCCGCTCACGATTTGGAGCTTTTACAGAAATTGATGAATCCCCCCTGCATGCTTATCGCATGGATTGAAAGCCGCGATCCTGATGTGAAAGAGGTAAGATTTGACTTCCTTCTCTGCAGCCCTGAAGTCTGCGCTTTTTACTCGCACCGAGCCGTGTTTTCAGTCCGTTTCCCGCCGGTTACATGAAATCACAGCCTCCAGAACCGAGTGTGACTGAGACCGAGAACATCTGTGGCTGCTGCTATTTCACGGGATTAAAAAGAAAACAAGCTTTCTGCTTTCTAGTCAAGTTGTCACTAATGTCAAGTGCGCGAAGTTGGTCTATTCATCACGATCATCCGCACACTTTATAGTAAGATAACTTTAGTTTAACTTCTATATTTTCATTCATTTCCCAAAATGATGCGCGTAATTACACATTGGTTGTTTGTGCGCACTTGTGAAGATGAAACCTTTTTTTTGTTAACTGGGATGTCGTGCTGATTTTTTATTTTAGATATTTGTTGTATGTTATAATTTAGTAAATGTCGAGGTGATGTGTTTTATTAGGGGAAGATCCAGAACAGAGCCGCTTCCTTGAATCCTGACACTCATACAACTCCTGACAATACCCATTTCAAGTGTCGCCGAAAAACTGTCAGACGACTTGAGGTAGGATATGAACATTTTATTTACAAAATAAAAACACATGTATTATTGTTTGACCTTATTTTTAATTAACTAAAAGCGCTGTTAATCTTGTTTTTTTTTGTTTTTTTTGTTTAGAGCCAAATTTCCATTTAACACTAAACTGTAAAAGTTGAGTTTGAACATTTATTTGAGAAATCCTCATGTGTTTCTCCCGGTTTGGGTTTGCAGCCATGCCCTGCGTTCAGGCTCAGTATGGATCATCACCTCAAGGAGCTAGTCCTGCTTCCCAGAGCTACAGCTACCACGCCGCAGGAGAGTACAGCTGCGACTTCCTAACGCCGGAGTTTGTTAAGTTTAGCATGGACTTGACCAACACTGAGATCACAGCTACGACTTCTCTCCCGAGCTTCAGCACATTCATGGACAACTACAACACTAGCTACGACGTGAAACCGCCCTGTCTGTATCAGATGCCCCACTCTGATCAGTCCTCGATCAAGGTGGAGGACGTCCCGATGCACAGCTACCACCAGCAGAGCCACCTGCCGCCTCAGTCGGAAGAAATGATGGCTCACTCCGGGCCTATGTACTTCAAACCCACCTCGCCTCACGCCCCGAGTACGCCGAACTTCCAGGTCCAGCCCAATCACATGTGGGAGGACCCTGGCTCCCTCCACAGTTTCCACCAAAACTATGTCACGTCTCACATGATGGAGCAGCGCAAGAATCCGGTGTCGAGGCTTTCGCTCTTCTCCTTCAAGCAGTCCCCGCCCGGCACCCCCGTCTCCAGCTGTCAGATGCGGTTCGACGGGCCGCTGCACGTCTCCATGAACCACGAGAACCCCGGCGTGCACCGCGGCCTGGACGGCCAGAGCTTCGCGGTGCCCAGCGCCATGCGGAAACAGGCCGGCCTGGCCTTTCCCCACTCCCTGCAGCTCGGCCACGGGCACCAGCTGGTGGACAGCCAAGTGCCATCGCCCCCGTCCCGAGGATCTCCGTCAAACGAGGGTCTGTGTGCGGTATGCGGGGACAACGCAGCCTGCCAGCATTATGGAGTGAGAACCTGCGAGGGCTGCAAAGGATTTTTCAAGGTGGGCTGACACGACAGCGACCATGAATCAGTGTCACTGTTATTTACACCACAGATATGCTGCGTGTTCCGTGCTGTGCACGGCGCCCGTTATAATCTGCCCAATTTCTTAAAAACAAAAAAAATCAAATAAGCTAAACCATATATGCGAGGCAAGGAAAATAATTCACACCTTTAAAAAGGGTGCGCAAAATAACTTTTTATGACACGCATCTATATCCACACACAGTCGATCTCAAAGGAATGAGTAAAATATGAAAGAGCATGAATGTGTATTTGCTGCTCTATTCCCTCGTGTTGGTTCACACAGCGCGGTCCCACAGCAGGAGATGACAGATATAATATCGTTTTCATCTTTTCAGATTTTTTGTAATGTTATATCACTTGTGCAGCAATCCACAGTCCGTGTTCTACATCTTCTGTTGCTTTAGAAATAGGCCTGCCGAGTGACATGACGCTTTTTTTTCTCCTTTCTTTGCAGCGCACCGTTCAGAAAAATGCAAAATACGTGTGTTTAGCAAATAAAAACTGTCCTGTTGACAAACGCCGAAGAAATCGTTGCCAGTTCTGCCGTTTCCAGAAGTGCATGGTCGTCGGAATGGTGAGAGAAGGTACGTTTAGGCCATACATGAAGGGATTTTGGGGACACGTGTGCGTAATAGCGTTGCATCGTTATTGAAAGCACATTTAAGTATTTACGCGCGCCTACAGGAGTGTGTGTTAATGACTCATCTGTCATATATTTCTTCCGATGCAGTCGTCCGAACTGATAATCTGAAAGGTCGTAGAGGACGCCTGCCATCCAAACCCAAAAGTCCACAGGAGCCCTCCCCGCCCTCGCCGCCGGTGAGCCTCATAAGCGCACTTGTTAGGACCCATGTGGACTCCAACCCCTCCATGTCTGCGTTGGACTACTCCAGGGTAAGTAAAGAGCCTCAATCCAAGAAATAAAACACACACAGCACGTACAAAGAAAAAAGGAGTAAAAACAAAAGTTGACAACCATCTGAAGGAACAACAAGATTGACGGCCTTTTTAATTTAATCCTGCTTTTAGGAAACAATTTACTGCCTTGAAAGTTTGCTGTAATACATCGCCGAATCCCCAACTGTCAGGCTTTTAATGTGGCATATTTTCCCCCTAAGTAAATCGCGTTGCAATAGAGGACTTAATAAAAAGAAGACATGAATTTAATAGTGAAAAGGCACCCTCTCCCTCTTGGAAACGGGCATTTGCAATTTCACGGATTATATATTTTAAAGGACCTCATTAAGGCGCTGTTTAAATTAAATTCCAGTTCCAGGCTAACCCTGACTACCAAATGACTGGAGACAACACTCAGCACATCCAGCAGTTCTACGATCTCCTGACGGGCTCCATGGAGATCATCCGGGGCTGGGCGGAGAAGATCCCCGGCTTTTGTGATCTACCGAAGCAAGATCAAGATCTCCTCTTTGAATCCGCCTTCCTCGAACTTTTCGTCCTGCGGCTGGCGTACAGGTAAGCCGCCGTAATTACCAAACAACACAATCCGGGCTTTTAGATAATCATCAGCTCCTCCTTTCAAGCTTCATTACTTTGGGTTTTATTAGCTACCCAATAATAAGAAGGCTGTTAAATTCCGATTTATTGCCGCGCGTAATTAATGGCGTTTTCTTATTAATTGCAGGTCCAACCCAGTGGAAGGCAAACTTATTTTTTGTAACGGAGTGGTGTTGCACAGGCTACAGTGCGTCCGTGGATTTGGAGAGTGGGTGGACGCCATCGTGGACTTTTCTTCCAACTTGCAGAGCATGAACATAGACATCTCGGCGTTCTCCTGCATCGCAGCTCTGGCCATGGTGACAGGTGCGTAAAGGCGCTACGGTGCATGCGAGACAGAGGACGTTAACACATCGGAGGTAATTAATTCCTGCCCCTTTTCTCCCTCTCTCTCTTCAATATTTCAGAGCGACACGGGCTTAAGGAACCCAAGAGAGTCGAGGATCTCCAAAACAAGATCGTCAACTGCCTCAAAGATCAAGTGACATTCAATGGCGGTGGATTGAATCGTCCCAACTACTTGTCAAAACTCTTGGGAAAGCTCCCCGAACTGCGTACACTGTGTACCCAAGGTCTGCAGCGTATCTTTTACCTAAAACTAGAAGATCTAGTCCCTCCGCCAGCAATAATTGACAAACTTTTCCTCGACACGTTACCTTTCTGAGTCTGACTCGATGGCGAGACCTCAAAGAACTTCCAAAAGACTGTTTATGAGTCGGACTTGACAAGATTTTTAACGTTATTATTTCTGAATATTTGCAACGCTCCGTAGGCTAATAGAACTACAGTACCCTATTATGAGTAAGGATTCATAAAAAAAAAAAAAATATGACAGAAAGAATAACAGAGTTTGATTGCTGTGTAGGCCTTTTAATTATTTCATTGCCAAACGAGAGAATTTGTCTCCGGTGGACAAATGATCAACAACGTTAATCTGGTTTTTACAATCACTTACTGTTTATTTAACATCGGCTCTACTGATCCAGCATCAGATGTAGTATACTCCATTTATATATATATGAACATACACGCACACACTGTATATCATGATAGATTATGTGATGCCTCCAGTGCATCGGTTTATAACATGTGTACAAAGTTTGTTATAATGAAAATATTTAATTTTCTTTTCTTTTCTGACTCGTGCCTATGTGTTTCTGACAGGATCCCCCAAAAGTATCCAGAAAAGACAACGCATGTTCTAGTTTTTTTTTTTTGGTTTGTTTTCCTTTTCGTTTTCTTTTATAGGCACTTGCTGAGGTGATGTCTATATATAATATATACCGGACACTATGTAGTCTGCTAGATTTGATACAGATTCGTAGTTATGGCACTCCTTTTATGTATGACGCATATGTGGAAAAATATCTCATCTGTATAGAAAAATGAGGGACCCATGGTGTTTGTAAAACTGTCAGACATTCCTTGTTTGTATGTGCTGTAAGTATTGTTGCTGTTGAATATAAACGTTTCTATATATTTATTATTTCTATTGCCAAGAGCTACACTAAAGCATGGTGCAATTTAAACGATTTCAAACCATCCAAGTTCCTGCTGAGCACGCTGTCTATGTTTTTATGTCTTATAAACGTCTAGGTAGTTATGATTTAACAACGTTTTGGAAATGGAAAAGCTCCCATCTTATATCAAGAGGTTCATGAGTGTGTGATATAGGCCCACATTTTTGACATCATGATGTAATTACGACTTCTGTAACGCATTTGGTGCCGAATTAAAAAAAAAAAAAAAACTTTAGAGAGAAATAAATATTTAATGTTTACAAATAAAACTTTAAAATCGATGCTAAATATTTTTCTCTGAAATTAATGTATTCTTTAAATTAAGATATCTCTGATCGGCTACTTTAGCACGAGAGAGAAAACATCATTTTGGAGTTGAAACTTTTCAAATTCCCTCACAAGTATCGTGGTCGGCGCGTACAGGCCTATTTGCGCGAAATCAAACACTTTACCACGTTATTTATTTTAATATATCGCTTCAACTAAATGTAAAACTGTGTAGACCTATTTAGTTCCCAAAAGTCAATTATTGCATTAAAAGATTAAGAATGTGTGTCGCAAATTTTATGCAGGCCTACTCGTGTTTTAAACCTGTCAAATATGTCGCACATATTTGACCATTTTAATAGTTTTATTTAAGCTATTATATTTCAGTCACAATATGACAGTGATTTGGGGAACACCTTAAAGTCGTCTCCTGTATGCATGTCTATATTTCTTATACCTGAATTGTAAAAACACGCTTCAACCATCAACACATCTCAGGCTGTTGAAACCTCTTTTCATCCATGTCTTTTTATATTTGACAAAGTAAAAAAAACTACACCGGAGTAAATATAGGAGTCTTCATTATTTCCGCTTGAACCGCAAATAAAATTAAATTGAGCGAACAATTTAAACATCGAGGTTTTATAAAAAACAGTCTGTTCCTCTGGTTGCTCTTTGCTGGTGCGAAAGTTGATGCAAATAAAAGCTTAAGGTTCTTTCTGGACATACTTTCCTTGTTGCCGAGGATCAAACGTGTGACGTCAACCCTTATAATAATTTAATTCCCATAGGAGCGCTTGATTCGCCTTCATGTTAACGCAGACTTTGAAACCCTTCCCGTCGAGTCAGACCAGAGCCAGAATTTAAACTCTCACAATAAAAGGTGGACTTCCTGCTTTTTCACGAATATGACATGAATTCATATGAAATCCTGTTGCGCGCAGGTGGCATCGTTTTGGGGATGGAGGGAGAACAAAACGGGACAAAGTGTTGATGGTAGTTTCATAGTGGGCCTATAAGACTGTTACCATTAACTTCAGAACCCCCCGGGGGAGTCCGGCTCCGCGGCTCCTGTAGCCCACCCTTTTACCCCATGCACCGATCGCCCTCACACAGCCACGATCCAAGACGCATTCGTGACGTCGCGCGTCGAAATGTGCGGAAAATGAACGTCATTTAGACATGTATATAAAACGGCAGTGACTGGCCAGCGCGGAGTGAAGCAGTGCCGCTGTCACAAAGCCTTCCCTTTAGTCTCTCGGAGGAGAGAAGTGACGCCAGGCTCTGAGGCATGTCTGGGACTCGTCCTCGCTCATTCCCCGTTTATCACATGATCAAGACGAAGGGAACAGCTTATTTTGGAGAGATATTAGCGTCAGGCAATAAATTGTCTAAATAATTAGATCGTCACCGCAAAGGGCTAATTCCAAGGCAAATTGGGATTACATTCAGAACCAGTTTGCTGACATTTAGCAGATCTGTTTGAAAGGGTGCATTACACTGTCACAAGTTCTCTCTATTGACTCAAAGTACAGTTAGGTTTTAAACATGTCTGTCTCGACACAATAAAACATGACACAAGCAGCCAATGCTTCTCGCAGTGGTTTGTGCGTGAATATAAAAAGGCGGAGGACTTGAGTCTAAATTCATTAAGAGACTATACGGCTTAATTTCCTCCCTGCACTTGACATCCTCGGGAAGGTTGGATGCGATTGTGTCAGAAAGACGCTCAGAGAACAACGAAGCACAGCCGGCAGGTGAAGGTGGCCGTCTTCCAGAGAACGGAGCCGGTGTGTGTTGGCTGCTAAGTGCTTGTCCACCAAGTGAGAATCAAATTATATGACTGAGATCCAGCCTCCGAGAAGGCCGCTTCACATGTACAGCACCACTAATAGATGCTACCACACACAGGTGCACATGCTGCACTTTTGTCTAATTCTGTGATGCAATTTGACAGGTTCAAGTGTGGGCGCTGAGTGGATTTGAAGTGCTGCAGCTCTGCTGGTGTTTTTTCCAGTCACATGGGGAGCCGTTCCCCGACAACAAAGTGTAGAATTTCTTGAGACTCAAAAAAAAAAAAGGTTTGCGTGTTGTGTCGGCTGTGATTCAAATTCATCTAGAGGTTTCATGTGTGAATTATCGCGTTGGGAGGAGAAGCTAAGCCAGATGTTCCCGTCGTCTGATCCCCCGTGGTGGGAGAGACCACTTGACCTTTCACCTTTGGACTACATGAGAACTTGTTAGACATCAGATGAGGAAAACTGTTTCTCAAACTGCTACTGGAAACACATCTGCAGCCTGACAGGTACAGAGATTAGAAAGAATACTTAAATATGGACGCCACAAACTTCTGTGCAAAAGCTCGCTGATGTCTATACAGCATGTAAGTTTTGCCTTTCTTTACATTTTATGGAGCGGTATCAAAGGGTATTTTGAGATCCAGTGAGAATCTTACTAGAGAGCTTGTGCTGAAACAGATGACTAAGACTCCATAACACGCATTGAACAACTCATCTGACTTCTCAGTGTGTCGACACTCCGCTTGTTGGCTATTTCCCATGGAGGTTATATTCCACCTGTGTCGTCGGTTTATGTTTATGAACCTTCTCTCAATAATTCCGCTCCTCTTCATTCATTCGGCGCCTTTCAGCTCAGAATCACTTCCTCTCATGTTACCTTTCCCTCTGTTCAGGCGGGCTGCTGTTCCAGGCTGCAGTAAAACATGTTGATTACACAACTTATGAATCTGCCGCATCCCGACTATTGCTCTAAACAAAATGAATGAATAATGAGCTGAACGGCGGCCCTTTGGATATGACTGCCTATAGTTATATTACTGTGACTATTTGATTTACCATATTGAAATGCTGATGATTGTCCAATAAATAATGCAAAAAGCGGACTTCCAAATGGCGAGGCAGGAAAAAGAAATCCACCTTGCATATAAATGGAAGTGAGCCGTGTCTGTCCCTCTCAGCCTGTGGCCCAGGGCAGCTTTATCATTCATAGGACTAAACAGACAATCAATTCAGCAGCCATGTATGAAGGATGAAGGGATGCGACAAGCTGTGAATGATGAGGAGCCAAAAATCAAAGGCCTCACTCCTTCTTAGCTCTAATAGCCATTACCAGCCCAGACAGCACCAGTAAAATGAGGTTAATCATTTGCACAGATCCTTTCAAAGAAGATTGACTGGACTTGATGCCTAGTCAGATCACTCATAAATATTTACTTCACATTAAACAGCTGTGTATGCTCTGTTATTGCTCATTGATTTCTGACGGATGCTATCAAATGATTGTTTCAAGTGTGGTCCGGTTTAAAACTGTTAACGCAGTACTACTGCCGGGACTCAATTATGCTAACCGCGAGAAATTAATAATGCAAGGAGATTGACGGGACGTTATGTTGGAGAGGAGATGTGGAAGCGTTCTCCGACCACAAACAAAATTCTTACACATCATCGTATCAGCACCAGAGAACAACAAGAGTTTGAATGGTGCATTCGGTGCCGAGTTAAATAGGCCTACAGTCGAAGTTTATGGGCATAGCATGTATCAGTATTGAACACACGGGCTCAGTCCTTTGACCTTATTGACAAAATGAAATCGGAAATTTCCTTTATAGAAAGACTTAATGTTTCCTCGGGCGGACATGTTTCCGATTCAATTAGTTTTAATGAAGCCGGTGCTCAGTGGTCACTGGAGTAGAAAAAACAGACATAAATGCCTTATGGTAATAGAGGACATATTAAGGGAGAAGGGATCGGACACACGGAGCGTGTTTCTAAGTGGCGAAAAATGCCTCCATCAGGCTGGTAGGAGCCGGTGGCTCGGGAAGCAGTGAGTTGTGTGAGCCTCAAATGATGCATTAGGATCTCTGGGGCGAGGCTGGAGGAGACAGAGGAGCAAACTGTAAAAACACGAGGGAGAAGGATCTGGTTTTGATGACGCATGCGGCGGTATCACCAGGCACATGGTGAAATTATTCCCTTCTCAAAATCACATCTACATATTCTTTTTTTTGTCCATAGCGGTCTAACCTATGAATCAATTTAACCTTAGAATTGTTGTTTTTGTTATTCCTAAAAAAAAAAACTGCTCATTAACTGCGTTTTGTATTCTCCCCCCATTTGCACCTTCCACTGTGACAATGTGAATGCAGGGCTGCAAACTGTCCTCCTCCCCCTCGTCCGATGTCACTGTGTAAAATGTCAACATGGTCAGATGCACTGGCTCAGTTCCCGCAAGAATATGCCCCGGTCCTGTGTTGTGGATCTGTGCCGCTGCTCCATGTGAAGTGAAACATATTAAACACACCCATGCACATGTTATCTGCTCATGTATGTAAGTCAAATTGTGTGTGTGTGTGTGTGTGTGTGTGTGGTCTTCCATCATCTGCTAAGTGTTTCCTTTCAGTCATTTGCAGCCCTCTATGCATATAGTCTTGTTGAAGGAAAGATTTCCAAATGAATATGCAGATACATGAGAGCCCTGGCATCGAGGGGTCTAAGGTGCTGACCATGGTATTGCAACATCCCTACTTTGAGTCCAGCTGGAGAACTCTGTTGCAGGTCATTCACTCTGATCTAATAAACATATATAATGTCCCCCTAAATACGTGGCTTTATTCATTGAGAAGAACGCAGGTATAGAAGTTGTGTGATTCATTTGGACAAATGTGGAGCTACACAAAAATCTATTTTTGAACCAAAAGAATACGTTCTTACAAGCACCAAGACCCCAGGGTTGCTACGGTTTTACAGCAGACTCCTTCCCTCTGTGTATATTTTGTTTCTGAGCTAAAACCCACTAGATCTAATCAAGTCGAGAAAAGGAAGTATAGTGTTTTTTTCTCAGACACTTTGACAGCAGCAAATACTGTTATCATCTCCTGGCTGATGAACAAGAGGGAAACAAGTCCAAAATGCACTTACGCTTATCCTCATCCACGGGGCATCTCAGGCCTCAGCTCTTATTCGCTGCTAGTGTTGGTGTGACTTTCTGCGTGCAGGGAAACAGGCATGTACCTGCAAAGGGACAACACGGGTAGATGCAAGGTTTTACAAAGCAACGGTGCTGAAGGAAAGAAGAGTGTTGGATATTTGAGAGGTCAAGAGGGGAATATGAAGCATGTGTGTGAGTGACAGAGAGAGAGAGAGAGTGTGTGTGTGTGTTGGACAAAAGGGAAGGGGAGAGGGGGTGGGGTGCATCACAACAGAAAGGAGATCCAGCCCAGGCTCCCACACAGCTTTGTCATATCACTAGGAGATTAGGAACACACACATGTCAAGCTAGGCCGAGCCTGCTGCAATGATGCACCTGCCAGCTCTCAAGATCCACTCAACCGCTGCTCAAGCCCTTGTCCCTACATGCTTTCACAGTGGCTCACATATGCACCACATTTTTTAAATATCGATCCCCTTCCTTTATGCGTGCCCGATAAAAACCGCACGATTTATCAACGAGATCAGCGGAAAACAAATTGATGGGTTGCATCATGACGCATAAAGTATGAAAGAAATATTAAAAAATGATCAAAGACATGAAAAGGTTGGGATCGGCGGGGTATTTTACATGAAAAACGTGACGGGAGAAGGTCGTTGTCCTCCTTCATGACAGAGTTCCCCAAGAAAAGGAGAGAGGAGAAGCTCAAAGAGATTCATCTCCACCAAGATTCAAGGTCATCCAACCTAGTCATCCTAGAAGCATTTGAAAAATATGGAGTGCAGACTGGAGATATTCTTCCCCCCCAAAAAAAGGAGTGCGGAGGGAAGACTGACTGAAGAGAATCACTGACCTTCAAACAAGCTCTCTATCCATATAGAGTAGGGGAAGACATGCACAATCCATCAAAAATGCACATGAACTTTCCCTCTTCAAATAGTTCCCGCTTGAATAGCAGTCAATGGATCTACTATGAATATTGCATGTACTGAATTGCAGAGGTTTCAGATTGAATTCACTGTGGGGAAAAAAAACAAAAACAATTTTAAGATTGAGGGAACAATTGATTTAAACCCTGCGTTTGTTGGAATTCATTTCTAATGTAAAGTAAGTGTGTGAACATTTAAATGATCTAAAATAGAAAGAGAAAGAAAATGTGTGCCAGAAAAAAAAAAAAAAAATCAGAATCCACACTATGGTCGTGAAATTGCCTTTTGCCACAGACCCATTGCAAGAATGGAAAGATCAGTGTTAATTTTCAGCCGTTCTTTGATTGGATGAACCTGCCTCCCTCTTGCACGACATGGCTACCACAGGTCAGTGGCTGGTGCAGCGTAGCATGAAACAAACAAATAGAAAAAGGCACCTTGTGGCACTTGACTCTCGCCAGAATGCGACTGACGGCAAGCCTGCCAGCGTCCTGTAATAAGGACCAATGCCTCCTAACCAAAGAATGGAGAGAGAGAGAGAGAGAGAGGGAGCATGAGTACAGGAGGGGTGGAGGGGAGAAAGGGAGCTTAGGAAAAGAGGAAAACACGGCTCTAGAGCTGGAGATATGGAAGGAGGACAGAGGATGGAGAGAGGTGGAGGGAATGAGTGGGAAAAGAGGCAGCATTAGCGTTATTGCTCTGAGTTGCAGGACACCTGGATAGAACCAGCTGCAGTGAAAAATAGATTTAATATGACACAGCAAAAGTGGGTTTGATTGAGAAAAGTGAGTTTGAGTGCATTGCTGTGGCGCTATGAGTGTGTTGGCTTCGGCAATTTTATGATGTTGTTTGTATCCTGACAGAAAATAAAATTAATATCATTGAATATCATGTTTTTTTTCTTACCATAAGGCCCATTATTTAGTATTTGGTAGGAACACAGTAGCCAGACAGCAGGTTTTGACAAGGAAGAATAAAAAGGATGATATCTCTAGTTCTGCTTCATTGATTTGAATCCTATTTTTTCCCCTACAATGCTGTAATAGTGTAATAACACGTTTTTTAAAATCAAATACTGGAAAAACTTTTTGCCAAACTTTTTTTGGGGTGCTCTTCTAAAATCTAAACATGATCTAGAGACAGTTGCAATTTCAGCTGAAAAAAAGCAGAAGCAGAACAGGACGAGGCGAAGTGGGAGGAGAAGGGACGAGACAGTAGAGCCAGACCGATCATCCTAAGAGGAGGAAAATAAGTCTGATTATCGGAGAGGCCGGGAGCATTAGACAGACGGTTGGAAGTCATCTCAAAACTCAGGAGGGAAGAGACAAGACAAGAGGTCACAATTATGCCCCGCTAGCTGCACTCCCCTCCTCCTCATGAAGTCCTCTAATATATTCGGTTAGTTCCTGTATGGCGCAGAGGGGAAATTCTAATTAAAGGGTGGGGGGAATTTTGACACATGTGAGGCGGAGATCAATATTTAGCACCGTAATCAGCCATTCCTGATGGCTTGACGGTGTCACTGCGAGCAGACTGCAGCTCTCCATTAGAGTGCTGGGGAAGGAGCAGACGGGCGGGCGAGCAGGCAGCCAGCCAAGCAGGCAGGCTGGAGAGAAAGCGCCAAACACCCAGCCTTCATGAATCAAAGCAAGCGACGCCTCCCGTGCCTCATTTTTGTTTTGCTTTTTGTCTTCATTCGTCCTCCTAACGGAGAAAAGTGAACTCTGTCAGATGGGTTAGTGATGGGGATGCAGGGGGAGAGGAAAGGGGGAGGCATAGAGGGGGTACGGTAGATCAGGAGGAAGTGCAGCTGTCAGGAATGTGGACGGTGAGATGATTGTAAGGCACACAGGTGTCCTGTTTATTGGGCAATTTTATATTTTAGTTTGACAAATAATTCATTTGTATTTCAAACAATGATGGAAGAAGTTTTACACAATCTTTTACTTAAAGCACCAAAAGTACAAAGGTATTAATAGCAAAATGTAGCTAAAATACCTCATATAGCCAAACTACAGCCCCTGTGAGCGTTACATTATTGGATTATTATGACTGATACATTTTACTGTTGTATCTGGTGGAGGTGGACACCAGTATTTTAGATGAAACGGATGGTATCTGATTAGATCATTATATGTTTTGTTTGTGAAATCTTAATCTGTAAAGTGACTAAACCTGTCAAAAACAGTACAAAGTAGAACTCTTAACACACACACACACACACACACACACACACACACACACACACACACACACACACACACACACACACACACACACACACACACACACACACACACACACACACACACACGGCCGCTCAGCTGACATGGATAGTGACCACTGACTCAGTATCAGGAACATGGTATTGTTTCCTGAAGACGAGGAGAGGGGACGACGGGCAAGGGAGGGGTGTGTGTGTGTATATGTGTGTGTGTGTGAGTGTGTGTGTGTGTGTGTGTGTGTGTGGGGGGGGGGGGCAGTCCAGCCCAGGGTGTCCCCTGTCTCCATGTGTCAGCCGATCTCCTTGTTCTTGCATGTCACTGACACACACGTGGGTACTTACCAAACCAAGTTGCTCCAATTAATGGCTGTCCCACTGCGCTGTCCGTTGTGCGGTGTGCTAGCCTGGGTGACAAGATATGGTCTGGGATCTGTCTCTCCAGTGACATAAGGGAAGAATTTTAAGAGGCAAAAGTGATGCAAACACACACACCGCCTCACGCTGCGCCCAGATAGGTAGATAACAAAGACTCTTGTAAATGAGTGGCAGCAAGGACGGCATTGAGGATTCTCTAATTACTCGCTGCAATCTATCTAAGTCACTGGCCTTCTAATTTGATTTATCAGAATGCATGAATTCCCTTGGAATAATGCCCTTATTAGAAGGACAGAATTGACGGGGGGGACAAGAGGTCTGCCGAGAGGAGGAGGAGAGCGGAGATTTAAGCATCAATTACAGTCAAAAGGAGAATTAATAGTTATTAATCCACAAACATAGCCATCGTTCTCTCTGCTGCCTCTCTGAGACAAACCTCTTCACACTTGCCTCACACTTCACACACACACGAGGTCACACACTTGCACAGACATACGCGTGTCAGCATAAAGAATACATACACACAGGCATGTAAACCTGCACATGCTACAAACACACAGGAGAAAAACATACACAAACACATTCATTCATATTCATTGTATTAGTGGAGATACAGAAACAGACGTGCATGCTGCACAGCTGAGTGAAAATGAGCATCTAATAAAAAAAAAATGTGTAAAAAGCAGATAACAAAGGCAAGATGCCATAAATACCTCTTACTGTGGACGTTTGTATCATTTTGCCCACCGGTAGATCAAAGGTCTTTAACTCTTTAACTAAATTCTTGACTGACAAATTCAATTGCTGTCAGTCTTCCAGGGCCCTCAATGCAATATGTGCATTTTGATTCAATTTGCCCTGCAAATACATACATATACATATTGTTTATCTGGTTATGGGCACACCAAAATCGATACTTATATCTGTGCTTTGTCATTCCTAAGTGCATCATGAAATAGCAAGATATGCCTCTAATCGAATCCAAGAAAACCACATAGATTGTTAATTTTGTGCTATTAAGCTTTTGTAACATTTACAATGTCTTCTGTTTGCCTGTTGATGACTCTTGTTTGTCCCCCTTGTTTGGGAAAAGAACATTTTATATATCTTAAAATTTAATTTAGAAAAGGTCAAACTCTAAACAAATAACAATAAATCAAAGATGAAGCTAACTTGTATCATTTCGAAAAGGAGGGGAATTCAGGGTTCACGGGAACAGTTGCCATAAGCTCATATGATGAGATATAGAAAAAAAATACCTTATTGCTATGTGAAGTATTTTGTAATTGCACGTTATTGTGATTATTCATATCATCCTAGTTTAATTCATACGTTACAATTTATATTTTAAACCCACAAGGTCATATCACATAGCAGGAAAATAACAACAAAAGGACAGCTTGTCATGTTAAATAATTTAAAAATCAGCGAAGGCAGCAGTGCTGCATTACAGTAGGTGACACTCTGGTCTGAGTTTAATGTTAAATCCTGTGGTTTTTGTTAAAGGGTTGCTGAGTGGCTGAAAGGAGAATGCCAGTGTGCTGTTGCCTTGCTGTCAGTCACACAGAGGCAGTATTTAGACAGGGAGCTGAGAGGTCTGCTCCACTGCCAGCTCCTGCCTTTTAAGCAGCCCTTTCCTCAGAGAGACAGCTTAGCCTGAGTGCCAGTCACCCCCCCCCCCCCCCCCCCACCACCCTCCCCCAACTCCATCACACACACACACACACACACACACACACACACACACACACACACACTTTGATAGCCTCTTTGCTGAAGAACAATTTGGGCAGAAGGGCAGAAATGATCATGTATGGGTCCGACCCAAAGGTACATTGTAATGGGAATATCCTCCTGTCTCAACAAAGTGGAGCAAAAGGCGGCCGGACAGCAGATTCATCAGCATTACTTGAATGGAGGAACAAGCTCATACAGCATTACGTGGCTGACAGGGAAGATGAATCTGGGCAACTCAGCGCATCGGGGGGATCCTCATAGACCTTCAGTCATGGCCCGTGGTAAAGACTGAAGGATGGGAGAGAGGTTGTGGAGATAACACATCACGCCCTGTCTACGTCCTCGTATTATGATGCTGTCCTTTAGCGTCTGGGACAATACTGTGTTAGCTGCCAGAGTGCCGTTGACGTCGCTGACAAACCTCCGTGGTGTCAGGCAGTCACTCACACTTCTACTGGGTGTCTGTCATCATGCTCAAATGGTCAGGCGCTGACACCTTTTCACGTGAATGAAGATTCTCCAGTGACGAAAAAATAGTGGATGGCCTTTAAGGGGGGGGGGAGGGGGTTGTACACAGCAAGAATAGCACCTCATCTCAAATAGAGAGACTTATAATTTGCAATAATGGCACGCCAGTAGCTCTCGGAGAGGAAATTACAGGAAAAAGCCGATCTGAAATATCCTTTTAACTGGCAGAAACACATCCACTGTAGACAGAAGTCTTGTTTACTTGGTAAAATGGCATCAATTAGGAGCGGATGGCAAAATTAGCATATTCTCTTAATGGACTGGCCTTTCTTGTGCGGTGCTCTCACACTGATTGTATGGAAGGGACATGTTAAGGGAGACTGAGAAAAGGTCAGGTGTCTGCACCATTCAGGTGATCATATTTTTCACCAAACAGTTGTGCATTCTCCATGGCTATTGTCATGTTATACTGCAGCCGAGAGCAACATTCCAGTGTGCGGGGGGGAAATTTGCTTTTAAAAATCGTTGGGGGAAAAACAAGTCACTCATTCTGACACTTCCAAGCATCTGCACAGATAGCCCTTAAAATAAGAAATCATTTGCTGAAAATATACATCTAATTATTAGAGGAACAATACATGTAATGTAGCTGCTGCAGAAAATGTATTATTAAGTCTTCAGCTATAAAAATGAATGGAAAAAAAAACGCCAACAATCTAACACATACTCAATCACAAGTTAAGAACGGTCCTACTGTGTGTTTTGTTTCCTGATTGATTAACATCAGCAGGATTAAAAGTGGACTCTTTTATCCCGTCATAAATTAGAGAAATTAACAGACAATTTGAAGTAGTGTCATATCCTTTTCCGAGCACTGAGCTAATCAATTTGAATGATTTGCCAGTTTATTTCAATTATTAACAGCAACCCGTCACTTAGGCTAATTATTCTAAAAATGATATTTCACCATCAATGCTGGGCTACATATCTCAAGAAGCACTCAGCCCCTCCCAGCCTGACCAAAGCCGCAGACTGCAAATTCTCCTCCCCCCCTCCCGCCCCTCTTCCCTTGTGCCTCGGCTCCCACCACCCCAAATTGACTGGTCTTGCACAGTTGCAGCTGAACAAGAAAGGAATTGCTAGTGTCAAGACACAGTTTACAAATATGACATCTCCTCTGCCATGGCTGGAAATATGAAATATTGATTTATGTGCAGTAAAAGGTCTTATAAAAATGATCACATACACATGAGGGATTAATGCGCAGAAGATCAATAGAAATTTCATTCTTGACACTAGACTGTCACCTATGGTGAAATGCTAAAATAAAGAAATCAATATTATCTATGAAATGTCAAATTTATTATAATTATGTGGATGAAAGCTGGCCAAGTGGCTCCCAGGGGGCTGAGAGGGATAGGGTAACGCTCTCAAGCATCCCTCATGTCCCTCTTTCTCATGCTGCCAATTTTGAGAGCAATATTGGTGTAAAGGGTTTTCACCCGTTATGTATGGCCTTGTTGTAACAAATTCCTCCTGGAATATTTAACTGTGGAAAGACTGACAATGGACCGAGCTGCAGTTCATAGCCTGCAGGTTGCATAGTTAACAGCTGTTAGCTTTGGCACATATTGTACGACTCTGCCCTCTCGATTGAAACCCATTTGGCAGCTGCCGTTGACATGGACAAGTCACAGAACACTAAAGTACGACGTCTCAGCATGCGCCCTGCTTTGAGAGATGACAGATTCAGTCAGGCTATGTATTGATCTTAAGGCTGCAATGTGATGAGCAATCATGCAAATTTGTTTTTCTTTGGATTTCATAAGAAAAGGAGTCACACAAAGCCACAAAACAATCCTATTATTTGAGGACAAACAACGCCAGTTTATAAATTATTTCATATGCACAGGGGGGGAAAGTTTGAAGCGTCTGCATTTTCAAATGATATCAAGAGACTTCAGCTCTTAATGTGTCATTGGGGGTTTCTCAAATCCCCCCCAGTGTTTTATTTGCATTTAGGCTAAGATCTATTTGTGTTCATTCACTTGTTGTCCATGTCTAATTAATATCCTTTGAATGTGTGGGGATCAATTTATTTAATCAATGCTGGGTAGTGCCTCTGGCCTTCTAAAGGTCACTTAGATATGGAATGGGAAATCATCAGAGTCAGATCACAAAGGGGCGAGCAGGTAATCTGAATGTGGCGAGCCAACTTTGCATGTATGATCACACGTTTCTGAAAAATAAATAAATAAAATAGTTCCCTTTCTGTCTTCCCATTTCAGGCAATAGTCTTTTTTCCCCTCCACCAGAGGCCTACTGAACATACTAGAGTGTGGCAGCTGTGTAATCCCTTTAACAACCGACGGGGCTATTAAATGAACCGGCGGTGCAGCTGCAAATAGCCAATAAAGCCAGCGCAATATCATCCCTATTAAACAGTAATCTCGGCAGGCTTAAGAAGTTCTCTGAAAAAACGGGAGGAAAACCATAACAAAATGCAATCAAGCAAAAACATGGGGATTTTCCTCAACAAAATAAGCCAAACAATTTTCACAGTGACTTACATGAAAGGTGTTCGGCGAAAGCACTCGAGCCACAGAGAACTTTGCGGGCCCCTTCAGGTGACCGAGGTTTTTTTTGCCGCCTTATCACAAATACAGAAGCGCACAACAAATAAAATGAGCCTGTCAATCGAAGCAATTTATCGCCACAGATATTAAGAGAGAAAGGGAAACAGGGGAAAATAACAAATTGTGCAGTTACATTTTAAAAGTGGCCAAATCGAATTCATAAGATCACAATTTGAGAGATAGAACCCAGTTTATTTTTCCTCCCTTTCACCGGCTTATGTGCTCTGTCAGATGAAAGCGGAGCAGAGAGCCGCCGCTGATGGAGCCTTTGAGCCCGGGAGAGGAGGCAACGCAGCCTCTTGAAGGGGTGCCGGGGACAGCGATAACCGGGGAGGCCGCGGGAGCTCCCTCCTCCGCCGGGGGAAGGTGTTCCAACTTATCAGACTCCGCACGCAGGGAATGATTACCCCTCTGCCGGGCCGATTACTGCTGGCTCTCCGGGTCAAAAGCAGGCCAGGATGAAAGAGAGAACTGAAGCTTCCTATCCTGCCTCCAATCATCCATTAGCACTCAGAGTGAGGGGCTTGTCTACCCCTCCACCTCCACCACCACCCCCTTCTCCAACACGGGGCTTGTCAGTCTGGTGCATACGAAGAAGAGGGGACATAATCACAGGCGTGACTCTCACTCACACCGATGTCATGGAGGACAGCGTGGGGCCTGCAGAGGTAATTTATGGATCCGGGTATAAGCACTTCCTTGACATATTATTTATTCATTTGAGTTTGTTTAAGAACAATCCTCGTCATCTGCAGGGCGAGGCAAAGTGTGTTTACCCTATTGATGTATGGTATATATGCTGATCCGCTCACATGAATAAGAATGTGAAACAGGCTGGGAAGCACAAAACAACAGACACATCAAACAACAATAACCGACTGCAAAACACACCGGGATTTTCCTGCTTTTTTGATTGCAGTATTCTAATAATGTATATAGGAAAAAGGCCTGCCCTGTACATATATTTATACATACACACATTTTTTACACCACCTCTATGCGTCTCCATTGAAAACAAGCGGGACATTATACTCTCTGTGAAATATCACCAAGTACTTAAAGAAACCAGCCTGAACACGTTCTCCCGGGTGAGTGAGATGCTACACTTAGAATATCTACCTTTAATGGTTCACTCTGTATGCATTCCCCTGCCGCCGTCATGTTATGGACGGACAACGGGCTGGTGTAGCACAGCTGACCAGACTCACCTCTGCCTATAACAGCACAACCCTTCAGAATAAGGTCAGTGCTTCAGTCAGCTACCTCTAGCTCTCCTCTCTTTTATACCAGAAAATACTCCAAGCCAATTGCTGCTGGCATCTCTGATGAACAGAGTGTAAAAATCTGTCTCCCTATGCTTCGATGCACAGGTCAGCGCAGAGGTCTATACAATACAACATAGTAATGCCTTGCTTCGGAAAACCTCAATCGTGTAATTCCAGTGACCAATCTATTTGGCGATATGGAGAGCCGGTTCTCAGGGGAGCAGGTCCAGCTGTGTGGGTTTGACACAGATGTGTGTGAAAGCTGTGCCATCCCTCCCACAGGCAGGCTGAAGGAAGACTGCAGGTTCGTGGAGCGGATGCTGCGTTTACAGGCTGCAGTCACACCGACACACTGCTTCTCAGATTCAAGCTACTGCTCAATTTTAAGTTTGAGTCCGTTAAACACACACCGAAAAAAAGAAATTAGGAATATTTATATTTCTGCAACAACTGGGCAAACTTCCACCACTTTGGTCCAGACGTGGATCGAAATTTGGCAAAGACACTCGTGTTCCCCAGAGGATGAATCCTACTGACTTCGGTGATGCACTGACTTTTCCCACTAGCACCGCCATGACGTTGTCATTTGTGCTTTTCAGTAAAAAGGTCTTGCAATGATATTTGGTGTATGCTGACACCATGGTTAACGTTTTTACCTGCGAAAACCTCGGCATGTTAGCATTGTCATTATGAGCATGTCGCCATGTTGGCCTTAGCATTTAGCTCAAACCGCAGTGATTAATACATCCTCAAAGAGCCATGAGAAGGCCATAGACTCTGAATCTTCGCAATCAACTGCTTAAGAAATGTTTAGCAGCATCTCACCAAAATCCTTTTGCTGACTGAGGTTGTCATTGAGCTCCTACCTTCCACTATGAATATTCATTTTGTCCTGCATAGTTAAGATGAAGACGAAACATAATAGTGCACATTTCCCAACATGGAATAAACCCTAACTCTAACTATCACAGCAATTCAGAGTGACCATCTGCATCCTGTGATTCATATCTTTATTGAAATAAATCATCATTAGCAGCCATCTATTGAATAGCAGGGTGATAGCATCACCCACAGGTCAAGAACTTCTGTATTACAAGATGTGATTCTGCATTTGATCGTAAAAAAGTGTCCAAGCGAGTGTTTTCCTATGCCGAACAAAAAATTATGAAAGAAATGATGACTTAAAGTCTTCGCATTAGTGGAGATAAGACCTACCCTTGGCCTTGAGAAGATGATTGGACATAAAATCAGAAAAAAGTAACCCACAATCTTAACACAGGTGTTCCTATAGTTTGATCATGCCTTTTGTAATGTGAGAATTGGTTCTTTTCAAATATCCTTTCCCATTAATCAAATAGGACAATAAAAACTCATGAGAATAAAAGTGAAAGGAAGCCCATTCATCGTCATTCAGATCAGAGTGCAAGTTCAACGAGGCAACACATCTCTGCGGCCCGCGCAAACACCGGAATCTCACGCCTTGGAAAGACCTGTGGAAACGCTGTTTTCAATGATCCAAAGCATCTTGTCTTGTCCTTTTCACATGCTTCCAATGAATTATGTATCGGCAGTGATTTATGGTGCGCCATGCTCAACCGTCTTCCTCTCCCTCAATGTGGAATCCGGCATGGATTTTTCACGGAGAGCCAACTGGGAAAACCAAAATTGCTCAATTTAAGGAAGTAATTAAAACTGTCCGCAATCAATATTTATCTTTAGACAGACCCTGGTGGGGGTTTAGTGGCTCCCCATCCCCCCACCCTGCCCCATGTCTAGCCCCTGTGTCCCCGCGCTGCTCTTATTGACAGCTGTTCAGCTCTTTCAAATAAACAAGAAACAGGAGCAAGCTGTTCCCCATCAGGACCAAAATGACATGTGTCGTGAATAATCAAATGGCCGCAACATGTGAGCAAGCACAAAACATGCCGAGGAGGTATAGTTGACCAAAGATACAGGTCAATGTGCATTGGAATCCATTCATTATTTTTTATTTGGTTCAATAATTGACCATGATTCTACTCATAAACTAACACACATTTGAAACTCATTTTGAAAAACTCATGAATAATCAAAAGCTGAGCACTCTGTTTTGACACTCTGCAGTCAGATAATTAGCTTGACATTATCTTTCACCTGTGTACAAGTGAAGAAATAGTGCAACACAGATTGTTTAGATTTATTTATATAACATCTACATTTACACAGAATAGAAAACTGATATTCTAGATACAAACAAGTGTAACATGAAAACCTTTTTATCATCTTTTATTCTTAACCCACCTTTTACAAGTTAAGCAGTATATTAATGGTATTATAAATAGTTAATAACACACTATAATGTTACTGTTAGCAGATTAGCATTTCCCTTTCCCTCTGTGAAGCAGCTGTAAATACTGGATAACAGTTAATGAATGATCAATAACATAGTATAACAAAAATGAACTGAGGCCGATAGTTCTTTACCAAGTAGTTATTTGCAACAATACAAAAAAAACTTTTAGATTTTTTTCTTACTTTCAGTCTCATTTTGTGGCCTTCAATGGGGCAAGGAGTTTGCTCAGTTGACATGGAGAATGAAGAAAAATATTTATAAACAGCCTAATGAAGACAATAAGTAATTTATTATGAAATACAATAATAAATTAGCAAATAAAATAAATAAAAAAGTGATATTATATGATTACAAGTTATATTGTCATTCATAATGCATTTATACAACAGTTACAGATGCTTTATAGCATATGTTCTAATTATTTAAATACATAAATAAGCATTTAAAAATGTTTTATATCTGCTGAAAATGACTTTATAGTGTCACGAAACAATTAAAGCATTTATATTCTCCATATAATTGCTTAATAAGGGGGTTAAAATATAGTGTTGCCCTCTTTCAGGTAAAGTCTTGATCAGCTGACAGCTGTAGAAACTGTGAAAAGGACAACTTCCGTCAAAAGGAAGTAACCTCAATTCCTCGGACTGATAAATCACACGTTAATTCAATAGAGAGTATTTACTTGCGATCAATTTAGTAAGGTGAACCAGTCATGTAAAATAGAATAGCAGTGGCACGACAGTTTGCTTAGACTGTCTTCAGAGACCTTTTGCTGCAGGCAGAAATCATGTCTCTGTCATTCTATATCATCAATTTTAATTATCCTCACAAGTGCTCATTCTGCTTCAGGCAGCAGTGGGGAAAGGCAGGATCTGGGCAAAAATATATTTTAATCTATTTGGGACGTGAAGTGTGAGGTGAGACCTCTGTCTGTCACAACCCCCCCCCCCCCCACCTCGCCCCCCCTTCTCCAACACCACACCGCTTTGCCCCAAAACATCACACACACAAACACACACTCTATGTACATAAACCCTTAATATAAATAGTCAGTATATCTAGCTATCATAAGTTACTCTTTAAAAAAAGCTTATAATTCATATTTTCCCCTCTCGAATGTTGTGTCTTGTGTTGTTGCAGCATCCCGCTAGGAGTCAACAGTAGGTCAATATAGCAAAGGTCATGCACCTCCCTGCCAATCCCCTGCTGTAACTGAACACCACACACATTTAGCGATCATTATGACACCCACAGTTCCTTCTGTCCTCAATAACTTGGCAGGGGTCTCGCTGGCCACTGCCCCCCCTGTTGTGTTAGACCACCTTCCATCTACCAACGGGTCGTACAGCACAGTCACTGTTTGTGACTTAATTGGTGTGGATTATTGGTGACACCGAGCTGGGACTGTTGTTTATATTTGGAGTTGAGATCTTTTTTTTTTTTTTGGTTTCTCAGTAACACTAACCCTCTATCTAACTACCAACCAATTTGAAAGTTCGATGTTGTTTTAGATGATAGAAGGCTAGATTTGTTTCTGAGATCAAGGGAGTCACTGATGCCATCCTGTTAATGGATCTTTTTTAAATGTAGATCCTTGTTGAAACAAACTTGCAAGTCTATCCACAACTATGGTATAATTCAATTTGGGAAAAGTTTGTGGGTATGATATGGCAAATGTTAACTACATTGTAAGAGGATTCAAAACTCCACTCCCTTGTGTACGTCTTGCCTGAAATCATCCAACATGGAGATCATTCATAGGACACTTAGCTGAGAAGATTAGAGGGCAGATGCACATACTTCACATATCTTACATTATGCTGATAAGTGAGTCTTAATATTAAGGGTTAATACTGGTCTTCACTTGCAGCAACAAAGTCGCTCTTCTGTAACTTACAGCTTCAGCTGTAAAATCCAACCATTCTAAAATAGCTGTGGTACTTTTGTAGATGCCATTATTTTCCATACAATGTCTGACGCTCAATCAGTCCTTCAGTGATTGGAAATCTGTAGCACATAAGTATACAATATGGTTAAATCCAATTGGAGGAAAATTGCATGCATTTTTAGGGATCATTAAGCTATTAGCATCACTAGAGGGGGCATAAAAACACTTGAAAAAAAATCTCTGCTAATTGCAATCAATTTCTCCTTTCAGATGAACTTCTGATGCCTTCCGGTATTCTGCTCTTCATGGATTTCACGTGGGGCTTCACGGATCTCGTCCTAAAAACAGTAACAATTACATCGATATACAGACAAATATTATAGTTAAGTGTGAGAGCTGTTACGGTACTTAGTCATAAAATGCAGGGAGGAATGAGCCATAAAAAGACATAATTCATAGGAAATGTTTTGCAATTTGCAACAACCGAGAAGGGAAACGGACACATTGAGGCGCTGATAATGACTTCTGGTATTGGTGAATAATGTCTAGTTAGTTAGAGAAAATCAGTGGCCGGTTTTTACGTTTCACTCTGTCAGCTGAGTGTCGGGGATTTGCCGTCATAAAGATAGTGAAAGCTCAAGAGCTGGTGCTTACACAGAATTAATCAGTTTAGGTTTTGGTCTTGAACATAAAATGTCAGACATTGCCTCTCAACTCTTGCAGGGTGATTTCTCTGAACTTAACAACACAATAATCCCACTCTCACTTCTATTGAAGGTCAAAGTTGGTCAGTGAGCCAAGAAATACCATATCAGAGCTTCCTTCCTCCTCAATTGCAGCGAGTATAAATTATGGAATTAGTGTATTGATTGCCGACTGTGGCTTCAAGCAATCACTTTTACAGCCATGACAAGATTATTTTATCCTACTTTTCCCGTATTATTATATGTTGCGTTTGAGTTATTCCACCAGCATGGGAAGTGACAGGTTGAATTTATTCAATAAAGCGGGGCTGTTAGGGGAGCCAGTGAGGCAAAAAACAGGAGACATGGCATGAAGGAGGGAGACGGTGTTTCTGCCTGCAAGCCTGCCATCCTAAATAAAGAAAGATATCTGCCCAAACGGAGCGCTGATCAATACATTCATACAAACACAAGCGCATCATTTGTTAACTCTTGGGTGATAACCTCACGGTGTTGCACATGGGAAACTGCAGGAGTGCAGGAGGAAAAAAAAGACATCATAAATTACAGATAATAGAGTATATGATGATTTGTAATACTGCACACAAATGGGATATGCCCTGTTGTGTTTGATTTCATATTTGGAAGAAAAACGCAATGCGTCATAATAGACAAGAAGCGATTTCTCAAATAGTTCAACTGTGTCATTACACTAGCAGAAAGTATTTTACATGTATCAGATTGGAGATAAAGAAAACCTGTGGAGTTTTTGTCTACTAATGATTTTTGGAGAGCGGCGTTTAGCTGAGCGGCTCCTCATGTTGTTTGTTCTAAGCGCACAAGGGCTCACAGAAGAAGCACAGAAAGGACGTTCCCGCTGCCTGCAGTCGGCTGGAAATCAGCAGTAACACAGACTGAGTTTTTCACACGACAAACTCCACAGGAAACCTTAAAATAAGTCAGACACGAGTGTGTCTCAGAAAAGGTCACAAAGATCTAAAATTCGTAAAAAAAATGTGTTGTTGTTTTCACAGTTTTGACCACATTTGCTATGGGTTCTAAAAGCATTGCACTCTATCGCCCAGATATGGTGGAAGATGGCAACAAACAGGAAGCCAGACACTTAATTTGAAGTGCACCTGATTTGTCTGTAATAATAATCCCTCAAAGTTGAGTCATAGTTTTTGGTTTCAAACCTGTACGATCAGCGGGCTGATGATGTTTTAGGCCCCTTCATACTTTCAGCAAAGCTGCGTTTTCAGTGAATTTGGTGTGAAAAAAGCTAAAAAGGTGAGACCGATGAGAATGAATTTAAATTTATTCTTCAAGGGCAGGATCAGACTATACAATGAGAATGTGGATGATGCTGAATCATGCTTACAGTATTACTCACATGCATGCAAATACAAGCACACAGATTACACACAGCAGAAAAATATGTGGCACATAAGAATTGATCTAGGAAAGACAAAATAAATACAAATAAAAACCTAACGTAATAAAAAACAGATGTTAGCCTCCCATAAAAACAATCATTTGACTAACTGAAGATTCATCCTCTTTTGTGCTGCAGCACGGAGTCGAGTGAAAAAGCAATAATACACGTGTGCTATGATTGATGGACCTTCCCGTTCATAATCTAATTTGTATCGGATTTCACTTATTCTCAAAGCCCTTCAAAGTGGTAAAGTATGACAATGAGACATACTGTATGAATAAGGACAACATACAGACATTAAACAAAGGCAATTGTATACCTATATTATAAACTCTGCAAATTGCATTACCATAGATTAAAACATTAGATGCAATCCTTTGCATTAGATAGCGTTGAGACTTCATCAATTAAAAGGCAAGGTGTATTTGTATACATAAGGCAATTCAAAGTGCTTTACAGAGGCAGATAATACATTAATAGCAAAAACATGAAAATGTAATAATCTAAAAAAGGTATAGTCGTAGTGATCAGAGAGGAGATTCTTATGATTGATAAGAGAAAAGCATGACTTTACAGTTGTTCTCTTTAATTAGTATAATATAGGAACAACTCAGTGAAAGTAGCATTAAAAGGCTGTGACGATGCCTCAGTCTTGCACATGACAGACAGGCATCCTCCGCCTGTATCGCATCAAAATGACAGGACCCCAACACAAGTAATCTGACACATCTTGATCACAGCACAGTCCTGATCTTTCTGTCACACTAGGGATTAAAACAGAAACACAGGGCTAACAAGGGTCACATATGAAATTTCAAGGAAGTGACACATGACAGGACAAACAATTAAGTGTCAGTACGCTGACCTTGGGGCAACAGTTTTACACCATGACCCTCCGCACATTACTCATTCCACCCGCAGCACAAGGGAGGAAAAATGGGGAGCCTCACTGCTCTTGTTCATCCGACGCTACAAGCCCAGTGTTGTTCATTGTTTAGTCATTATGATTAAAAGATGTACAGCGCTATGGAAATTGGAGCGCTCGCGATTTGTCTTTGTCCGGTCAGTCTCGTACAGTATTCCGCGCGGGTTGCAGCTCAAGGTAGTTGTGGTATTTATACGGCACAATTAAGCGTTGGTCGTAAAATATGTGAACGCAAACAAACGTCATTATATTTCAGTAAGTTAAGAAATAATATAACTGAATATGTGATTACCTCCTTACTGGTTTTTGGTGCTATGGTTCACTGTCCAAGGAGCACATTCTTAGTAGTTGGTTATTTAAAGAAAAGGAAAAATACAAACGGAGGAGCCTCTATCAATCTTTGGAGGTTTTTTTCTACTGTGGAAGCTATACAACTGCACCTCAGAAATCAAGCATGTAATTACTCATGCAGAAAGCACAACGTGAAGGAGAAAAAGCCATGTTGTGCTGAGTATTGCTTTTGGAGGAGGCAACCAAACAAGCAACAGTGGCGCTGTAATCAGTCAAACCTGACTCCTAATTCTTCAGGTGGTGAAGAGCGCAGCATTTCTACCTCACAAGTGTCCTTTTACACCAACTACAGTAGAACTCCTCTTACATGTCTTTCAACCCTCTCTATGACCCAGAAGTTAGATAACAACTTATACATTTGAATTCATATATGTAAATAATACATGTTCATTTGAAAAAAAAGTGAAATTTCAAATAAATGAAATAGCCTCCCCAGAATAGTGAATTGTTTCTGAGTATAAGTCGATCTTATTTTATTTCTGTCCAGCTTTTCCTTGCACCTGTTGAATATCATTTTAACAACATGAAATGTTTAATCTTCAAAAGCTATTAATTAACCACCATATTAACATGAAAGATCTGAATAATGACCACTACCTTGCACATAAACACATATCAGCTAATTAATTATTAATTTCTAAACCTGTTGTTTTTTTAATCATCATAGACAATGGCCAGCATGGTCTCATTCCCTGTGACAGCTGGTGATGCCTTCCTGTGATTCACAGTAATCCACTTTTTATTATGAAGAAAATACTGGTATTTTTTTATACAGCAGGGAATGAATATCATATTATACGTGGCGAGGACATATGGTCTAAACAGAACAGAGAAGGCAAGCCAAATCACAGAGACAAAACGCAGCACTCACTACATGTAGGCTCATATCTACGATTGATTCAACCGTTTTGTTGATTGTAAGATTTTTTAATTTACCCAAATATTCCTAAAGTTTCCTAAAGAGGACATATTGTGTTGCTGGTTTTACTGGTGGATTTGAGAATGCAACAAAACCACATCCCAACAAATGTATTAAAACTTTGGACATCTCACAAACAGAAAAAAAGAAAACTCTTCACAGTCTGAACAAATCAACCAAAGCCAACTTCCACAGTTGAGTTTCACATTGTTTAATATCCTCCATCAGCAGGCAAATACAATATTTACTGGAAACGCTACAGAGTCCCAGTCACAGATATTAATGTTTCATGTAATAAGGTAACACACCAATGATTAAGTGTAAGCACTTTGTCTCCTACTGTATTTTACCTGCTTTGATAATGCATACTATTATGTAAATGAATGTGACATGACCCAAATCTGCTCTGTGTAAATTAATGTATTTTACCTTTAGGATAAGATATCCACCAAGCCGTTTGTGTAATATGTAAACAAAAAAGGCGTAGCTGAGATTTACTAGCTGAAAAGTGATATAAATTACAATAAGACAAAGCCGCTGAACAATTCCCCACTAAATGATTTCCATAAAAAGCATTCATATTATTCTATTAGTAATAATAGTATTTGCAAGATGCAAACCACATGTCATTACTCATCTGTGGTCTCTATGGTGAAGCTGGTTGCACCACTGTACAAACACACTATTTAATTTCCAGGCAGTCAGACCTCAATAAAGTTGACACTGGCGTTACCTCGGCTCAGGTTCAAACCCACAATGCAACAGAGGGGATGTTTATATTTCTTACAGCAATCTTTGTATCTTCACTCATCTGTGGTATGAACAGTTTTCCAATGCAAATTGTCCGACGTGATAAAGATGACGAGTGATGAGCAAAATAGGAACCAAATGTTATGTTTCTTCATTTTGACAGAGAGATGTTGCACAGGCAGAATGCATTATGATGAAGGAGCTCATTCTGGTACATGAATACTTATTTCTTCAGCGTAATCTGGAGGGCAAAACATACAAAGATAAAGAAGAGACGACGGAGAGAAATCCTGACAAATGTAAACCTGAATCAAAACCATACAAAGAGAGGATGCCGGGCTTTGCAAATGAAAACAAACAAAACAAACAGAACAAAACACACAAGTTTAAGAAGCAGATAAGTGGGGTTATGACCACTACAACATGAAGCTGGGAGCTCGACTGGATGGAAACAGGGGGCTGGGGACACCTTTTTTTTTTTTAAACTACTTCTCCTGCAAACAGCATTATCTTGATTAAAGTTTAATTAAGGATCACATTTGGCTGTGCCTTTCATAGCGATCTACATGAGCAGATTTCCTAGGGCTTAACTCTATCGCTGGGAAAATCCTCCTTTATTACTTTCAACCTGTTGTAAAAGCTGTTGGCACGGAGGGACGGCTGCCTCATTCACTGGCCTTGTTTGCTGCTGGAAAAATCCAGAGTCTCAGGAGATCTCCCCACTGTGGTTCAATTTAATATCTGTCCTATCACTACACGACTCAGGCTCATTATTAATGATACTATTCATTAATTTCTTGTTGGGCTGATGTTATTTATTAAAATATTAAAGAAAGCTCCTGAGACACTCATGTAATGAGGGATGTGTCCTCCTTCCACAACCCCCCCTCCTCCCTCCCTCCCCACCCCCCCTCCGCTGGATGGATGGTGGGTGGAATTACCCCACTCGGACGCTGCTAGCCTGCGCACCCTCATTAGTCGTTCTCCAGGGCTGAGTGACACCATAAATCCATTCTACACGTCCACCACCGGCAGCCATATACAAACGCACACCGCTTGCCTCGCCCCGTTAATGAGCCATTCCCATGCACGGGGAATTGACTAGTGTCCATCCACCATAACTGGACAGTATTTTTTGGGGAGAGCTAAATTGCAGCCTTGCTATAGATTTAGGGCGCCGGAAGACGGTTTCACTTCTCATTAATAAACTATCACGTTGGAAACTTGAAATTGAGCTGATTGGTCGTGTCTGCATTAAACAGAGGGGCGCTGATTGTTAAAGCAACATTACTATTACATCATGTTGACAAGAGGCAAAAGGGTATTTTTTACAATAGGAAACTAAAATTGCATAAAAAAAAATTAAGTGAGTTAATGTCATCAAAGTGTGTTTCATTATCTTTTTATCATATACAGTATATTGTTCAATATTAGGAGAAACAACAACTGCTGTGACGTTAACAATAATCCAAATAACAAAATAAATCACAGTGAATATTTTGAGCGACTTGGATATTACATCTTCTATTGCTCTGGCACCTTAAATCTGTGTATGTTGCCCGTTTCAAACACCTCGTATTAATGGTATCTCACAGACGCCCAAGAATCCATTAATCATAATAATTAATCTGATCCAATTATATTGCAAAGAATATAACAAATTGCGGGGAAAAATAATGATCTATCACTGCCACGTCGGAGGGATATGGGACTAAAGCAGTAATTAGACAGAGGGATTTTAAATAGTACACACCGAGCAAGCAGCTGATGGCTTTACTGGTTGAATCTGATGATGTAATTAGAGATGAAGTTGAACACAGTGTTTGCTGGTTCAACTAATGAAGGTCTAGCTAGAGGTTTAGCCAGTTTTTAGTGAAAACATGTCCAAGCAATTCATAATTTTTTTGGGACTGCAAAAATGCAATTGTGTTGTTGGATTACATGTGATCTTTGTGCAAGAAGTCTGCCTTTTAGGTCAATTAACAAATCTTGAAGTTGAATGATACAATACTACATATGGTTTTCATGCTAAATGTTCATAATTCTGAGAGCTCGTGGATGGTAAAATATGAGCAGGGTCTGATAGGAACGCAACAAGAACACGATGACTTTGATCTCAGTGTTGTGACAAGTACAAAGACGTCAGGTGCTTATCACAGCAGCACGAGCGTCGGCACAACAAGACCTCGGTGACGCTCCGAAACATGTAAAGACGCAATCGTTCTCACGGAGCAGGTTAATCCAAAGATAGAAAGCACATCAGCTCTTTGTTACGAGATAAAACACCATGCACAAGCCATCTCAGCACATACAGCACATAAAGCTCTGTGCAAAAAAAAAAAAAGCCCTCTAGAAACCCTCCTCTGCTCCTTGTTGTGGAATCGTTGGCTTCTCATGAGTCCAGAATTAATCACCTGCCTGCCTTCCTGGTCTCTGCGCTAGGACCCGAGGACAGAGGTAATAAGACAAGCCCTTCAGGGACGCACTGCCGAGTGTAAATATCAGCTGCTGTGCATATGTAAATCACTCGCAGATTTATTTCTTTTAATTTTTTATTTCTTCTTAAAGGCTCAAGTGTGCTAATATCAAATAGCAAGCTTTTAGGGAGTGTTTAATGGCTGTTGGTGGGTGGTAGGGGGAGCGGCGGACTCCGGAGCGTGCGCCAGCTCATGAGTAATTAAGAGGTGTTTTGCCGAGCATAAATAATGCTGTTTGTATTGGCCCTGTGCAGGAGCGGAGAGAAGAGAGGAGGAAGCCTGGGTGGGGGGTGAAGGTGAGGCGGGGTGGTGGGGGTTGGTGTCGGACAGACAGGAACAGCAGGGGTTAACCCCCTCGACATGTACCTCTCCTCGCCACTCTTAACACAGCGCGCGGCCATGGAGAGGCTCATTTGTTACTTCTATACCACTCAGCATTACGCAAAGAAAATTATTGTTCGTGAGGATCACGGTGACACGGGGAGAATTATTGCGTTTCTTTTCACTAACCTCCCTAATCGTTCTTTGCATAAGTGGACTCAATACACATGAGCACTATAACAGTAACCTCGTTTGTGTTCTAATCTACGAATGTAGCAAGATGGAATTAATATTAATATAAAGAAACATTTATATCCAATTTACTTAATGGGAATTATTTCTCCTGGAGACGAAATGAAACTCCCTTTATGTGATCTTAACAGCTGTTCATTTTGGATTGGATTGTAAGATTTTTCGAAAGGCGATTGTTTCTTTGCCTTTAAGCTGCCAAGGCTTTAGAAACGGCATCCTGGAGAAATCAGACTGTTTCATATTTTACATTCTGCTTTTACCTAAAATGTTCTCACCCACTATTCTGTGCCACGAAGCACTTTGTAACATTCTTATGAGTGCCTTATAATAATAATTATAATAATCCCTTATTATCTTAATCAACAAACTTTGGATCCTCCTTGCATGTTGCTTTTTTCCGGGAGTATTGACATCATACCCACACCATGTTAACTTAACAGTATTATCTGGAGGCTTTTGTAAAAAAAAAGAATCATTAAAGAAAGTATCCTGATCAGTGTACTTGAAGTCATGTCAGAGCAGGTGATTTTCACTGAGGTAGGAAATAGAGTTATTTCCTCACACATTAGTAGAGGAGCTGACAGGCCACAGAATGTACTGCACCTGAGCGCACTAATGGTCAGTGAGTAACCCCTCCTCCCCGACACCACCACGGCAGACACCAAAGGAGTCGCCATTTATAGATCCTTCCCTCTCGTCTCCTCTCGTCAGCGTGTTCACCTGCACTTAAAAATGCTAAGATATGAACTGCTCTACCTGCCATGAAAAACATGCATCTCCTACCACCGTCGAGTCATTTAGATTTGAAATCAAGTTGTTGTTTTGTTTTACTTTTAAGTACGACAAGACGGCTATAGTTTCCACATTTATCATGCACATGAAATGTTGCTTTTATGCATCAATGTGCTCGAAACACAGCATGTGCAGACAAAGCTCTAGAGGAAATAAGTGATTCTAAACGGTGCTCTACTTTATGAAACCGTGAGCCAATATTGCCTCTAACAAAGAGGGAATACATAGCCTCCTCCTCCTCCTCCTCCTCCACTTTTAGGTGCCACAAAGGACCTCGCTCGTGAAGAGAAACAGACTCACAATATAGGCTTACAAGTTCCTCTGGGTACAATTATACTATATCTCTCTAGTTACAAGTGGCTTAGGTAAGGGGGACAAGAGGACAACCTCTTCAGTGAAACAATTTAGCTGTCATGAGTGTGTGGCAGGACCCAGTCCTGTTTGGGAAGCAGGTTGATCCCCAGAGTCAGAGGATAATCGTGTCCAGCCCAAAGAACCAATAAATCAATCCGGTTTAACAACCGCATTTCCCAGACCTCTGTTTAGCTCGACCAACAAAGAAAGAAGACACATATGTATGTGCTCCTAAAAACAAGCCTTGGTTATTTTTCAGCTCGCGTGACGTCCATAAACTACAGCTCACAACAAGAGGAAACGCATCATAATCTGATTATTTCTCTGATCATTTCTGGGTCTTCAAGCTCATTGAAAATGCTTCATTTGTCAATGCTGACGATGCCACTGAACTGTTGTCGCCACTCGATGAAAATGACCAAAGACAGCAAAGTGTACGTTTATCCCACTATCACCTCCGCGATCACACACACAAAAGACTTGTTTATTCATTAGACTTCTAATAAGCCGAGGTATCAGAGCAGACACACGCTGGGCTTGTTTGTGACTCACCGGGAGGTACTGTACCGCTAACAGGGACTGGCAGCACCTGTGCCCCCACGTTCCAGCTGCCAGCGCTGTGCTGCGGGGCCCAGGAGAGGCACATTAGCTGGGGCTGCGACTTGAGCTCCACTAGCCTGGTCATGCTGGGAAATGTCAGCCACGAAACCAGCCAGGTCCACTGAGCCCTGAGCCTGGCTCTGGCGCCCAGCATGACTCTGACATGATCATGGACGGCGGTTGTGACACATGTAAGCAGTGACTCCACACAGCTATCTGATCAACATTACGCCACTGTCAGAAGGCTCTGACTACAGGAGCGTGACGAGAGCTGTGATAGGGCTCCCTCTCTCAAATGGGTCAGGGACGGAGGTGGCCGGTCCACCGCCCTCAAAGGACCAGCATTTGCTGTGTATGAAAACACCCAAGGAGTCAGGTAGAAATTGTATGGCCATTCATTCATTTATTTCCATTAATCTATTCATTTATTTCTCACTTGATGTATTTATTTTTAATGAACACACACGTAGGATTTAAAATACACTGGGCACAAAACAAGCATTATTTGTCATAAGCCTGTGCATCAACCATCAATCATTGCCATCAGAATTGCCACAGTCTGCTGTCAGGGCCTATTACTGCTGAATTCATTTCCCTCAATTAATTCAAAATCCAACCCCTTGGCAGCCACCAATGTATGTTTTTTTATATCCATCCACCCACCTATTTGTCAAAATGGACTCAGTGACAGTACAGTAATGCATTCATTATAAAAATGAGAAACAATAGTGCACACATATCATTAATTAACTCAGCATTTAGAAAAGACAGATATACAGCAGCAGCATTTCTGCAAATACTCTGGTCTGGACTCTAGTCAACATTTCACACTACACACTTTGATATTGCCAGAATAAATCCATTGTTAAATATTTATCTCAACACATTTTAGATGTCAGAGAAAAGTTGCTGTCTGATCATGTTTGCTGACTTCACTCATCTCTGATTTAATGATTTCTATCTGATGACAATGAGCATGTAAAGCCAAAGCCCACACACGACATCCCATCAGTTAAGTAAGAAAAGACAAAGAAATGTCATCAGCAGTGTAATACTGTCTTATCATTTGTCTTATCTACCCCCCACCCTTCCTCTCTGCTACACACACACACACACACACACACACACAGAAAAAGAAAGAGTACATCATTAATAAACTGCACAAAGCGCAACTATCCTTATCACCAAGGCTACTGTTTCCTTTTTGTCTTGACTTTCACGCCCAAAATGTAGTGTTTAAATTAATTAAGCATGAACAAGATTTAACTTCAGGATATCATTTGAAAGTATAATTGCCCAGAGGGATTAATATGAACTCGCCAGGCTGCGGTGTCACCCCAC
Source organism: Eutrigla gurnardus (assembly GCF_963514095.1). NCBI lineage: Eukaryota > Metazoa > Chordata > Actinopteri > Perciformes > Triglidae > Eutrigla > Eutrigla gurnardus. The sequence continues at coordinate 17,100,122 of NC_139926.1, forward strand.
TGAGCTCCCCGCGTTGGAAAATGTCCAGTTTTAAAGATTAATTTGCATCTTTGAGGAGAAAGTCTTAATCTCAAATGTTGAAAGAAGAGAAAAGGAACAAGAGTTTAGAGCAATCAGATGCCACTTGGCTAAAATGTTCACCATGCAGAATCCGTGATTACATTTTTCCTGATCATGATTCCGTCGGCTTTAGTGGCTGCGCAGGGAGCATTTCACCGTGTATATTAATTACACAGTGGCTTTGTCATGTGAGGGTCACAGCAACCATGCTAGCTAAGCCGGGTCATTTAAACTGGCAGTGCAGCTTTGTGAGCCTGCTGTGCATATCGCGGCCTCAGTCAGATGGCAAAAAGCCGCAGAGATAGGTTGCTGGTGTGATTACCGGCTCAGTAATAAATACCAATTTCTCACCGGCACCTGCAGAATTCATGCCTCTCAGCAGCTCACAATAGGATTACACGCCTATTATACTGCGTTTATTACATATTAAAAAGTTAGGACAACCAATTACTCTGCCCATGTGTAGTACAAATCTATCATTTATTGATTTACTGAAAAAAAAAATGTTTTCAAACCAGCAAAGGAGTAGGAATTCTTCTAAATGATTAGTGTAAAACCTGCACGCAGGTTAATTTAGCACCACTCCGCACTTTCGTACATTTGAAATCTGTTTTTCACAAACAGATCGTCGTGTTGTGCTGATCAAACTGTTTCATTTGCTTCCCGTGCAGTGCCTTTGCCACAAGTGTTGGTTGACATGAGCTGATGTGACATTTGGGAGGAGGGACGGGCATGAGTCGTGGATGGTTAGGCTTACAGCAGTGACTCAGCTTGTTGATGTGTGGACATTTCTCACATCTCTTTAGGCAAACACACCAAACAGCTCCAAATTGCTCCTAACAACTTCCAGACCAGAAGAAAAAAAGGGGAATGCTCTGTTTATTTTTAGAGGCACATGTTTTGAAAATGACATGTTTATAAGCTTCATACTTTTTGAAACATGTACAAACTTCAAAGGGTAAACTTATAATAATAAACCAAATGGCTACTTTCTTTCTGTATTTAGAAATTAAATCTCATAAAAATGTAACCGCACAAAATAAAGTGATTGGTTGTGTTATGTGATATGATATACAGGTGTATATATGCTAATTGAGGGTTTGTTTCTACTGCGTTAAGAGTAATGACTAGTGCCTCAATATACACAGCATAAAACAATATTTTCTGTAATATCTGCATCGGAAAGCCACACCTGCAGCAATTCTATGTCCTTGAAAATATTACACTTTTATGGTCATAATTAATCCTCGTTGTCCCTGAACTTTCCCCGTATGAAAGAAAAATCTCGACACACTCATACTAATGTCCATAAAGCATTTTGTTGTTCAGTGGGAAGCATGAATTAGGCTCCACTCAGTATGTAGAAGGGAAATCCAAATCCTGTGATGTGTCCTTTTGAGGCACACCTAACAAGTTTCATTTCTGATTAGCTCAGCAGAAACGGTGATGGTTTTACCTTGATAAATTAGAGGAGGCAAGATTTAATGAACGGAACATGGGGGTCACCTTTGTTTCTTGGGGTGATACGGTAACAAAAAAAACAAACAGATTTTTCTTACTGCCACATGCCTCTCCTTAATAATCAGATTTCTCATCCTCCTCGTAATAGAGGGTGCACAGAATCTCATTACCTCCTCTAGCTGAGGGGAGAGAGGCAACACTTCTTCTTTGACTTCCTCTGTACACCGAAGAGGGGGGGAGGAAGCATGGGACACACAGAGTTCTGCTTATTTGCACATACATTGACATCCCCTTACAGATATGTAAATGACTCAGGCGAAACCCAAATGCTAAAGTCGACACCATTAGTTTTCCACTTCATAATCTCCACATGGGGCCGTTAGAGGGATAATGTACCATACAATACATGGTTTACTTTTAATTAATAGGGAAAACGTATTTTGAAACGAATATTAAATCTAGATTAATGTGGAAAACCTCCCAGCTCTTTGTAAATGCAGGTCGTTGCTGCTTTCAAAGAAAGAGGGAACACAGCAAAAAGCAGTCCACTTGAGGAAAATGTAAATCTAAATTCAAGAGCCGTGAAATTGTTAATTGGAACGACGGGGGATCACAAGTTTATTTTTCTGCAAAACAAAAGGGATAGCGTGGTCATCTTGTCACCAGAGAAGAGACACACTGAGTGATGTGCGAATTAATAAGAAAAATGCAAACTGCAAGTATATGTTTTTATTTATTGGTTCATCGGCTCTAAATATGGTTTTTATAGGTGAACCAACAAACAGATTAATGGATTCGTTTTGGCTATTCATTTTGATGATGAAGTAATTATTTAAGTCATTTATCAAGGAACAAGACAAGAGTCAACAGCCACACTAACGGCTCTCTGAGGCTGTACTAAGGCACAGTGGTGCTACGAGCTAAAGTCTAATGTGGGCATGCTAACATGCGGACAAAGTCAACATTCTGATGTTTATCAGGTGTTATCAGGTTCTTAGTTTAGTGTTTTTAATGCTAAAATGTGCTAATTAGCTCTACATGCAAAGTACAGCGGATGGTTATTTGGTCATAAACCTAAAATGACTAATTAAAACTTGGCCTGATGATGGTGTTAGAGGAAAAAAAAGTCTGTTCTGGAGAACATGAATGGCTGCACTAAATGTCATATCAATTCATTCAAATAGTTGTTGAGACACTGTGTGACGCAGTGATTGACCCTGTAGCCACATCGCTAGCATGTGTACAGAGTTCATGTTTTGTCATTTAAATTACTTCAATCTTTTGAGGTGAAATATGTTTGCGGTTTTGACTGCTGGTTGCAACATTCTACAATGTGACCTTGTTCTCTCGTTACTTGTGTGAGGAGGTTTTTTTACTATTGAAACGATTAACAAAAAAAAAAATGAAATTCACTGCTACAGATTACATTATAAGGAAAATAATCACGGCCCTAGTTTGTTTTATCGTCTACCTTTCTATTTCAAAATAATACAAGGATTCATGAACTGTGAAAAGCACTATATTATTAATGTTAGATATCACTGCTCAGAAATATGTATCCCAATACAACATAAAGCAATCATCAGTGTAATTCTTCCCTAAACTATAAGATATTTAAACCACAACAGCCTCATAGACCTTCCATTCTAAACCCCTACAGACAGAGGCCCTGTAGAGATGGAGGTTTGGTCCATCAATCTTTCTTTGGGGTGTTAAAAAACATCTTTTTGATCCCCTTTGATTATCCTTCCATCTGACAGACACAAAGTAAAAGCAAAAAGAGGACAGCTCCTCCGCCACCAAAAGTGGCCCAGTGCAGAATAACCCTCCGCAAGCTCCGCTCTCTCCAAATGCCAGACTTTATTGTCAGGTTGAGCCCTGGTTAGACCAATCTGCACTTCTTATACACCTCCTGTCCCCACTTCCTTTGTCATAAATCCATCGTTCCAACATCACAAACTCCCTTGATCAATACACCGCTCCATCCCTCCTCCAACTCACAAGCACACACGTCAGCCAATAAGCCTCACGGCTGAAGAGTCGTTCGGACAACTGTACGAGTAGCTCTTTTCTGAGCACACGGGGTTGTTCCCGCTCCCCTAAGCAGGAGGTGACAAAGCATTTAGCGGCTCCTCTACAGCAAGTGACACATTTGGCTTCAGTTTGCATTAAGCAAAACAATTAACGCATGTTAATTCTTAATTATGCTAATTCCATTTGAAAACGGGGCTGCGAGGTTCTAACAGGGTGGCTGGGTGAGAGAGGATGCTTCGGCGACACGGGGTTGATGTTGTCTCTGGTAATGCTCCAAGCACATTCACATGTCCTCTGGTGTTAGGTACCCTTAATGAGGATGGAAGTTCAAACATGACATGCTCTCCGCTCATAATATAATTGGTCTGTTTTTTTATCTTCCCCCCCAAAAAAGGGGGGAAAAAACAATCAAATTGCATGAATCCCCCAAAATTTACAAGAGCAAAAAGACCATGACTTTTTAACACAAAACAGTGGTTCAACCAGGACACACTGAAGGTCTTTCAACACCCGTTTGTGCCGTAAGAAACATAAACAATAATCTTCCCAACAGGATGAAATAAATATGTAATATAACTCAGGACGTGATGTTTTTATAGAAGTATGCTGAAGTTATTTTAACTTCCCTTACATGAGGACTTGTAATGCCTCGGCTTTTAATGTAATGACCTGGCACTATAAGCTGCACTACACATTACTGTTTAATAAGAACACAATTGTATACGATATGTAATAGGGGGTCCCTCCACCGGGTCACTACAGGCCTTGGGGTCCTTGGCCTGAAAAACGTTGAAGAACTCTGCTTTAGATCAATGATACGTCTCAGAGACATCTTGCTTAGACCATTTTGAATCATATATTTTTAGGTTTGGGGTTCAGCCCTGCGCCTGGCCATAGCTTCACCGTCAACATTAGAAATTCCCCTGAGGAACACAACAAAGCCATCCGTCTGGTGGGTAATGTACTGTACACACGTGCTGTAATGAGATACAGTGGAATCAAACCAAATTGTGTGGACAAATTAGTGTATCTAATTGTCTAATCTTTTTTTGCTGTAAGCAATTTTAAAGCAAAATTTTACCAGATCTTTGTGTCAGAATAAATGTGGCTGTGTTCCTTAAAAGTGTGCCGTCTTATTAGTGGAATTCCCCAACCAGAAACCTGCAAAATGTGCACTTTTGATTTTACAGTTCCATAAAATGTCTCTAATTCTCTCTATTCTCTTGTGTTTAGGGTATTCAAGGAAAATGAACAAGACATGGTTCGCACTGTTAAAGACTGTGGCAGTCGGAATATTTCACCTGACACGAGCTGTGCAAGTCGCCTGGCACAACCAACCACAACTGGGCCATTAAATATATGTAAATGAAGAGAAACACAAGAGAGCTGGGTATAATAGCACGCACAAGGGAGAAATGGATCCTGGGTAGTGATTAATTTATTTGATGATGCCTCTGGTGAGGAATTTTAGGTCACAAATGAAGTGACAGGATGACAAATTACCATTTTAAGGAATTTACTGGGAATCATTAATGAACAATTGTCAAGTAGTTTACAGCAGGCAGAGGAGATGGAATAAATGTAGATCTCTTTCCTTATCAAGGATTTTATCCTTTTTTAGAGCATTTGTCTTAGTATATAAAATGCAGCAAGCAATTGTAAATGAACAGCCAATTTATTTAGAGCAGAAAAGGGTAATTAAACAGCTGCAAAAATTAAAGTTGAAGTAGAAAAGGAGATGTCGTCACCTTGTTGATCTGGATAAACTCTGTTGTGATTGCACATTAAAGTGTCCCATCTACAACACAGCACTCTGAACGCTACACGAAACTTTGTCATTTGACTTTTACTCTCCCCCCATAGCATAATGCATCAAACTTTTTTTTTGTACAGCTCTGTCACCGCTTCAAAGAACGCAACCATCAAGCCAATGATTTGCAGTGATTCGGCATAGCCCTGTGTATCATAATCATGTCATTATTGTTTTACATAGTTCTTATTCCACTGTGGATCAACACCTATAATGATGCTTTATAATTTCAAACACATGCCTTATTAAGGGAAGGATTATGTAGAGTGTTGTAAGGCCTGGCATATTCCTTATAGGAAGAAATATATAGATTGCTTGTGGCACCTTTTAAACAGTTTGGCTTCGTCACTGACAGAATAAATCAATTCATTAATTAAAATTAAGCTCATGTGTAAAAAGATGGTATCATAGTTTATTTAAGTGTTAAAGGAGACAGATGCTCTTTCAAGAGTCGCTGTCAAGCTTGTCTGTCCCGTTCACTTTGCTGCCTTTAAATGGCTTTTAAAAGCCAGTGGTAAAAGAGAGCCGAGATGACAGGAGGAATCCTCACTGCGTGTATTAATTCGACAGATTCCTTGATTCCCCTTCTGGGCCCCTCTGGAGGACCCGATGCCTCAGCGCCTCGGTGGTGCATTACAGTAGGTGTGACAAACATCTTTGGTTTAGAAGTGCTAGTGGTATGTTGGTTCACAGATGACATGTCACTGGGATGTCTAAAAACACTCATAATTGCACTTTCCAAAAGGGAAGCAGTGTCCCAATTTGGTCCGTATTGGAATGATGTGTCCCTGAGAGGATGCTACTCCGTGTCTGATGTCATTATATTTGTTTTGTGTGAAGCATCACAATAGAGGAGCCGATTTCACTTTGATTAAAGAAATTCAAATGGAGCATTGCGTTGTGAAATAGCAGCTATGTCGTGACGCAAAAAGGCTGCTGAAAATGTTTAAAGTGTGCAAATACAAATAGATGCAATTTGACTTTTACACAACATCTATTTGCATAACAATGTGGCGTATTTGGGAGCTCATCATTCCTCAATAACTGATGTCAAACTGAAATGTTTTTTCGGAAATAAAATCAGCATATTTTTGCGTTAGTGTTTGTTTTGACTTAACCATAAGAATACGATGACGTTATTAGCACACTATGGAAATTATCAGCGCATTTCCTAACAACGGCAGCCATTGAATGTCAGTCAACTGCTGCAATGGGGGGGAATATTTTTAAATTACTTGGAAATGAATGACTAATTTATTTAAATATTTGCTTGGATTTGATCAGCATTAGTAGTTTTAATTATGTATTATAAGCTGCTTAGAGCAAGTGTTAGGAAGATAAACAGGTCATTAACCCCACGTTCTATTTATATTGCTGTGAAAACAAGTTTATTCAAGTTTCTCGCCAAAAACTAAACACCATGATAACCATTTACCTTTGCTCAATACTATTTTTTACTGAATAAATCATGATAATATAACTCTCTTTTATTTGGCCAAGCAGGTCTGTGCTGCCCACTGACTGCTAAGCTAACATTGGTGACTAGAAGGCAGTGATGCCTCTTTCCAACTTCAAGAATCCACCATTCTTCATCTGCTGGAACGCTTTCAAAATGAGCGACGAGACTAAATAGAACAGGACAAAGCTCAGTCCTGCTGCGTCGCTCGCCGCCAGTTCAGGCACTCCAATAGAAAAGAATGTAAACAAATCAATCCAACCGATTCTGTCAGTGTGTTGCCCATTACATCGTACTAATACACTCTTAGTGGGATGGAATTGCACCATTGCTTGTGTTTGAATTCATTGACCACTGCAAACCAGGCCGGGATATAAAACTATATGATGCAACCAACATAGGAAAATATACATCTTTCATATACATAACATTTGCTGGACGTGCTAGCGTTGATTTATGTCCGAGTACAAAGGGGCAGTGTGCTCATATCACTGTCTCTTTCCCAGAAAGCATTAATTCAAATATCACAATGGGGCGACTTGGTGTTCCTACGATAGATCTGGGTTATTTTGCTCACAAGTTTCCTCTAGATTAATTACATGAATGATTACTTTGCTCAGAAAAGCAACACTCCTACTGAACATAAGTCTGGCAGTAACACAACAGCCTATCACAACTCACTGGTGCAGACACAGCCTATTTTTGCTCACTACGCAAGTATTGCATTAGAGGGAAACGTGGAAATTGGATGCTGAAATTGAAAAGTCTTCTTTGAAGAGCTAGCTCCGCAGAAGAATAAACCATTTCTCTTGTTCTCGTTCAACAGCCATAAAATAAAAAAAGGGATTTATTGATTATCTAATGGGGTGGTTCATCATTTGTCAAGAAGTTTGTTGAAACTCAGACAAAAACAATGTACATTTCTCTTAAGGGTTTGATTTGAATAATTCCGTTCCGAGAGCGAGCCTGAGAGCTTTGAGCCGAGAGGTCATCAATTTACGCTTGTACTTGACTGCAGTTATTCAGCTGACAAAGGCATTACGGAAAAAATCTGCTGTAACTATTCAAACTTCAGGCGCATATCATGTTATAGCAGAAATCTCCTAGCGAGACAGTAGACTATAAACAAAGGAAGATAACAAATAGACATAAACACAGTAGATATGTAATCCATATCTCCACTGCAACGCCTCGTATATTTTTATATTGTTTTTAACCGGCGAGACATGGGATACTCCACCTCTGCATAACCTCTGACCAAACCTCTTTGGTGTCACAACTGAATGCATGAGTGACCGGGGTAATGTTCACACTCTGCATTGGATACACATTGTATATACCATGAAAGTGACTATGGGCTTCTTTCTAGATTGTGCTCAATTTCATGGTGCTATACACACACGGAATCACACACAGCTGATCAGTTGTGAATAGTAACGGCAGCAATATAACAGATCGTTTTGCATTTTGAGTTATGCAGTGAGTACTGCAAGCAGGACTTATCACGGCAATGTATTTAAATAAAGACAGCAAAAGCCTCGTTTATTGCGGATATCTCCTGTTTTTAAAAATAGAGGGGACCGTCTACGTACGTATCTAATGGGAACCTAAAGAACCTGCTCGGATCATCTCTCCCAGCGATGCAGGAAACGTGGATATCCCCTCTCTTCCCTCCTCTCCTGCTCTTGGCCTTTGTGGCGAGAATAATAAGCTGAATGCAAGTGATGTGTGTGGCTGTGGTTTGATTAACCTCTGCTCCAAGCTGTTGCTCCACACAACATCATTGCCTATTGACCCTCAGGTGCTCGGAGGTAGGGCCGGTGTAAAGGTCTAGAGATGTGGGACCAGCGGTGGTAACAGGCCCCGGCCTAATTGTCTATTCTTCGTAGGCTGAAGTTATTGGCAGCTGCCACTGTCTCAACCGTCCCGGCTCCAGCAAAACGGACCGGGGCCTGCTAATTGCAATGGCCTTTTCATCATCTCAAATCAAACGCTTTCATACAAGCCAGGAGAGGTAGCATCCTCTCAGACCATTAGTGGAGTACTGTAAGTATAGCACCGAGCTTCCAGCTGGACAGGCGCATCACCTCCTCCCAGGATGCTACACACTCTCCCTCACTAGCTATGGGAGTATTTAGCACGAAGCCCCGTTGACCTCCTTCCTTTCCCCTCTCCTCACCTGAAAGCCATAACCCGATTTTACCAGTCATTTAAGAGGGTGGTTGGCAGGAGGGCGATAGCGGCTCGGACGGCGGGTGTAAGTGGGGGTGTGATGGCGGTCTTCAGTGGTGCTGGATAGTAAGGGAGGGCAACTGGTCCTCCTGACAAGAGATCAATACTGTCCTCAGAGTGGCTAGAGTCAAGCTGCTGGGTCTGACAGGGGGCCGTGTGGCGTAATTGGATCAGGGGGCGCAGCAAGTCGCCTGCCCACCCCCCCCTTCAGTACTGTCACAGCTGTCACATGTCATCCCCCTGCACTGCTGTCACCCCAGGAGGCTAGTGGTTCTCTCCCTCTCCCCTTCCCCTCGCACCCATGCAAATGTCCACTTAGCAGATGAATGCCGCCAATATTAGGCACATTCTTCATGCTTTTATGCAAAAGTAAAATCTATGTCATTTGAGAATTTCATGGAAATAAAGTCACCATTTATTGAGAGCCCGGAAGAGTGGAGCCGCCTGTAAAAAAGTGAAAATGGCTCGGTTCAGCTTATTAAAAATGGAAAGAAAATAAGGCTTTGGAAAAACAAACAATGAGGGAGTTGAGGATTAGAGAAAATAAAAAGAAAAGGTGGAGAAAAAAAACTTTATAGACGGCGTACAGTAATGAAAAATCCCTCACCTCTATATTACCTCATATAACTCACCAGAAACACTTAATCCAAAACTATTGATTGACTGATGTGTAAGCTCACAGAATGTCTGTAAATTGAACCATGCATTGTGAGGTGTCGGTTGTTTTCCAATAAATATTGTAGCACCATTGTCGGATATGACTAACGGCGATAGATCCTCAAGTAGAAATGTATTAAAAAAATGGCCAGTATCTTAATTATCTTTATTTAAAAAATGAACTGCATGATGACTTTAATCTGTCATTTTCCAGCACAGCACAAGAGAGATGATGATCAATTTCAATAGGGAGGACTGTTTGCTGTGAAAAGGACAATAATGGAGATAATGATTGTCTGCTGTTAATCTAGTCAGTGTGGATTTTCCGCTGAAAGCCTTTTAAAAGCAGCGCTTTATACATTTCCTGGAGGATACTGAGAATGTTTTCTCCACCGTGACTAAAACGCTTCCTAAAATCTAACTGTTTAAAAGCTTCAGTTATTGTTAGCATTTGCTCAAAAAGCAGCCCGAGCGCATTCGGAATAATCACACATCATGTGACGGACGCGGATGTTTCTGACTGCAGAGACATTGCAGAGATTAAAGACTGGTTAAACATTAAACAGGAATCCATATGTAAATTTACAGCGCTAATTAGGAGATGCTGTCTGCACGATGTTATCCTCCAAGAGACTCTCTGCCCTCAATTTTCACACACTTAATCAAATTAAAAGCTTAGGAGCAGCATGATTATCGGATTATCGCTGATACATGTGCAATTCCTTTTAGTTTGGGCAAATAATGGGAGGATTGTCGTACAATCTATCCAATGGCTTAACTCACTGTTTGTTTTAGAAGTCTATGGTTTGTGTCGTACTGAACTCATCCCGTTTTACATTTTCTAGAAACAAATCTAGCTTTCTTTCTCTTGATATTAATCACAAATTTACACAATGGCTTGTGATGCTCTAAACGTGTGAAAAAAATCCCATTTCTTTCTCCGCGTGTCACGAGGGGATGTGATGTAGACATCGGTTATAGCACAGTTCAGATGGCACTCTTTGATCATGAGGCCTGAAGACTCATGGACCTCAGGGCTCGAGAGGCTTTTCACACAGGCGGAACATGTCTCATACATGTAGGCACACACACACACACCCGCACACACACAGCAAGGGCTCATACACTAAAAAGTACATGCACAAGTGAACTCACATAAACACACGGGCGACGCTGAATCACTGTTTCACTGATCTATGACAGCAAAGCCTCCTTCTGGGACTGCACGTTCACCTTGGCAGCCTCAACGGTTCAGTGGCCCCAAGGATGTGGTTAACAAATAGGGAGAGAGCTTGCCAACTTCAGGGCAGTCGCAGGCTTGTGCTAAGTGATCTGTATTCCCTGTGAATCTGCTGTTCCTTAACCCTGTGAAATTAAGAACACTTCCTGAAACTCACCCCCAAGACCTCTCACATAATACAAAATTCAAAAAGCACCATGCATCAGTGTCCTTGTGTAATGTAAGAGGGGGGAAAAACGGCCAGAGCAAAGCCAGGAATTTTCTTCTCAGACGTCGGTGGAAAATCCTTCTGACAATATACATGATATATGCAATAACTCCCTCTTAATGCCACAATGTGCCAAATAAGACGGCTGTTTAATTTCTGTTTTATTTTTTCCTTTCTTGTTTCTGGATTTTTGGAGGCTTATCTCCACAGTAGGAATTCCACAAGCATATACCCAAGTGTTGTCAAAGTGTTTTGTAGATATAATTTACCAGATACCACCTGCTGTAAGACAGTTAACAGCAAAAAGAACAAGGCTCTCAGAGTATCGAGGAAAGTAAAGATTGGCAGGTGAAAGTGAGGCTTACAGGCTGACCTACACACAAGACCTCTTCATCCGTGACTCATAATCACTACTCTGGGGGAGTCACATGGTCTGCTAAAAGGCAGCCAAAGCCATTATGGGGGTGCTTAAAACTCCACTTAAAGATCACTTTATAGCCTATTACTTTAACTGTGGTTAGGTATTTACATGACACCTCCAGCAGCTTTTTGGCTTGGTAATACATTTGCTTGTGGGTAGAGCATCTTACAGTATGTGACCATCTGCTGTGACAAAAGTAGTCAACATCCAGACAACCACCATATAAAAGGTGTATTTCTGCTGGTCTGCTTAAGATTCTAGCGTTTTCTTAAACAAAAGGCCTTATATTCACAGATATACATGTTTATTTCATTGAATATATGTTAGAAACAAAATTATTTTTTTATAGAGCACTATCACAAAGCTTGAAATGCAACATATTTTCTGATTTCTTGCAGGAGATTTGTTTGGTGGCATGAAAAGCCCGCTGCCGTTACCCTGTGTATTACATGACCGGGGCCCGGTCCCCCAGCAGGGTAAGCTTGGATCAGTGGAGACAGCCCCTACCCTGGGGTCAGCTGCGACCGCTCGACTACACAACTCTAACGTGATGTGGAGCCGGGGCGATGGCGTGTAAATAAAGAGGGAGAATTGTCGAGCATCTCAAGCTAAGATGGTTGCCCGCAAACCTGACTGGGAGGCGGTTTGTGACTCTGCATGGAGGTGGCTGGCTGTCCGGCTGGGGAGGAGAATGACTACCATCACGACGTCCCTCTCACAGCCTCCCTCTGGCCTGACAGCTCAGGCGCAAAAATTCACCCCGGCTGCTCGCTGCTGACATATGGCTTAATCAACCACATGTGCACTAATGAATGGCCATATGAAAACAATTAAAGTTATCGGAGTGGCCACGGCAGGTATTCAGCTGTTAACAATTCAAGTTTTTTCCTCAGCTGCTTAAACATATAAGAAATGAGGATCACACAGGCATACAGTAGTTGACTCCGGTCACTGACAACCTCCAATTACAACTTTCATTTTCCCCCTGCCACTGTGAACGTATGGTAGATAATCACGCCAAATAGTAGGCCATTATCAAGCATTTCCTGACAATTAAGCCACAGATGGATCAAAATTATTATTTTGCTTCAATATTTCAATGCCCTGCTCTGCGTGAACCCTGTGCATTGTTCAGATGAATCCTCAACAAAGGATTGCAATCAATTAAACATTTATGGAAATGGCATCGCTTCCTGCAACGCCAGGCTATTTCCCCTGACATTTGCACCTATTATATTTTCAGACATTTGATGATGTTTCTGACTCATCCTTGGACATTTTGATAAACACTGACATGTACAACACTGAGACAAGGTGCATGTGTCTAATTGAGACAATATCTCGTGTTTCCCCACGGTTTGAGGATAACAATGAGCGGCTCCTTAAGAAGAACCTGCGTGGGAAATGTCATAAAAGAACAAATCCTAAACTTCTCACCAAATAATTATAATCATTACCTATTTACAGTAAGTTTCTTTAGAAAAGTAAGCAGTTTCTAACTTTTTAGAAGCAAACAAAGCTTCTAGTGTGCTTTTTTTTACAAGATAAACAATTAATTTTTAATACGAACAGAAACATGACAGATAAATGCTATGAATCGTTTGCTGTATAATGCTTAAATAAGATGCTAAGTTTTTGTTCCTTACATTTCCATTCTTTTGTGAGCCATTCTTTCAACCTGCAGCTTGAAATACAGGGGGAAAAGAGTCAACAAGAAATGTGAATTTGAGTAAGGAAAGAGCCGATGGGCTGAACTGGCAAACCCCTTTATGACTGAAAAGATTCATATCCTCTGTTTATCATTCATATCTGTGTTTATGCATAATACCCCTTCACATGATATGACTCAATTTAATCAACAGGATTTATGTGAAGCAGACCTCTTTTCTGACAGAGTTTGTCTAATATGAGTGAGGCCATGGGGAGAGGTTGTCAATGTTTGCCAGTGGGTTTGCTCATGGATGAGACTGTGATGAACATCTCCCCTCCTGTATATGCAGCTGATTTTAATTCACAGTAAAAAAAAATAAAAGAAACTCACTTCTAATTTTTTTTTCTTTCACAAAAAGTTGATTTTGATGCATTTAACATACAATATTGGTAAAGCTACCAAAATACATGAATAATATATAATCATTTGCCTGCGCTCTAGCAGTGGTTGTACCGTATCTTAAAGAGGGCAAACAGTACTCCGATGAATTCATTCTACATCTCCCTTCAGTAAGCATTATTTCAAGAGTAAACCTTGAAATCTCGCCCACCGTTATGCATGTACAGTGACAAAATGTCTATAATTCATGCTGTTACTCGGAAAAAAAGGAAGAGTTTGGATAAACAGCATGGTTCATTCCAGCATAATTCTTTTTTCAACTGGCATATCATGGAAATTTCAACAGTCATAGCAGATTAACCTTGCGAGTGCGCGTTCTATGGGCCCCTCTTTGATACATTTACATGCACCCTGATCAGAACCCTGTCTGGTGAATTATTTCATTTCCATCTTTTTTTCTCACCAGCTTGACCTTCCTCTTGCAAAAATAATCACAACTGTAATGGTGGAATATTTAGTCATAGTAATTATATAAATAATGATTCCCCGTAGGTTGGGGATTGGTTCTTAGTGGACCATGTGCAGAGAGCATATCCAAGCCCCCTCTCTGGTAACGCCCTGGATGGTAGGCTTCATATCCACAGTGAAGAATCACAACGGGAAGGTCATATTAGGTGACACGAAATAAGGGAAATGGGTATTTTCACCTCCACACTGTAATGGAACGTGAAATGTTTGTTGCAGTGAAAATGTCATAACTTCAGTTCTGGTGAAGCTCACAATTTTAAGGGAATGTCCACCTTATGATAGAATGAATGTTTTAGCAATTTACAAAATGGATTGCATTTAAAAGTTATAGGGACCAATTAAAAGCCAAGTTAAGACAAAACCACAGTATAGTGTACATAATTGTGTACAATTGAGTCTCTTCAGTCAGTAAACTGGACATAATGCAGCCAATATGTCTACAGATACTCTGTAATGTGATAATCTACAAACCAATCCTGGAGCTGTTATAAATGAGTAAACAAGTAGCAGATAAACGCATATTTCAACATAAAAAAAGCAAGAAACAACATTTGGAGAACTTTTGATGATGATTGAACTTGCCATGATCTGTTATTTAAGAAGACATAATCTATTTGTTCTTAATTGGAGGTGAGTAACGATGACATTATGTATGTCAACAACATGCAGCAATCTTCAATCATTGGAATCCCTCAAATAAAAAGCATACCACCTGAGGTAGTAGTCTCCAACAGCATTTTGTGTTATCAATTAATGTTCCTAATAATAAGATCCTACATATATGGTGAGGATTACGAGATACCTCACCCAAAGGTCTGTCATTATTATTAGGATCATAATTATTAGTTATAACATTACAAAATGCTCAGCCTGACACTTTGCAAGATGACGATTTGCCATCAAATCTCTTACCTGTTCACAAAATGGAATGTGTTTTCATATGGTACAAACAGCCATAAATCAAATGATACACCATTCATTGAGTACACACAACTAAGCATTTACAGCACACTGGAGTGCAAAATTGAAAACACAATCAAAGAAATGGAACGCACCACATGAATGATGACGACTCTGCAGAAGGAGCCATTTCTCCTTTTTTAATTTCTCAGTGAAAGCCTACTTGTTTCATAGTCAAACAAAAAACAGCACACAAATATGCAGCAACATTTTTTATTTTGGTACAATGAGAACAGTACAGTACAGTAAATTGGTCTGCTCAACCCTTCACAAAAATGAATTAGGCATCCTTTTGTTCGGCCTCCTCTTCCTCCTCCTCCTCCTCCTCCTCCTCTTTGTCCTCCTCTGTGTCCTCTTCCTGCTCCTTGTCCTCCTCTTCCTCTCCTCCTCGTCTTCCTCACCCCCTCCTCCTCCTCACCCCTCTCCTTCTCTGGTTGTCTCTCTCTTCAAAGTTCTCCATTGTTCACCAAACAAAACGGAGGTTCAACACACTTTTATGCTGCAGTCCTGATTGCAACTTGCTCAACAGACCTGAATGTTTAGAGATTTGAATATTTGTGTGTTGTAGGTTGATGCATGGAGGTTTTACTTGAGAAGTGTGTGCAACAACTGAACATTTTGTATTGTTTTGACAACAAGGTGATGTGTAATTGACATCAGAGTGTAAAGAAGGAAAGTCAGAGTCTAATGCAGATGCAGAGTGTGAAGTAGTGCCAAATTGGGTCGAGCAAATTGGTACATCAAGTGAAGCTTTTCAAAAATTTTCACTTTTTGTGTCTTAACAATTGGGAAAAACTGTAAGTGTGTGTGTGTGTGTGTGTATCATATATGTATATACATATACTGTATATATTATATATATTTCCTCTATAAAATGGTGCTATGCACTCTGCTCAGTGAGCTTTGAATACTGTCTAATACAGAGTGATCCATTTCTCTCTTGCTTCCCTTACAAAGTGCTATGATATCCTCTATGCATCCCTGACAGTAACAAGTAGTACCTCTTTCCATGACATGGTTTGTCCTCTAAAAGCAAAGTTGCAGACATCGTTGAAGGATGAGTGAACACATAACGGAGCAGTGCTTGTGATTCCGTTTCACATTGGACTCTATTCACACCACTTTAAAAATGAGTAATGGTATCCCCAGGTGTGGAACACAATATACAACTGTGTGATTACTATATCCATATGCACTGTGGAAGCCATGGTATGTAGAAGAAGATAGGAATCCTCCACACAAATATGAAAATCAACAGTGTTCTCCTATTCCATATATAATCAGTCAGCCCCACTGCGGGAAGAGATATCAGCCCGGCTTTCCATTTGCTGATAGTGGCATGCAGTGGCATTAAGAAATCACCCTGAATGTGCCGGGGTAGATAACTGAACATGTTGGGTGTCTACGGGAGATATATTTACACAAAACAGGGAGCAGACAGGGTAGATCTAATTGACTAGGTAGCAGTTTGCCGAGGATGGTACGGCAGGTCTCCGAGTGGAGTGGATGAGGGCCTTACAGAGAGGCCCGTCAGAGAGTATAAGATTAGTGCTGACGTCTCTGCCACATCAATTACAACCCGCTGCTTGGCTGGGGAGAAATCCCCACCACTGTCTTTTCAAGGCCATCGTGCACAAACTGGGTGTGTCAGAGGTCATCCAGGGGCAGGAGCGCGAGGCCTCAGCCCTCCCAGTGGGAGTCGCTGCTGTGGGCTGGTGGTTGAGAGTCCCCTGTGGAGGGAGGTGCCACAGAAAGTTTCACAGCAAACACCAGACCTGTCATTCACCAGAGCCACACGGTCCTGCACAGTGGGAGGGGAGTGGCAAGGATGAAGGATACAGCTCGGGCTCTGCTGTTTTTCCATTCTCTTGTTTTCATGGTGTTGCAGACACGTGACAATGTCATCATGTTTCTGCTACTGCATTCACCTGTGCATCACACGGCACTTTTACATTATACCGTAGATGACCATTTAGTAGCCCGGGCGTTTAATATGCTAAATCGACTTGGAGCCCAGGCGTTTATAAGAACCAGGCGCGTATTTGCAACAGGCTACAATTTATTTTTGCAATGAGCAGCACCAGACCATCATGCAAAGAACAAGGAGCTCACCATAGCACCACTGGAACAAAACTACTTTTCCCCCCGACGCATCTTTATTGACATCAGACAATAAATACAAAGACAGTTTGTCTGTGTTACCGCGACACAGGGAGCTGATCAGAGCAGTGTTATGAATGATAACGGAAGGGGGGGTCGATCGCGGTAATTTCAACACTGTACATTAGCGCATTTATCTATATCCCTATATCCCTCAGTCTAGCGCGCCTGTGTTTGTGTGTGTGTGTGTGTGTGCGCGCGCCTGCATGCGAGAGAGAGAGAGAGCGCGAGAGGAGGGGCTGACTGACAGAAGAGGTGAGAGCCGGTGAAGTGCTGTTAAAAAAAAACTTTTGTTTTCTGTGCAAGACTATGGTAAACACTTAATCGCCTGGGCGTTTAATTGAACCGGCGTTTATTATGCCAAATGAGGTCGGACCCCCGGCGGCTATTAGAGCACAGGCGCGTATTTGCACGCGGGCGATTATTTGGTCATCTACGGTACGCAACATACTATTAATTTGTGGTGCAGATTATTTAGTTATGTAAAATGCGGGTGACAGTTCCCCCACCCTTCAACCACAGAAAGTCTCTCATTTTTATGACACACGATTGCAGTGATACATTTATTTGCCGCCATTGTTAAACCCGAACAACTCCCAAAACAGATCAGAGTCTCAGCTAACATGAGCACAATGTGTTGGTCTGCTGGTGGCCGGAACGGCATGAAGCCATCACACAGAGTTAGCCTGCCTACGCTGTCTGCCTGTTGTTGTTGGACCAGTCAGAACCCCCACCCTAATACATCCAGATCTGCATCTCTGTCAGTAGGGGGCTGACACCAGGCATTAGCCGGTGGAGTCTCTGATAGCACCAACACTTTACCCTTGGCCTGAACCCCTACCACGAACCTCCACCACCAGCAGGAGAAGCACTACAGCCGGGGTGGCCAAAAGCATTACAGACCACTAAACTTCATTTCTTGATTTTGAATGCGACGTCAAGAGAGTAATAAAAAATATGTTTTCAAATGTACTAATTTGTCATTGCTCATTGTCAAGTAGTATGATAATAATTTAATTTCTACCGCAATCAGTCTCAGAGTCAAGCAGACTAGTTAATTCTCAGTCATTCAGTCAGTCATATATTTAAAATCAAGCAAAGAGGCAAAGCATATTGATGACGCACTAAGAGGAACAATCCCTTAGTTGTCTAAAACAACTATAAAACAGGACTTCAGAGACTCAGAGAATGGGATCATAATCCCATTAACTTTAATTAGATTTATGTAATGCTCACCTTTCTTCCGTGACAACAAATTAATGATAAGCCGAAGAGAATTAAAACAGTGGTAAGTGAAACCCTTTTATTCCCCCCAAGGCTCTCTACTGGGTCTCAGCCTCACCTAAAAGCACATGAGAATTTAGATCAAACCCCTCCTGCGTAGAGCTGAGTGAGACCAGCCATAAATTGCTAATAGACTAAATGAAACGAGGTAGGAGGCTCCTGCTCTTCAGCAATTACCCCCTTAGATGTAGTCATTCATATCCCTGCATGTCTCGTTTCATCAGGGCAGCGCCGGTATTTTGTCAGGCTGTCTTTGTTGCACAGCTCTGGGTCGGTTAGAGAGAACTGACCATGGTACCGATATGCAGGGGAGCATTTGAAACAACAAAGTGCCGTTTGACTGGCTTGGATGCTCACAAGAATGGCACCTCTTCCTGCCTTTCATGTAGGATGGGCATATATAATCAATTATTAATCAAAGTCACGTTTTGAAACTCAAACTCAAAGACACGGCTACCGCACTTAAGTATCTCCCTCTGTTTTTATTTCCTTTTATGTACCGTTTCATGGCTTTATTTATGCTGCCATTACTGTATGTGTGTACCTTAATTAAAAGGTACATAATCATGAAGAGGCGGGTTCATTTTTTTCGGTGGGTGTTTTGTAGGCAAAAGGACTACAGTTTAAATGAATCATTACAGCACATCCAATCAAATTACAGTATTAAAAAAAAAGTTCTGTTCCTATTACTAATGAAGCTATATCTGCCGTTTACCTTACATTAATACATTTAGGTGTCTATTTAACCAGAAATATTCACCTCTGCCAATAAAAGGTGAAACATACATTGATTTCAGTTTCTATTGCAAATACAAAACAAATGAAATTCCTTAAAATGTGAAAGAAAAGAAAACATATTAAACTACATTGTGCATATTTTACATTGATCAAAAAATCAATTTAAATATTTTACAAATAAAAGAAAATCTGAATGTTATTAAGTCATGTTTTGGAATACAGTACATCAGAAACAAACTGATTTCCACTTGAGTATGTCTTTTATGAATCCCTAATCAACTGGGAAATGTGCATGTGGATCACCATCATATCACAGCCACATTCAACCATAAATGATGCAATGCAAAGACCATCATGACGCATAATAATGAGCCCGATGACAATTCGTTACAGTGAATCATGGCAGAAGTGGAAGATCAATAAAATGATTTTTTGGGGATTCTTGTGGGTGAGGTGGTCCCTGAACTCTCATTCCCTCCGTATTCTTCTTTAATGTAGTCCTCTGCTAGTGCCAGTGCAGCCGTTATAAAGCATTAAGTGTTTATCTTTTTGTATGCACATTTACAGCAATCACACTGATTGCTTCCAAAATTTTACACACAAAAACTTTGTGAAAACTAAACCTGTGATACAGTATACCGGTGCAGAGTATTGGAAGACATAATTGAAAACTACGTCAGTTTTTCAGTCGAGAGCTACAGACATCGCTGTTCCCGTAAATGGCAAATTCGCAGATGTGAGAGGTCCTTTCAACTAGGTGTTGTGTGAATTAGCGTGGAACACCTTGTAGAGAATTACACCTCGACCACGGCGAGCGTTGGGCCTATATGGTCTCGCTAATAAACCTGGAACTTGTAAGGCTGTCTCATCACTCAAACGTAGGAGCAGCAGCAACGGGAGGACAAGGAAATGTCATCCAACATGGATAGAAAATGTACCTCCACTTTTGATAAGACTCATGTGGGCTGAGTTTGATTGTTCTCTGCATTTGTGCCAGGGATAGGCTCTTTACATGTGAGATGGGCACAACACTTAACTATTGTATGTAACCACTCAGACTGCTGAGGAACCTGGCTCTCCAATATTAGAGTTTATGGATTAACTGATATATATATATATATATATATACATATACATACACACACATACTTTGTCACTACTATCACTGTTTCGCAACTTCTTAAAATTGACTTCCTAAAGTACACAGTATCAAAAGTTTGGCATCCTTATAACATTTTAAACAGACAATGTCATCACATTTAATTCATGATGTCATTATATCTATTTATGTGTACGTGTATTTTCAATTTTTCTTGCTCTTTTGTTATTATTTCTTGTTTTTTTTCATTATCTGGATTTCATGAAGTCGTATGTGTGCAAATAGACCAATAAAAAAAAATACAATTGAATAGAAATAAGGTATAATCAGCTGCTACAATATACAAGAGATGCAAACCTTAGGGGCTGCCATCCATCCAATTGTTTTATTAAAATAAGAACACTGTCATGCTACTTAAAAACGTCTAATTTGAAATGTGAAATTTTGATGTTGCAAAGGAACATTCTCACATCATTGATCAAATCAGTGATTAAGCATATTTGGGAGAAAATTAAACCATAAAACTATGAAGAAATAAGACAAGAAAAGGCTAGTGAATCTGCAACAAGCAGAGCTGCCAACTTTGAGTGTGCACTGTACCTCGCTGGTCACATTGTGTCTTTGCAAAGACTATAACAGGATTAACACATCTTTATATTGTTTAAATCAAGTGCTTCTATCTTTTATTGCCCCAAGTGTAAAGATACACTAAGCACACCTTGTATATGTATATCATGAGTCGTTAATCCTGTTTACCCTCAGCTAGCACAGGATCTAGCTCGTATAAACCTCTACACTGGTTGTATCATTCACATTTCAATGGAATACCTCTGAATAAAGTCCTATGAATAAATATGGTGCCGCTCGCAAGTCAATTCAACCATTTAATGAAAAATGCATCCATTGTTTGGGGGAAACTCCAACTTTTCTGTCCACCTTTTATTGTTCAACAAATTGAAGTGTGGACTGGGAGAGAGGTGGTCGGTAAACACAGAGAATCTATTTAGCCATCCCATTCCAGGGCTGAGAGGAGAGCTGGACCCTTCAAAGGCAGAGGCAACAATGTGAGTGACATCGGGTCATCCTGCCTCCTCACAGTCACCTGGCTGATAGAATTGTTCTGGGGGGAGATAGGAGGGACCTGTGAAGCACAGCTTTTTTGTCATTGCCATATCTTGTGATTGATGGCTCCATGGCCGCAGTGAATCTGCCCTTTTTAAATAATTTATGTTGCCCATCGCTATGGACAAGTAGCTTATAACTGGCTTATTTTTTTCCATTGACTGGGGAGATCAATACTTTAAAGACATGACATAGCCTCTAATGAACTACTTAACAGCTCTCTGGAGTGCAAAACAATTGCAGTGTTTACTCAGAGCAACAAGAGAAAACAGTTTTATTGCACTGCACTGAAAAGTTCTACTTTAATGGATACGCTGTAAATAAAAGAGGCCAATCTCTTTGATTTCACCATGTAAGTAGAAGTTACAATCCAAATAAAAACAATGGATCCTCCATTGTCACATTCTCAATAATTTTATACTAAACATTATGATACAACAATTGGTATTGGATTGTGATAGGAATCCACATTGAACAAAAAGTGCAAGGCTGCTGTGGTGGAGCGGGTTAGACTGTAAAGATACGACTAATAAAATGATAACTCAGTTTATAATCCAAGAAATAAGCATTGTAATACCCTAAAATAATCCAGCAGAGTTGCGTGTTGTAAATCAAGAGGCCTATGTTCATTCTTCCTCTAACAGAGTGACAAATTAGCTGAACAATAGTGTTTGAATTCTTATTAAAATTGATTAATTCATATCATTAGTTGATCGCACAACAGCTCATAAAATATACTAAATTAATTTCTTCACTGTGATTAATACATGAAACACTTGAATTAACATCAATAAATCAATTTGTGAATCAATTACATTATCATGTTTAAATACAGAGCTAATAGTGTACATTAACTAGCAGCGGAGGAGTGATCATATATCATTTGGCATTCCAAAGAGGAAGAGCAGAGGAGCATCCTTAAATGATCAACGATGAAAGGGAGCCAACTCTGACCTTAATAGGTCTCAATACATTCTGCACGACGCTGTTCCTGTGAAACCAGGGTAAGTTATCTACCAGCAGCATTCAGTGCCGGCCATGCTTCCTTTAATATCAGATTTATTATATAGGACTGATTACAGGGTTCCCATCAAATAAGTTACAATTAGCTGCTGAACTGCTGTGAAAATGACTATGAAATGCAAATCCTGCAAGTTTGGCAGGACTTCCTTGAAAATAACTACTGTATTTGAATCATAAACATTGATCAAAGCCCATTTCTTTATCTACACAGAATGAGTTTTCCTATATAATACATTATAGAAGTTGAACTTTTTCTTTTAACATGTATGTTAAGTATACTGTAAATTAAATAGACACAAGCTTTGTCCAATTTAGCACTTGGAGCCTGCCATGTATAAGAGACTGCCTGCTGCAATATGAACAAGCCAGTTATGAAAAGCCCGTCAAAGTTTCTTTGCACTGCAGAGCCCAAGACATCGCTGCTCCCGTAAAGGGCTGCCGCAGATGTGAGAGGTCTTTTCAACCAGGTGTTGTGTGGATCAGTCAACAGGGTTAACGTGACACACCTTGTAGCGGATTACACCGCTACGCCAGCAACGTTGGGCCTATATGGTCTCGCTAATAAACCTGGACCTTGTAATGGCTGTCTCATCACTCAAACGTAGGAGCAGCAGCAACGGGAGGACAAGGAAATGTCATCCAACATGGATAGAAAATGTACCTCCACTTTTGTTTAAGATTCATGTAGGCTGAGTTTGATTGCTCTCTGCGTTTGTGCCAGTTCAGGCTTGTTACATGTTAGATGGGCACAAGACTTAACTATACTTCGTAACCACTCAGTCTGTTGAGGACCCTGGCTCTCCAATATTGAGTTCATGAATGAAACCACACCACATCTTAAGGTGCAGCACTGCACTATGCAGAGAAATAGTGCATTGGGTTTGTAATCAACTCATCAAAATTATTGAAAAACAATAGAATATATGAAAGAATATAAATGTTCTGATGCAAGTACAGAGAACAAACTATGAATATGTTTAAGTTGGCTATGTATAATTTGTTATTGCTAAGAAATCTCATGACAATCCATGAAGTCCATCTCCAGTGTTTACCTCACATAGATTTTAAGTGAGTGGGATAGCTAGGTATGTTAGAGGTCAAGTATATTTGCCGACCCAATTCAGCATTTTTTTGTTTTTATCCATCTGAGAAACACCTTTGCAGATTTTTTTCCAAAACTGGTGCATTCAAGGTAACTCCCACTTAACTTGAAGTTAGTTGTTTATGTTCCTGTGTCACCCATTCGGACCTTATTTACAAAAATATGTGAACAGTCGTCAACAGCAGAAGACTTTTTATCCCCCATTACACATGTAATGTTTTTCAATGTATAGAAAGTCAAGAAAGTCGCAATTCGTCAGAGATCTGTCATAGTGTCATTTAGTTTTGTGTGTAAACAATCAGTGAACTGCATCTCTCGTCTCGTACAATATACGGCATATCGCCGACATGAACATTACCATGACCAGCTAGCTAGCTAGGTGACTTGTTCCATGCACAAATGTCTCTTACTTGATGCATTTTATCCAGAGACTCTTTTATCAGCTGTGAAGTGAAAAGAATGAGTCTGGCCTGCTGTTTATGAGAGTTCATCCAATAAAACAAACAGGGAGAGATGTTGCTGGTGTGACTTTTGGGTGTGCAGTCTTTCTAATTATATATTTGCATAGTCTTATACTTGATGATCTTCCTTAAATCTTTACCAGGATGATGGATTTTGCACAACAATGGAGTCTATGGCATAGATTACATGAGGCTTTAGCTACACAGGTAACACAGGTAACACTTGCTATAGAATGAATACATTGTTGGCTTTTGGTCTTTTCATAGGTTTGGTTGACAATAAGAAAAATAAAGCAGATCACCAGATTTAACCTTTAAATGTCTTCATGATTGGTCTGTGGTTATGACATATTTTTGTGGCATGACATCACGTTCTTGTCACCTACATGTGACAATGAGATGCACCATGACGACAAATGGTCAATAATGTAAAAGTCTATTATATGCATATTACAAGACTAAGTTCCAAGCATCAATTCATTCTAATTTCACGTATTGAGGTGTGTAACTTCCTTTTTTTCTTAAGGCGGACTCTTAAGATGATCTAATAAGCATCTTAAAATCTCCAGGGCCAATTCAAATGCCACGTAACAAAAGGACCCTTTTTGCTACAGATGTAACAGCCAGTTGCATCTTTTATCTCCATCCATAGCTGCTCCCATTGTCTCAACTGATGTATCGTTTGATATCATAAAAGACATACTTAAAAATGCATAACTGAATCCAAACGCTTACCAACTTGAAACAATCCATTATTATAAAAAGGGGACCAAATTAATTCCTTCTCGTGCTCCAAGAAATGCTTGATGCCTCAAGATAATTTGCCATGTAATTCTTTTCACCTACACAGATGCACCAACATACAGTACATGCTTCTTTTTTTTTCCTTTTTTTAAATCCTGATAAGGACTGCTAATTCATCAAGAGTAAATAAAATGTTTAGTTGGTAAGGGATATTAATTATAACATTCATCTGCTTGCTGCTTCCAAACTGGGCTATAATGAAATGTGCTGTAATAGAGATTGCTCTTGGGGAGGCAAGCCGTTTATGAATCGCTAGAGGTGCAGCAGCTGCCTTTCCCCTTGAGAGATAGAAATTTATGCCGTATACCCCGCTGATTGTTGAGAAGGTAAAGAACCAATAGCAGCATGTTCAGAGGTTTCATTTAAAGTGTGTTTCTCACTAGGCTGCTCACAACACTTAATTAAACTCTGCTGTTTTGGCAATGACAAATGCTGTGGTGCAGGAGGAAGCTGGGCTGCTGTGACTGAGAGGCTTTTGTAATTTCCTTCATGTGCAGCGATGGCCAGATCCAGGTCAGAAAACTGTAGAATTAAAGAACTAAACAAGATTTAGACATGGGGAATGGGAGGGCAAGGGAGTGGGCGGTTACTGTCATTTCTTTCTCGGGAATACATCTATTTTCTCTCTCTCTTTTTTTGTGTCCTCTTACTCATTTTTGGAAAGTTTTGTCATAGATTTATGAGGGTTGAGCTTCTGTGCCTGGCTTCTGTGCTTATTGCCTTTCACACTGATGTTTCCTAAGGCATGTGTCTGCTTGATGGAGACTTCAACATTTTACTGAAAGGTGTGATGAATAAAATGAATAGTAGGTTCCCCACATGGCACATTGTTCCTATTATTTCATAACAGTCTGATCCTTCTATTAAGTCTCTTAGCATGACTTGATTTACCAAACCGTATTTTCACCAAAAGGAAGCATTACGTTTAAAGGAAGCAAGTGTGAAATTTGACTTCAGAGGTCTCGCACAGAAAAACAGCGAACTGGAGGCAGTCAACAAACTGACAGGGAGTGACTAATAGCTTTCTTTCTGGGTAGATATCCAATTCATGCCAAACAAAAACCTTATTTTGTTTCTGTAATGGTATGACTGTATTACTGTGCATTTCATGAGATCCATTTAAAAAGGTGGAGCCAGTCTAGCACATAGTCACTGCAAAGCCTTGTCTGCTGCTGTGTTATGAAGTCGCAGGACTCCGGCTACACTACCAGGAAATAACCCAACAAGTCCTCCAACTCATACGACCACAGTTGTCGTTGGTCCATGCACTCGAATACGACCTCTGGGAGCGTATTGCGGAGATTCTTCCGCAACGATAGTAGTGGTTAAGGTTAGGGTTAGGTCGACGTGTGGAGGCGGTCTCTGCCGATGATGCACGCGCGGGGGGGTAGGTTTAGGGGGGGGGTAGCGCGGGGGGCGCGCGGGGGCGCGCGGGGGGGGGGGGGGGTAGGTTTAGGGGGGGGGGGGGGGGTAGCGCGGGGGTAGCGCGGGGGCGCGCGGGGGGGGGATGGGGGTGGGGGGGGGTAGGGGGGGGGGTGTTGAGGGGGTGGGGGGCTGATGTCGTGGAATCGGGGTAGGTTTAGGTCGACGTGTGGGGGGGGCGATCGTCTGAGACACCGGAGTGTCGATATTTACTTGACCGCTAGAGGGCGCGCTATTTTGAAACGTAACATATGGTCGTAATTCGGTGCTTGACACACGACCTATGTGGTCGTTTTCTCGAGGAGGACAGTCTGAAATAACCACAAAGATGCCTGCAAGGCACAAACAGGAGCTGGAGCATTTCATTCAATAATGTAATCTATACTTTTAAGTAAAAGACCTCAATCCTTATGTCCTTTTTTATTGCTTGAGTGAATGGTACCACACATTATTTATTTTGTCACATGCCAATCTTTTTTTGCACATATACAGTATAAATAAGTAGTGGTTTTACTGGCTGTGTAGCCGGGAAAATACAACGTTACTATTATTCACTGACACCATTTTTACAGTTAAAGGTTTATGTTAGATTTTATGTCATCTTTTAACCAAAAGTACATACCTATTGTTAAACTATCATGTTACATATCTACAACTATGTATCTTATTAACAAATACTTGCTATCCTAGAATAGTGCCATTTTTAGCATTATAAAAAGATATTATTTGTATTATTATTGAAAGAGGGCAAAGTTCATCATTTATATTGTACCAAACCAAATTCTGAACACTGACTAGTGCAATATATTAATATACATGGACAGGCAATAACCTGTCTTCATTATAATGTGAAAATATATAATTTATTTTTTATTTTATTTTGAAATGTAGTAATTCCATTAAAAGATGTGTTGGCTAATCCAGAGCATTGAATGACAAAAACAGGAGTATATGCATATATAGAACACATAGTATTTACTCTGTTTTATATAGGGGATGCAAACAGCTCCATATGTATTTTGGTGTTCTGTAAATGCCAGAGAGACACAGCAGCATCCGTTGGAGTTAACGGTGCAGCACTTTTGTGTTCAGTAGCACAAATCATTAATCATGAGGCCGGCCATATTCTTGTAGTGCCTGTGCTTTCATTACTGGGCCTAATTAAACAGTTCTGTGAACTGGAATCTCAGATTCCTCTGTTACAGATTATCATTAATTATGGTGAAAGTGCTCAGAGATGTTGGACTCAATTATATTCTGCTCAACCCTGGCAGCGGGGTGATTCATTGTTCTGAGCACTCCACAGCCGTACTGTCTCTGCTTATCACCAACCTCCACTTTTGTAAATTGGGCTCTGCCAGCCAACAAACTAAGAATTATGTGCTGCTTTTTTCATTACAAACATGTTGGAGGAGCACAGACCAATTAAGGGTGGGATATTTTGTGTGGAGTGATGAGGCAGGCATCGGTGCAGGGAGATGGGGGTTGGATGGGGGGGTACTATGGGAATGAGCTCACCATGTTGAAGTTGTGGCTTTATTAGCATATGTGGTGCAGCCCTCCGCCAGGTCTACTGCCTGATTATGCTCGGTATACTTCCTCAATATCACAAAACTCGGTATGGTAATGGTAAAATTATAATTTGGAATGAATATTATATTGATATTTCTGTGCAACAACTGTACACACAGATTTGCATTGTCCTGTAGGAGGCTTTAAATGGAGATTTCTATTATGCTTGCGGCCACGAGTTCATACGGCTTGGAGGAAAGCGTCAAGTTTTCATAATATTTGTGTATGACATGCAACTTTTTATGTAACTGAACAATGTCAATATTACTTCTATGGTCTTATGTAGGGTGCGTGGGGGTCTATGATGGAAACGGTGTGTGAATGAGATTATTGGCCACCTCTTTTTAGGGTCAGAGAATGGAGAGGGAAATCTGAATCAAAGAGAAGCAGAAGTTCCAGTGGTAAGCTTAGGCCTTAGCGGTTTGCACAATTTCATATGCCACAGTAGGTAGTGATTTTAATATATATGAAAATCAGCCTGAGCTGTGTGCATGTGTCTCTTATAATATCGCTGGTGGGAGATTTTCACATGCCTTACAAAAGCAGGACCGCATTCGCTCCCTCTCACTACGGTGTTGTCTCAGCGCGGCTCACAACAAGACATACGTCTCAGTTCCATTGCTTTCAAGAATTAAGGGAATAATGAAGCTTGGGAAAAGCTAAAAAGGGACATACATGAGAGGAAAACAAAGAAAAATCAAAATTATTTTACAATATCTTTGTTTAGTTCCTCAAACTATGGTTTTTCTAATCCCATAATTCCCCTGGCAGAGTGGCAAGAAATGGGATTGTTCCTTCTCGGGACATAGCGGCAGCTCATTGAAAATGTAATACACTACTTCCAAGTCACAGGTCAGCTGGCAATCTGAATTTTAAAAGGACTGTGAATAATATTCTATTTTATTTTGAAAATGAACTTTGTGGCCTCCATCATGAATCCAATATATGTCTTAATCTTCCCGGCTCTTGAAGCCCACAGCTCTGGAAGAAGGCCTTTGACTCCTGAACCTAATAAGGAAATCACTTGTTTTCTCATCCATCTTCACATTTTTATAGGCACCGATACAAAACAGTCTTTTATTTTTAAAAGTAATTGATGAAGCATCAAATATCTTATTAAATATTAAAGCTTTTCCTCACCTTTTCTGCACACAAGAAATAATTTTGTTACGCAAGAGGCTTGACAACAAACCCAAACAATACAATCATTATTATTACCATTATTATTAGCATTATCATCAATAGGTTTATGCTTTTTTCTAGGTAAGTGTGCATAGATGAAAAGATTAACATCTGAGCATCTATTGTTATTCTGAACTGAACATGGCTGACAGTGGCAGTGAATTTAAGCGTTAATTACGCACTAACCTTTTCAGAATGGATATTTAGACACGCTGTGTCCTGCGACTCTGAATGTTCGGGAAATGAAAACATCCAGCGACCAATCAGTATCTGCTCACATTAGCATAGTCTTTTAAAGCCCAATGCCCCAAAACATGCCACAGAAATCCTCTCCTATTTATCTTAAAATATCCACTTAACTTTGACTGACACTAATTCTTACTACATGGAACTGTAGAAACCCCTTCGTTTCCCCCTTCTGTCTCTGTCAGAAAATTACAAAAGACAGAGTTTGTGATGTCCCCAGTGTGCAAATCCCTTTATTCTGTCAGATTACAACATTTGATATGACGTAGTGCGGCGTTCTGGCCTCGCAACGCCTGCCAGAGAGAAGGGACCTGTCAGCAGCAGAGGAGAGCAGTGCGGATCATCACTCTGACTGATCCACAGGCCCAGAGACTGTCATCTCCTCCGACTGTACAAGTCAACACAAATAAAAGTGAGGAAGCAAAAGCCATAATGGCTGGGAGAGATCCAGGCTCATTGTGGCCATTACTTTTATTCAGACCTTACAGATGACATGATGTGAAAAATGAGCCTGTGTCTAGTCGGGTGCCCATTAGTGAGTGAGCACATTATCTCCCCTTTTTCACATTGAATCTCCTCCCTGCATGCAGTGGCAGATGCTCTAGAGGAGTCACTCACTTTTATGGGCTTTTGACTGCCGTACTCTTTTAAATACAGGGGCCTGCACCAGGCAGACATGACGTATGGCTGTCAGCGCTCTTTACCTCACTGACATATGCCTTCAGTGGATCCCTCCTTAAACCTTCTATCTAAA
Organism: Eutrigla gurnardus; assembly: GCF_963514095.1. NCBI lineage: Eukaryota > Metazoa > Chordata > Actinopteri > Perciformes > Triglidae > Eutrigla > Eutrigla gurnardus. Next base: position 17,130,208 of record NC_139926.1, read on the forward strand.
ACTAAGGGGGACAGCTAACCTCTTCCCTCACAGAGCAGACGAGCATGCATCAAATTGATTATTATAGCAAAGAACGTGATTTCTAAAAAAAAAAATCTCTATTACCAGACAATTATAGTGCAATTTACTTAAGTATAGTCCAAAGGCAATCATGAAATACAATTCCCTAAAGCCTTTAAGAGTGATACCACACAGGGACACTTACAACTTCATAAGTATTGAACTTATGAGGAATTTTCAGGACAATAATTGTAGATCTGATTGTTGAAAAACAATACAAAGCAAGCCATGTCCATATAAGTATACATTATATATATATATATTAATGTATATATATATATATTTTTGATGTGAATCAAACATCAAGACCATGGCCCTTTTTGCTCACACCTCGTTAAAACACCTCCCCCAGCTGATGAAGGAAAATCAATTACTCTGTCAAATCGTAATTGTCACATTGTTGGGGCTGGAATTGACATGTGCTTCCTGTGTGATGTCCATCTGTCTACATGATGAGAACTTCACATCACAAACATAACCCAACTTGCAAGCACACATTCAAAATCGTATATATATATATATTTTTTTTACTTCCCTGACACAATATCTCGATGAAAATAGAGCTAATTAACAACCAATTCCGCCATTTAATCCGTTTCCAACAACATACATCTGATCTTTTCAACGTTTTTTTGGGAACCAGGTCTAAAATCAACCTAAGCAGTTTTATTGGGAATGCAAGAAAATATCTGAAGGATTGGGTTGAACATGAGCCATTCCAATGGCCTGATGTGCCAGTGTACAGTGAGCTGCAGTTAATACATATTCAACTGTATGGAACCCCCCCCGAGAAAGGTTAAACCTATTTGAAAATAACTGTATTTTATTCCACAATGGGAAATAAATCTGGATGCAGTAATACAGAACAAAGCTCAGAGGTTGTGGTCAGTGACGGGGAATCCAGGCTTCTCTCAGACGTGTGTGTGAACCAGAGCCGCTTGGTTCAATCTAATCTCTGACAAGAAACAACAAGCCTTCGGAACACCCCCCGTGGTCCACCTCTATACGGCGCAACATCATAAGCAGCTCAATACAGGGGGTTAGATCTACTGTAGCTGTCAGGGGGAAAATATGTTTCCATTTTACAACTTCAGTAGCAGAGAAGACCATACAATGCTCCTCGATTTCCCTCACTATTGCTCATTCGTTTGAATCTCTTTCCTCTCTTTTCCAGTCCTGTCAGTTTTCCCTCAGTACACACACCCAAGGGGTTCCCCAGTGACTGCGTCCCATTACTATCACGAGTCTGCTGCACAACCGAGCTGCACTGCCAGTGTCCCCAGTGATACCACTCGAATTCCCACATTGCCAAGTCAAGCAGCGTGTGGGCCAAATGGGATTTGTTAGCCAGCACAGTTTTAACTCAACCTCATCTCTTCTGTCATCTAAAGCTTCAAGACATATGAGGGATATTTATGCACTTTAAGTGAGTGACTACTGGAAGGTTGGGATCTCTTTCAGATCACAATTTAGACCAATTATTTCAGCAACCAGATTCAACACCAGGCCAGGCCTAACACAAAAATTATTTTGATTGAAACAAACAAAACATCCACACATTTGATTAAAACGTCACCCTTGCATTTAACTTTCAGCAGTAAGTTCTTGTAGAAGAAAGCTTACTGAAATGCTCAGACAGTTGTGTTTGTTTTTTACTAAAATGACTATATGCTATCAATTTGACTTTGAGCATATTTTTTTTTTTTTTTCTCTCGTCGTTCTCGGGTCATCATACCTGACACATATAGGCCTGTTTGTATTCAGCTAAGGATCTTTAGAGCGAATCACAAATATTTCATTACAGGTTGGAGATTTTGCAGGACAAAAATAGCAATTTAAATACATAAATTCGAGGTACTTCACAAACAGTATGTCGATTACATAGTTTGTCCACCAGAGAGAAATTAAATGTTTGTTTTTTGAACTGTTAAAAAGGTCACACTCAGGACACATTTCTTTAGAAAAGGAAATTTCGTTTGTGTAAAGAAAATTCTGTATGCTCTGATAAAGGTCCGTTATAAGAAAAGTGTACACTGCATACATTTAAGTGTGCGGATATGAGTTTTAAATCGCAGCACTGTCAAAACACTCTTTGGATATAAATTAATCTTTAACAGCAATATATATATATATATATATATATATTATCTCATTACATTGCAATGCTTGGTTATGCCCAGTAGAGTACCACAGTAAAATGGTTGAGTGTTAGATACAGTTACAGCAGTAGATCGTTGACACGGTTACAGCTATTACTGTCGTTTTATCCAAATATACCAAGTTACTATGATTTCACAAGGATCTCCGGCATGATTGTGCTAATCACCTGGCACACCTGATTTCCTGATTCATTTTCTCCATTCATCTTGAGCAAATGTAGCGACAGCTTGCAATCTGTTTGTTTTGAGTTGTCAAAAAAGGAACCGAAGGCATGTATCAACATGGAATAAATGCTACTGCAAGATGTCAGCAGCTGCACATGATATGATGAATTACAATCATATGTTAATCAGCCGGAGTTGCAGTAATGGGTTGTTTACACGGCGCTCCATCACAAACCTTCTTCAACTTATTTCTCATATACAGATACGGATTCCTGAACAGACGGGGGAACACTACCGTTTGCAATACTAATGAACAGATTTAAGTTGTGTTTTTGCTTTTTGTTCTTCTTATTGTGTTTGTTTTCCCACAACATAGGAACAACTAAAAATGCATTTATGAAATACAAATGTCTTCAATGAAAAATTAACTGAGTTTGTTCATGCGTTTATAATTACTTTGTTTAACTCTGCCTGTCTGTTTTTGTTGTTGTTGTTGTTGTTGCTGCTGCACAATGTGTAAGACAACTGCTGCCAAGACTGCCTGAAAATATTTGAAACCCGATGTTTTTATCCTTCATCACTTACTGCATTTCGCTCTGCCGTGCATGCATAATCACATAATGTATGTGTGGGTGTGGGTGTGTGTCTGCTGTGGAGGGTTGACCACAGAGCAACCAGGAGTAGAGCCAGCAACAAGGTCAATACTAGCGTAAATACCTTTTTATTTCCCCAGTGACCGACGGTGTAAGATCCTGCAGTTTGTCCAACAAACTTACTAATGACTGGAATGGCTTCACTGCTTCACTATTGTGTTCCTTACCCGTAGGTGGGTGAATGAGGAGGATAGAAGGTATTTATACAGTTATTAATTGGTGCTGTTGAGGATAGACACGTGATGTGTTTGAAAAGTCTTAGAAATAGGGAGATTTCCCTATTCGAGGTCTAGTCTTTTTCATGACATTTACAGGATTAATAGGTTTTCTCTCTCCAAAACCTATACATTTATTTTTGGAAAATTTGGGAAAAACATGACTTTACGAGTTGTATATCTGAGAATCTACAATTAATTCTACTGCAATTTAAAAATGAACCTAAATTCTTTAAATACAAATCTGGACAGTGAATATTAATTATCATTGTTATGTACACATCAACATGTGAATATTACAGTATTAAGATAAATCATGATATAGCTACTGTACGCAATATCACATGTGAATCAATCAAACTGGTGTTCAGTGACTGCTAAAAAGTAACAGGATATGATTCATCCATCGTGATATAAATCCAGTGACTTAACGGCATAGTTTTCAACTCTTAGTGGACTTCAGGACTTTTAGAACTTCATCAGGTCAGATCATGAAAATAGACATATTTTCATCGGGATTTATTAAATAGGTGAAAATTTCAAAACAAAAATATTTTCAGGAAATTAGAAACAACAATATACCTAAAGTATTATTACAGTTAATGAAATTAGAGGGACGCTGGTGCTACTGTGTGTAAATAAATGACAATGAAGTGTAAATAGAAACATCACAAACACAGACACGCAACTAAATTGCTTCCACACTCCATGGGCTCAATATGCGATTTAAAAGAGCCTGGCGGTGGCAATATTCCTCTGATATGGTGTTTAGTTTTAATAGGAACCCTCAGCTCAAATATGAGCTGACAAACACAGCAAGACAAACACAGTCTCTCTCCGGCAATGAAATATACACTATCAAATAGACCTGTACCTTTTTTGAATCCGCTGTGTGGGGGAAACTAAAGTGCAGAACAAACAGCATTCTGATATGGCTTTGAGGCTGATAACAGCGTCTGACAGGGTGGAGAGAGCAGGCTTTGGGCTCGGTGCGAAAACACAACCTGTGATTGACATGATTCCCTAGCCTTAGAGAAGTTTACCTTTTAATAAGAGCTCAGAGAGGCCCGCTCAACAACCCGGTCCAGGCTCTAACCGACAGCAGACGGTTGGGGAGGTGTATGTGCATGTATTATGTGCGTGTGGGGGGCTGATATTTTGTGTGTGTGTGTGTGTGTGTGTCGACAGACACGTGTGTGTGTGTGGCCACTTGTAGCAGATTTCAATCAAGGATTTCAGCCATGCCCAAATATCTCTTCTCTTTTGGGCCAAGTTGTTTGAAGAAAATGAGTGGATTCAGGATCAAGAGCCTTTCTGGAGGAATTTAAGTCTGTTTGAGGATTATGACTTCTTCATCCTGTACAAAGCCTGAAGAGAGCGCTATATGCTAGCCCTTGGAGGCCAGGCTTACCAATGAGTTCCAGACGGCGATATAGAAATGATAACACCCGTGAAAGACATCATAGTTTAGGGCACAGATCTTCAAAATAAATACGAGGGTTGAAAACGCTCCAGTTTCAACCCAAAAGGTGTATTTATAAGTGTAGGAATATGCATGATGAAAGAAAAAAATTATAGAGTATATGGATTTTTGCAATAATAACGAGATACATAAGAAGTTGACAAATAAAGAAAGTATTTTCTCTTTAGCTCACATCCAGTAATGTGAAAATGAGTACACTTAAACATAAGTGCAAGCAAGCGTGAAATTCTGAAAACATTTCTCTTACTGATTTTTTTGATCTGATCTTTCCATGAATTATAATTACCAAACTAACAGATTCCCCTGAGCTCTAAACAAAATCTTCAGGCTCCAACCAGACTTTCTGTAGCATTGACAACACAATCTTTTTCTGAGATATGTCGCCACTAACTGTCCTTCACCAGAAAGCCGTAATGACAGCGATTGCCTCCCTTTAGAACCTTCAGTTATACAGCTGATGAGTGAACTATGGTACGTCAGCAACACAGACGGCAACGTGTGAATCATCTCTGAAGGGAGCTCTGATCAAATCTGTCATTATTTACCCCGTTTACAGCGTAACCTCAAAGCAAAACAGGAAATCAATAGAAAATGGTGACAAATTACTGTAAGTGTCAATATTTAAGACAGGTGAGAGATAAAAGGCTCTCAGCCTGTAATAGATTCTTTCCATTTACCTTAAGCTTATTGAGCAGAGGGTAAGGCTATTAGCTAGTTGTTGATAAAAACAATTCAGTATCATTATAATGCTAAACATAACAAATGGACATTGTTCAAAGAATAAAATCAACATCCAGCAATTGCAACATCCAGCAAAATACACTGTTTTTAGTGTATTTTTCCCCTTTCCCTTTGACATACACTGGACAAAGTCCACATGTAATGCAAGTAGTCCAACCATCAGCCACCAAGTTACCTTCTATAGCTTAGGAACTAGGAGCATTTAACCTGAAATGTGCTACTCTTGGATATCACCAACAACTTAATTCTATAACAACTTATTATATCTGGGCTAAAGGTTTGTTATGCAACATGCTAGACAGCGGTAGCAAAAAAGATGCAGATAGACTGATCTCAGCTATCTCCCAACAGGGCAAGTCTCGGGAGAGTCGGCTTTGTTGAGAAGGTTACAGGACTTTGTTTGACCCCAGAACGGTGCCGACTCTTGTGGCTCCCCCACATACAAAATGCAGCCAAACAGACCGAGTGAGGTGATCATCCCGGGTAAAGGAAGCCACGAACGAGCAGAGAGAGAGGAAGTAGCATCTCCTACAGACAGTCACAGCAGGGGACGGACTAACTATAGCCACATCAATGACTAACTCTCACAGCAAGGACACCTCCCTTCACTTTGAAAGAAAATAAATTAAACAACAAAGGGGGACACTGACATTCACCGCCTTTCAGTTTATTGCACCAAAAAAAAAAAAGAAAAGAAAACTGTTCGTCATACGTCCAGCACAGGATCGTTGTTCGAGTTCAGCTGCCAGTGAGACAGTAAAATGAAAAAGCATTCCCTTCCCAGCAGGAATGATCATTTTTATATGGATTGCAGATGAAGAAGAAAAAGTTCCCTCATCTACTGGCCTAATATGGTCATTCCAACACAGGAGGACACCCATCTTTGTATTTCTTCATGCATTACATACACAATCAATAATGAAAAAATATACACTGCCAAAGGCTTTAGTCGCACTGCCTACAAGCGGCATTGATAAATGATTTTGTGCCAGTTATGACAGCAAGGTGCATGCAGTGAAGAGAGTAGAAGGCCTTTTTAATAGTGCAAGGAGAGAATTAAATCAAATCCAGGAGGGCCTCCACTGGAAAGGAGAGATTCTGCATCTCTCTGCTCTAAATCAAAGCTCTACTTAAGCCCAGCCCTCTCTTTCCCCATTTTTCTACATTATCAGAGGAAACCTGTCACTGCTGTCTATGGGAAAGTTTACAAATCATGATTTATCAGAGAGAGGATCACTAAACACCTGTGTGAGAAGATAAGCATCCGGTGCATTATTATATATAGGCCAAAAAGTTTTTTTAGTCTTCCTCCAAGTTAAGTTTTTTTTTTTTTTTTTTTTACAATGCATTTGCATCCAGTGCTTAGATGTACAATACAATATAATTGCCATTTTCACTATGGCCTCTGTGAACCTGTAAATGAATGTGCAAATAACACACTCCTCTCAAGCACTGTACTTCACAGCTCCTTATTTTCCCAGGAAGTGAAAAATAAAAAAGGGGGCCTTAAGAAGGAGTGAAAAGTTTCCAAAGGTCAAAAATTAATCAAACTCATTACCTGTGGAAGAGGAGAGATACTGGTTGCAGCTTACTCGTTAAGCAGATTTTTAACCTCTATTTTCTTTTCAAAGGGGTGAAGATTCCCAAAGGAGGAGACGTCCATGGCTTCTCATTTACAACTGCATCGTAATGATCCTCTTCGGCCTGTTGCTGGAGATACAAAATTACAGTTTTTAAAAACAGAAGCAAGAGAAACACACATGCAGCAACCTCATGTATATCTATATCTCGACAAACATCATTATATCATACATATAATACAGCATTACTTATTTTTAAACCTGAGACTTCATGCATCGAGAACGCTAAACCACAACTCGGTTTTAAAGCACAATTCGGTTTTAAACCACAACTCGCTTTTAAACCACAACTTGGTTTTAAACCACTTTGTGAAATACAAAACGGACAAAGCTACACCAGCTGGGGAGAGAAAATCCTTCTTACTGGCCACCAAGGCCAGTTGCTACCATTTTAGCCAGTAAATACTGCAGAAGAAAGCAAAAGAGCGAAAGCCGTATGAGGGAGAAAGTCAACCCAGGGTGTTGGACACACTCTGTTCCTACTGCAGAACTTTCTCTACAGGCGACTCTGATTGAGGAAACACACTGATGGCAGATGGTTTGATACATAAGCCTGAATAAGCACAGAACATTTCAGGAAATGTATGTTCAAATTACTACAGCAAATATATATTTCAAAAAATACATAGCAGTCAGGAACAATGTGTAAATATCAGTTGCTGAGAATGCTGTCCTCAGATAATAAAACCAAGTAAATAATTAATAAAACATTACCTGAAAATATGTAATTCAAGGAAAATATGTAATCAAACATAAAATAGGAGTGTACACTGTACTTGCAAATGCATTGACTAGTGACAAGATGTAACATGTTAACATAAAATGCTCAATACTGTTATTTATTTTTTCCCCTTTCCCCCCTTTTCAGTTTCATACTTTACAATTATATACAGTAGTTATCTGAAAGAGAAGTTGAAATTAATTTATCCTAAAGATCAAGATCAGTGTTTTCTCACATTGAAAAAGATGGGGAACCCCACTTAGGATAATTTCTCACGCATAAATAGCTATGAGCCTAATTTTAGCTGATTTGGGTTGTTAGCTTTATGGCCTAAACATGCCAAATGCTTGATGGTAAAAATGTGACTGGCCACTGAAATGTAAATACACTATTCAGTTGGTAAAACTAAAATCAGATTAAACCCACATTAACAATTCACCTCTTACTCCACTCCCCTATTGATTAGAAAAAGTAGTAATTGAATTTGTCATTTTTATTTAACAATTAAAAAAACAATCTCTGATGCAAAACATTATAATACTAAACTACATTTTAACATGTGGCCTAGACATAAAAAAACAATTCCAATATTTGTAGTAGTATTAATAAATTGTGTTTAACTGGAGTCTTATTCTCCCCACAAAAAAAAAGAAAGAAAATCATGAAAAACAAGAAAACCATTAATGCTCTAAGGGAGGTCCAAGCTGTAAATGTGCACAATATTCCACATTATATACATGTCATTTCAGAGTGCACTCCAAGTGACGCAGTGTCAAATCTGTGTGACAGATTTAGGTGAACGCTGGTGAAGGGAGCCCTGCGTGGGGAGAGCGGCTTAGGGCTGACTCAAGCAGCCAGTACAAGATCTCCAGCAGGCAGAAAGGAGCCCGGCTTACCGCAGAGCCGCCGCGGCCTGTCCAGCCCACCGCCGCTGACAGCCGCGCGAAAACCCTGACGCCATTGCCATCTTCTGACTACTGTCACACATGACTCTTTGTGTCCGCTTCATACTTGTGAACTTCATGCTATAAGTTAGGATGTGTCGCATTTGCTCAGAGATTGACAAAAAGACGAAGCAAAAATGTTATAATGCAACAATGACCATGGTCATTAAATACATGTTTTTGTTTTTTTTGACACATGAACATAACAATTAATGTGCAGAATTTGGTCCGTGAACTTAATGGTACACACAAAACTGAAGTGAGAACTGAGCCACTGTATGAGACGCATACCACATGTGGAGTTTTCAAATGGGAACCTACTGGTTTTCTTTATTTATAATGTAATGTCTCCCTCTTTTGGTGGCTGCAGCAGAAAGAAAACAGGAGACAGCAATTGGTTTTGAGTGAGTGTAATGCTGAATTTAAATATTATTTTGCCATCTAATGTCACGAGGGTATGAGGGCATTTTAATTTAAGAGTTGATTGGACGGTCACAGTTGTCTTCAGTTTGATCATATTTGATTAAACTAAAGTTAGAAAAGGTGTGATGTCACCGAGCCTGAACGCTGTAGATTAATTCTCAAATCTGGGGGCTCCCTGACATCTAGTGGACAAAACCTAGACCGTCTCTGGAGCATCTAAGATCTGCTGCACTGCTGGAATAAAGTTTCTAAAAAAGACCAGATGCACAGAATTCATCCAGATTACTGGCATGGCCAGATACCACTCATAGTATTTGGATTCCAATATAGATGTCTTAACGTATCATTCATATACTGAGATTATAGAACATGGCTTTCTTTGCTTTAAATAACCAGGGACCTTATGAGGCATATATTATTTAATTATATTGTCATAGTATATCATTTAGAAATATGAAAAATAGATGATAGAGCCCTAGATTTTGCAGGGTTGGGGGAATATATTAGGAGCCAGTGTTGCTCATGTGTGCTCAGAGGTACAACCCAGTCATGGGGAGGCCTACTTGTTTGTTTAGTTTCTATGACACAAGTATTGGCAAAGTTTGATTTGATTTGATTTGAATAATTATACAACCAATTCAGTGTGTTGGTTTGTTGGTATAAGGATGTGGCCCAGTCACCTGACATATATTTGCTATGTTTACAAAAAGAACCACAGGAAACAAGTCTTGACTTTATGTGGCATCCTTGAGAATTTTTAAAGAAGGCCTAGTAGCAATGTCCAATAAAGTAACCTAAACCAAGCAACACATCTCTGACTCAACATAGCTAGGCTTTAAACAAGAAGTACTATGCTTAATGCAGAGACATTTGTCTGAATGGGATGATATTTAAATGGTTGTTGCACATTTTGCTCTCATTCTTTTTACCTTTAGCAGATATACTTTGATATATTTAGAAGGCATAAACTAATTTAGGATAGTGTGAGAAAGTTTTCCACTCACTCTCGTAATATCCCCAGTTGACAATTTTTAACACAGCACTGAGTAGCAGAACTGCAAGCTTGCCAGATCAATACTCGGGCTTAGTTTCTAGGGGACAAATTCAAGATTGGAAATTGTGAAAGTAATTGAGGCCAAAAAGTTGCAAAATAGCGATATATATGGGCCAGTAACTGTTAATTACTGAGACATCCAGGTTATAGGCTTAATGGATGTTTTTTTTCCCCACAGCCTTCAGAAAATTACCTGAGAAAAGTGAGCCGAGCTGGCTGCAAACCAATTAAAGACACAGTTTTCAAAAAGCTCAAAAAGGCACAGTTATAAAAGGCAGCAGCTGGATATACTACTGTTAGTACTGGTAAGAGTCTTGTAGGCAGTTTAAGTTCAATACTTACGTGAAAGGCTTTTGTTAATCAATATGAAAATAATTATGGATTGTTAATGTTGGCTGCAAAGTCATACATGACTTTACATTACAAAGAATGGAAGGGTCATACTGCCACTCGATTTTTTTTCTTTCAAATCTGATCTTATAGTGATCTTATTGATCAGCACTACTTTTTTACATATCAACTGTGTATAGGGAGGCCCCAATAGTAGTCAAGTGTCACACGTACGCAGGGTAAAATACCTAAATATAACGGTATTATTCTTGCTGATATACATTTTTTAAACTATATGTGATTGCATAAGGATATCTTCTGTAATATTTTAAAGAAAAAACAGGATAGATCTATTAAAGACTTTCAGATGCAAGTACAGTTTGAACGTTCCACTTGATTTTAGAACCAGTCCAATTCAATTTAATTCACTTCAATTTTATTCATAGTGTCATATCACAACAGAAGTCATCTCAGGACACTTAACACATTGAGCAGGACTAGTTAATACATTTTCAATGTCCCAACATCACCCAGGCCCCTGGGTTCCAACTGCATTTGGTGTTGGTAGTATAGTAGTAGTAGATGTATAGTAGAATGGCAGTAGTGTTAGTATTAACAGAAGCAATAGTATCAACAGTTTTCTTATACACTCAAAACTCTCAAAGAAAACAGGACTTGGTCTAAATTAATGTTACCACAGAATTCACATTGGCAAAAGCAGTTAAAACGTGTATCAACTGGGCCTCCACACCAACAAGCTAACACTAGATTTTAAACTGATTGAGTTACACTACCTGACGACGTTACTGCTCATTGAGACAAGCTAACACTAGATTTAAAACTAATTGCGTAACGTTACATTACCTGACGACGTTACTGCTACTTGAAACAAGCTAACACTAGATGTTAAACTAACGTTACATTACCTGACGACGTTACTGCTACTTGAAACAAGCTAACACTAGATTTTAAACTTACGTTACATTACCTGACGACGTTACTGCTACTTGAAACAAGCTAACACTAGATTTTAAACTGATTGAGTTACATTACCTGACGATATTACTGTTACTTGAAACAACGTTGACAACGCAGGTCGTGTAAAACACTTACCGCTGTTTTTCTTAGAAAGGAACTTCCAGGTTCCTCTGGAATCTTCTATACAGGTGGGTAAGACTACTCCGGAAGTGGATTTTGACCGATTTTGACCGTCATGCAATTAAAATATGACTACCGGAAGTGGTAAATGGCGTCATGAAAATTTAATTTAGGCTAATTAAGGTCAATTAAAATGCAAAGGCAAAAAACAAAGAAGATAGATATGCTGTGTGACTGAGTGGAAATGTATCTCCCTGCTGCCACATTGTTTTCTTATGAAGCATTTATTTATTTAATGTGTGTTTGTTCAATGGTGAGTTGTTGTTGTTGTTGTTGTTGTTGTTGTTGTTGTTTTTGTAGGACTAGCCTACCATTTAAAAACGATACCGTGAAAATTAGCCAATGCAACCTAGTATATAGAATTAGAACAGTAGTGTGGATTTGGGACAATATTTGTAACTGATCTTATGCTGTCTACTGGTGACATGTTTGGTTTGGTTTTAGATTTAACGCTGAGACTGTTTTCAAAGTTGATCCCATAATAAGACTACATGTCCATTAAATGACCATGTTGCTTTTACATTTAGATTACATAGTGCTAAAAGTTCCAGAGGGTTTGACAGCAGGCTGACTCATGGGGTGTACGTTGTTATAATATTGATAATATCGAGGGATTGAGTGAACATGAAGTCGTATCAAGTGTAGGCACACTGTTTGATTTTACATTGGCAATAGGAGAAGAAGAAAATCAGGTACAGGACAAATACGCAAACACAATATTCACAATAATAAAAACGTGTGCAAACTATGTATGCAACATATACATATCATTTACACATAAACAGTAAAAAAAAACATACAATAGGCCTGTGTGTTTTATTAATTTTTTTTTTCATCTGTGAAGTTTATCAGACCTCAGGACGAGGTGCAGTCCATATTATGATAGCATAGCCGATGGCCTTATATGTTTTACATATTTGTATTTTCTTTATTATGTATTCATTTATTCTCCATCATCTTGGTTTGTTTGTCTGTCTTCATTGCTTTGCCTCAGCCTTGTTCAAACAATTGTGGTGAAGTGTTGTATGGAGTGTAATGCTTGTTCCAAGTCCCCTAGCCTTTATTCCCACAGTTGCCAATGTTGACAGTGCAGTCGCTCACCCGATGTCACTAAGTGAAAGTAGGCCTACATATTGTTATTAAATAGTCATTCAACTGTCTAATTAACACTTCAAGGGAAATGTCTGTAATTTCTTTCACATCAACTGACCCCTCAACTCCCCTCTAAGCTTCCATATAAGCTGAACCATCAACTACTTTCACCATGTTTTTTTATATATATATTATTATTATTATTATTATTATTATTATTATTATTTTGTTGGCTATACTAGGGATAGCATCAAAGTATTCGGGGGAAAAAAGGGTTCATCCTTTTGGAGCATGATTTTGTTCCAAAAAAATCAATACTTCTGTATGTGAAAATATTGCTATTTTGTTATACCTTTAGTGAGGTCATTAAAAATATTAGAATAAAAGGATCATGATTTTATTTAGAGCAGTTTTATGGACTATTTACTTTTCACATTATCTTATCAAGAACCATCAGCAATGTGACCACACGGTGGCACTATAGGAACATTCAGCTTTTTGAGGTGTACTAAAAGGAACATGTTTGCATGATGCTATTATCTCACCACTAGCATGTGACTGATGAAGTAAATGCATTGTCTCGTCATAGTGCTGAGAGTCAAGCAGTAAACTACCTCACTCTTCCTGAGGAGACTCCAGAGGTCCCATTGGAAGAGTCCTGCCAGGATGTTTCTTTCTTACTCTAATTGCTATAGGATCCATTTTGTCCCACAAATATAACAGGCACACAAATACTGCAGCTAAAGCACACGCGCTCCCATGGTAACGCTGGTAAACACTGGTTTCTGCAGTGCTAAAACCATCCTGAAAAGATGACCCTGCAATTTAATACACTGTTCAACTTGCCAACTTGCATGAATTTCATCACGACAACTCATAATGTAACTCAGTAGTGTGACTCAGTAGTGTGTTTAGCCCTCGTGTGCCTGTATGTACTCCCAACGACGTCTGGGCTGCTCCGGATGAGTCAGAGGATGGTGTCCTGGGGATCTCCTCCCGGACCTGGATCAGGGCATCAGTGCGGCAGATACACGATACATAATGTCCCATTGGATTGAGGTTGGGCCCTCATGCCACCCTCATGGAGCCAGATTTTGACAGTTTGGTCATTTTGTAGGGCTCTATAGTGCTACTCCTGTTCCTCCTCCACAAAGGAGCAGATACCGGTCCTGCTGGGTTAATGCCCTTCTACGGTCCTGTCCAGCCCTCCTTGTGTAACAGCCGGTCTCCTGGTATCTGGTATTCTGCATGTCTCTATCCAGAGAACAGGAAAAAAACTTTAAAAAAAACTATATTTCAACACATTTAGTTGTTGACAGTTCTCCTTCTGTGCATTGGATGGCACTATTGTCCTTATAATAAGGTGGTGAAACCTGCAATCAAATCTGAATGTCCGAAGTCAGCATTAGTGAGATCAGCACTCAGCATATCTGATATCAACAAGTTAAAGATGGTTTCTATTTCCATTTAATCTCAAATATGTTCATATGATTATTGTGGTTAGGTTTTCTGTCGTTGACATTACAGTAGCAATGGCTGATGATGTAATGACTCGCCTGTAGAGACAGCAATGCCGTAAACACAGTAAAAATACATTGAACACAACTGCTTCATGAACGCAGTAGTTACTGATCACTGCAGCAAATTATCGATATTTCATTAATTAAAACAGTAAAACATCCTGTAAAGATGATGAAACCAATATCAGTAGTTTTCCCATCGAGGCATGAACATAGAGTTGGTCGTGTCTTATGTAGCCTCTTTTCTTGTGATACCTCCCGACTCTGTGAAAGCGGTTTGCTTCATGTACCTGGAGTTAATAACACACAAGCCTGATGTTGTCATTTTAGATGAAGATGCATGGTTCTAACAGGCTTACATCCTCCTGCAGCCACTGTGCCTTCATGTGTTCGTGTCAGATTGAAGGATTACCTCACAATCCCTATCTTATCATACATGCTATAGGTTCCCTATAGGTTGTATAAAATAACAACAGCTGTAAACAGGCAGAGAGCACGATTCTGCTCATGAATGATTTGAAATTATTTGATTTCATAGAGGACTTAAAAAGACAGATCGTGGTAATGCTATTTGCTTGGAAATACATGGAGGGGGTATTTTATTTATATTTTTTATAAATATTTATATTTCTTATTTTAACAAATAGGTATATGTACATATAATAGAACCGCAGGGATGTATATTAATCTCTTTGATGTCCCAAAATATTACAATACCCTCTAATTATTAATGTGAAGACATGTGAAGACAGCCAATTAGATGCGCAATGCAATGTAAAGACAATTTACTTGCAAAATAATCAAGCACATAGAACATTGACTACAATAATGAGAATTGACCTCTGTCGCTTTTTAATGTATTTTTAGATTTCTTTTTCACTTTCATTGAAAAACGTGATTATATCTTATACAGTCAGTAAAGTGTCCTCTTGGGGAAATGTATTCAGAATTATTTCTTCACCAATTTGAGATCATTCTAGGTGTACAGTATGATCAGCATGGGGTGTTATCCAGGAGAGAGAGAGAGAGAGAGAGAGAGAGAGAGAGAGAGAGAGAGAGAGAGAGAGAGAGAGAAAGAAAGAAACGCTTTCTCACAACCCCTATGGAGCAAGGTGGTCTGTGCTGCACATCAAAATGGAAAAAATCTTCCTGACAGAGCTCGTCTGACAGGAGAACTGCGCCTCATTATACTGTAGGTGACTCATTATCTGCTCTACCTGGTGTGTGTGTGTGTGTGTGTGTGTGTGTGTGTGTGTGTGTGTGTGTGTGTGTGTGTGTGTGTGTGTGTGTGTGTGTGTGTGTGTGTGTGTGTGTGTGTGTGACTGGGTTTTAGCATATGTGTGCACATATGCGTGCACATCTGTGTGATATGACATTTTCCCTTTGAGCATACATGACGAGGCCTCATGTTTTACCCAAACACACCACGGACATCAAATGACAGGAAAGTTACATAAATTGTTCAAGGAGTGACAACAGGCAGACTCGATCCCAGCGTTTTTTTACTAAATGGAACAATTGTCTGACCTTTACTGCACGTCCATTGTTGCAACTCACACACATCCTCACATTTTAAACTCTCTCTTTCTCTCACCTTGAACTTTCCTCCTCTATGTTCACAGGCATAACTCTATCCAGCTCTGAAAGTTGTTGAAATGTGACCCCCCTGTTTTCCAATTTAAATAGGTAATTAGCATAATTGCAATGACCATGTGGACTGAGATTATTGTGTGGCTGCTGGGCTGTCTGTTCTATTGTAGCTCCTCTTTGAGCCAGTGGATTGCTCATTGACTCACCCAGCAGTAGCGTTTCCTAGCAACGCCTCTTGAATGTACTGTACAGTACTTCCCCATCTCATGGGCGCCTTTAATAATCTGCTTTGCTATTTCCATGTAAGCTTTGTTGAAAGATGTATGGTGCATTTGAAACTGTGCCTCTTTTGCATGCGGTTCGTTCCGTGTTTGTCATGTTTTGTCGCGTGTAATCATGGGATATATTTGTGTTCCATACATGCCTTTCTACGTGCTGCAAGAATGAAAGGTTTTTACAGAAAGGGGGGGAAAAAAATGCTGACCAACATTCAAAGCTTTGAATGAATTGCCTCACAATGATAGCGGGCGTTCTGCTGAATAAATGGCTTTGACCTGGGCAATTTCATTAACTGCACAGCGCCCCTGATAGACAGTTTTAATAAGTGAGGACAATTCCACCGAGCGACCTCGTTGTCATGACGAAGCTTGCTGAATGCATACATCACGGTGTTACACAATGCAACTATGCAGGTCAATCGGGTGGAGACGTGCTGCACATTTCGACTAACAACTAAATAGTCCAGGATCGCAGGTTCACAATAGGGATTCTATATAAAGCAGGAGTGCATTAGAAAGCTGAAGGCAGTGGGAATCCAGGAAAGGTAATCTGTTTGCAAGCGATGAATCCTGACATTACGTGTATTGTTGTTGCCCGAGTCTGGCCGTGAAATTTATGGCCCATATAAAGGCTCCTCATCATGTGGCTGACAGACGGTATATATTCTCCGGGACAGCAGATCATGACTTCTGCTGCCTCGTGAAAGAGAAGCTGAGATCTCTCTCAATCACAACACGGGGACTCTGTCTGCATGCGGGTCGGTATGTAGACCTCAAAGCTTAGGTCCTGGCACGGCGTTACGACATGTTTACCCTTCTCCGAACCCCCTCACCTAAACCACCTTGCCTTTAACCTGGATGATACGTCTGGAATCCCACCAACACTTGCTGGAAATAACCTCACCAGGCGTTCCGTGCGCTGATATTTTCTTCGGGGTCTCGACGCAGCAGCTGCTACCGTCTCCAAATAAGTTGACATGTATAAATATTAGGGTCTACAGCTTCTCAGCAGGCAGCAGGAAACCTCCCAGGAGCGCAACATGTTTCCCCCGCATCGTGTTCACCTTCCGGCTCGTCCACCTCTTCCATTGTTTTGTTTTATTCATGTCTCACATTGAACTTCCTCTCCCATCAGCCCGAGCTTACCAAGACACATGATTGCTGCTCGACTGCAGCATCCAACAACCTTGTGACAGACCCAGAGTTCCTTGGCTTCTTTTATTCTTTTTCAATTCTTGTTCTTCTCTCTCTCTCTCTCTCTCTCTCTCTCTCTCTCGTTTCCATCCAGTGCTTTTCCCTAAGGTGAAGAAGATGTTGTCTCCCATCTGGCTGACTTCACAGCAGACTGACAGTCTGTTGCGGTCCTCTTGTGACTCCCTGGTGCATAGTTTTCAACCCACTGCCAGAAGCCACACTGAATTAATCCAGCCATATTTCCTTTAATGCAACCACGGACAGACATCTCATAGAATTTGAAAAAAAAAAAGTTTTATTAGAAAAAAAAACCCTTCTTCATCCTGGTATAGGTAACACAGCACTTTACCTGCTGACTATCTGAATGGACCGTTTTATTAAGTGTCTGGGATTATAAAAGATGTTAACTCAGTTTTTTTTTTTTCTCTCCCTTTGCTTGACAGTCATCTTGCATGCTTAATCGCTCTTTAGCGCCAGTGGCTGCAGGGAAGAAATGTGACACTGATATCACCCCACTGAGATAAGATTCTCCTCAAATCTGTGCCTGTATTTAATTTGTTTGCCTTCCCTCTCAACATCACATTTACAGCCACCGTTTTACATGCGTTGCTGAAATCCTGTGACTAATGGCTGAGCATATGGCTTCCAGCATTAGTAAATGTCTTCCCTCAAATATTCTCAAAGCACATTTTCTTTTAATGCGTGTTTATAGCGCAACGACTGGATGCTGTCTGATGTGTTGTTGCCTCAATCTGATTAAGAGGATTGTAAGTAGTGTAGATTAAGTTATATATTTATATACTAACAATTTCATGTCAATATATTACACTCGATGGGCAGGATAACACTTTGCAATGCAACCCTGCAGTATTTCTTAATTAAGCCATTAGGAGGCACATTTCCTGAACCTGGACATGCCTGGTGTTAATGAGCCACCTCAGCTGTCCAGTGTGGTTCCTTTCAAAGCCATGTGGTTCTCTTGGGCACGGATAAAATGAAATGAAGAAGCATGAGTCAGCAGAGAGAATCCGCAGCGAGGTGATTAAAGGTAGTAGTGAAGGCCCTTTCTGGGAGCAAAAGATTAAGACGATGCTGCTCTCTCATCTTCCTCAAAGCCGGCGCCATTTGATGTGGCCCCCACAGGCCGGCCGTCCACAGCCAGCATTTTTTACTCGGCAGCAGACCACAAATTAAAATACACATATTCAAATATGTTTTGATAAGAGTGGCTATCATTAGACGATAAATTGAAAGATTGGCTTGGCACATCACGGAGTGCATTTCAAATTCCTCCCGCTGAGGATCTGGCCACAGAGAATGTTTCATGTGAGCCAGAAATGTGCAAATATATAAAGTGATATAGTGCTGACACTGGTGTATCAGCCATTTATATAATGTGGGCATTTAAAACTTCAATAACATTGGAAGGGAAAATAAAATACAGCTGAAATGAGTAGAAGATAGATCAATTAGTTGTTATTTTTTTAAGTCTAGTTTTTAAGAATGTATAAGCATTTTAATTGATTGATGAATGCTTTCATTAATAAGGGTCTAATAACTTATTCTAATAACATGAAACTTATATCCCTGGGATAAACTCCTCTATCCACTCACATACAGGCTTTTTGTTTGGACACAAGCAAAAAGCTGATCATAAAATAGATACGTATGTCGGCTACCTCGTGTGTACAGTGCAGTCTGTACGTGGGTGTTGATGTACATGTTTTATATCCAATGAGTTTATGTATGAGCAAATGTGCCTGAAAGGCCTGTTACATATTCCACTTCCATATGTCCCTCATATATTTCTCAGGGGGATAATCACATTAGAGTGAGTCACACTTGACCTCGTTCGCTAGCGGATTTAAATAGATGATAAATACTGCGGCAGTGTGGTCAAATGACTGATATCTTACTAACATGTGTGTTTGATAATCTGCCATTTGGAAGGCATGGTGCTGAAACGGCAGTGTCCTTTAATTTATGTGATATACTCTAAGAGGACGATTATTCACGGTAATTGTTCATGTTAGAAGCCACAGATGAAAGGTTGTTTTGAAGGCATTCATACAGCCAAGGTTGAATTCCTGATATGGAGATGGCCATTGTACAGTACGTAGATAATGCCATTAGCACAGATACATTAAACATGAGTCATGAGCCGGCACTGGAATAAAGTGGAACAGATGGTAAGCATATTTTGAGCTGAGCCAGAATGAATAATTCCCCCAACTGATGACACAGCAACGCCACAGCAACAGCTTTGAAAACTCCCAACTTTTTTTGGGGGAGTTTTCATAAGTCATTATTTTTCTGTCTCGATGTCACAAACCTTTGGAATAACACATCTTAAGAGAAGTTTTTGGACGGATCTAAAATGCAAAGAAAAATGACAACAACAAAAAAGACAAAAAGACAAAAAATCCCCCACAAACTCATCCTTAAACGTAATCCCTTTAGTCAGCGCTCCCCTTGCTGCGATGATCTTTGGTTTACCTGTGTAAACAAGCCGTTGCCGTGTGTGACATTCTGCTTTTACAGCAGCTTAGCTTCCAGTTTCAGACGCTGGCTGTTTGTCCTTGAGGGGACAGCTGCCCTCAGACCTACCTGTCACTTTTAATAAGAGGTGGCAGAGCTTTTTTATTTTTTTGGTACATTTCCTGGGAGCACTCGGGGTACGATCCATCTCAAAAAGGTAATATGCCCTAATAGAATCTCTTCTATAAGTGAGGTTAATGTTTCCATCACATTTTCAGGGACTTGGTCAAGAATATAATGTGTTGGGTCAGATGTTTTTTTTTTCCTACTTCTCATGTTCAGGAAAAGCTATTTTCTTTTACCCCACTGGTCAATGATAAATAAGGGGACTGTCAAACATTTGCTGTCCATAAATTACACTTTAGTTCACGGCCCAGCCGAGCATCGGCATTAACTCCACCTAACAGCTCATTCTTCAAGTCTCAATGATGATGGGCTTTGACATTTGACGTTAAGGCGAAACCCCCGCCAAACCGCTACGGTCATTAATTCTCCAACGTGGGAATATTTTTTTTTTGTCGTAGTACAGCTTTGTTTGACTGCATTATGCATCACAGTTGTTGAATGATTTATTCCGTCTGACAAGTAGCCCATAATTGAATGTAGCCTTCGAACTCGATGCTGTGAAAGCTATCACACTCACCCACGTTCGACTCCACCGCCTCCAGGAAGCCTACTCCCCCATTCTGCCCCAATTGAGAGTGTTTCTCTCTGTTATTACTTCTCAGCATAACTTTCTAATAATGGAATGATGGGGAAGAGGAAGGGTCAAATGCAAATTTGAGCAAACCAATTAGGTGGTGTTTTTCGTATATGGTAACACTTCTCAGAGTTTTTTTTTGTTTTTAATAGACGGGCATGCCCGACTGCATGCCAGTCATTCAGTTGTCTGGACTGAAGCGTTTGTAAATAGAAACAATTATCCTAATTCATCGAGAAACTATGGCAGAGTCTTGGTGATACAAATGTAACCACTTTGTGAATTAATCAAGGGCAAGTTTTCCTTTTGATTCTAATTCTTTTTGGTCAAACGTGACCTTACATTCCTTCGCTTATCTCCATGAAGCTCCTTTGTGCTTACATGACCCCGACAACAACAACAACAAAAAGTAAGACAGAGAGGGAAAGAAAACACTACTTCATTCTGCAACATTTAGTCCAATCAGCTCCCTGAGGCTGAACGCCGGCGGGAGGCTGGGCTCCCATGGTGAAGGAAAGTGGAGGCTGTAAGCCTGCTCTATTTTTCTATAGCATCAAAAATGCATGTGGGTGAAGTGCATTATGAATTACATGCAGGGCTGCTTCTAACAAATCCATATAGCATAGAAACACGTGGCTGCTGGCATCACAGGTAATGACTGACTGCCGTCTATGAGTCTGTTCAAGAAACAGAGACAGAAAGTCTCTATGTAAAGTAAAGTTTATGTAAAGTTTATGCACAAGCAATACATATTCTTCTATAGCCATTTAACATAGTTTCCTTTATCTGTGCACCTGATATTCACATGTTGTTGCATAATGAATATCAACTACATCAAAAATTCATTAATTTGGCATCAGGATTTTTGGCATCATCTATATATATATATATATATATATATATATATATATATATATATATATATAAGATGCTGAAAATCCTGCATATTAATTAACAGCCAATTGTTTGTGAGTCGTGAACAGAGTCTTGTTCACATACTGTACCTGGGGACGGGTCCAACACTGTCTTACAACCAAGGTTACAAATAAATCCCAATGTAGACTCCTGAAATATTTATCCTTCTGCCACAGCGGGCACTCAAATAGCAGCGAAAAGACAATGATGAAGTGAATGACCAAGTGCAGGACCGAAGCTTTGCCCAGCCAAGTGGAACCACCTTTAAATCTTCTTTTGGGTTTTTTTTGTTTTTTTTACCTCTGCTGCGCAACAGAAATACAGAATGTAGTCACGGATCAAGGAACCTCCCTCCTATAGCAAACATACAGTGCAAAAATAGTCATTCTACAGTTAAATGAAAACATGTTAAGCCCTTGCAACATGCAGACTCAATGTGATGCAGTTGCTAGGTAACAAGTGCTTCAGGGGGAAACCCTCATTATGAAGTATTTAAAACGCATCATTAATTGCTAATTTGCAGATAGAAGTATTGTGGATACTTATCCTAAATACGAGTACCCACATCAGTAACAGCATGTGTGCATTTAATTAGATTACTTCCCATAATTCTGGTCTCTTTCGAAAGCAATACAAAAACGCCTTGCTCTGGAAATTGCCTCTGTGAACGTGAGATTTGTGTTTTTTTTTTAACATGTAGGATGTGTACGAATGGGACACTGTATTGCGGATCAAAAGCTTTCGTGTACTGTATTTCACACTCGCAGAGGAACAGAGGCACACTGTTACGTACAATCTCTTTCTTCATAGCTCCACTCTTATCACAGTTGCCTCCACAGCCAGAGCTGGGGATGCAGCCGAGAATCCACCACCCTCGTCTGAACAGGCTTATTTTTAGCAGGCATGGATTGTGAGAGAGCACTTGTTTTATTTCAGTCCTACTGGCTCTGCCTGAAGCACCACAATTATTTGGTGCCCTTCGAGTATGCAGAGTCATTTTCCTCAAGCTCACATCCACCACATGGATGAACAAAAGGTGGCAGGATTTATGAAGGTTCAGTGCAGCTCACAGAAGCGTTCCTTGTGGCCATGGATGAGTCTGGTTTCGGCTCGTTCTGTCATGTCGCATCGGTGGGTTAATGATGGGGTCATTTGTCATTACCTGAATAAAATTATCTCACAAATGTGCATTAAATTGTCATTTCTCTTTTTTTCCTTTAGGAGCAAATGGTACAAAAATGATTCACACATGCACAAGAAATTGGATTAATGCATAAATCATTCATCAGTGCAGAATGACTTTAGCAATGAGTGAGGTTGAAATCTTCTTTTTTTTTGCTGAGGATCACATTCTCAACTCGATGACACGCCGTGGCTTTCCGTGGCTGCAACAGCACATAGATTGCTGCCCGTACGCTCAAAAGAAATAGTTCTGGCAAAGGATGGCGACAGTTGCTTGCTGATCTTAATGCAAACAGGAAAATGGAAGGGAGCAGATAAAGCGAACATCAGGCTCAGTATTCTACAGAGAGAGTGGGCTCGGTGTGATGTGTCCTCCTCAGCTCATTTTCCCCGTGCTGTTGGCCACCAAAGCAGAGATAGATTTTGACTCAGGTGCAAACTGAGCTGTTTTCTAGATGCCCACGCCAGCCTGTTATCTTACAAATACAATGCACCAGAGACAAGGCATCTGCTGTGGTTGTGTGTGTGTGTTGGGATGTGTTTTTTTTTATCTTTGTGGATGTTTAAAACGATGGAAGATGATTTTTCTCAGCACCACTCTCAGTTACCGTGTATAATGCAAGCTATATATATATAAAATACATTTTTGCAGTGTGCTGTCTTGGCTGCAGTCGCGTTAGGCTGTGGCAGCTGTTTCCACACCGAATTATCCCACTTATTTGTACTGCCAGGATGGGAGCTAAGGGATAAAGAGGGAAAGGTGTAAATCTGAAACAAGTCCTGACAGAATTTGACAAGAGACAGGAATTTCCTCTCTCCCCCTCTGGTGTTCTCTTTTACACTCGCTCAGCCATTTTAATCTCCCCCTTAATACCATCCCTTCCAGACTCAACTTTGATCACTGTCATTTCGCAAACTTACAGTATTGGAAGGATTGAGACAAATGCATTATTCATCCCACACACCAATTTGGGTCTCCTCTGCCGTCTGTAATGCACTTCTCTCATCTCCCTGTCACTTTTGCCTTTTGTTCAGTTTGCTCTGACGGAGGACGGCACTGATGTCTGGGGATCCGTAATGGACCGCAAAGTTGAAACCAAAGACGAAATATCACAGAATCACACTAGTTAAAAGAACATGGATAAATATTACAATGTGTAACAGTCTTTTGAAATGTATGGGCTCAGGGATGGAGAACACAGTGGTTGCATATTACTGGTAGATCCTTAATTCCTTAACGTATCGCCGTACACTTTCTCCTTATTTCATCGTCCCCTCTGGTCATGTGGTTTCAGTTTATGTCGAACAACAAAGAATAATAACACCCCTCGTATTCACTGCAGATATTGTCTAACCACCATCATGATCGCCCCGAGCCGGAGCGAGCTCAAAGCTTCCCGATCCAACCTGCTCTTCTGTAAATCACACCCAGAGCTCAAGAGCCGGGAGCTGCTGCAATAAAAATGAATTGGAAAAACATTGCACACGCCTTAAAAAGTTGATTCACTCTCCAGTCAGATGGACAGAAGGTCACATGTGCCCAAACAGCAGGATTCATACTGACTGATGGCAAAATAATATAGAATATAGGATACTTAAGCATGTGATAAAAACATAAAGAATGAACTGTGTTTCTGAACTACGGCTGGTAGTGGAGGGGAAAAGAAGATATTTTTTAAAGGAAACAAAAACATGCAATTATCCAAAGGTGGAGCCTGAAAAAGAAAATAAATTCCCCAACACCTGTTTAGGTTTTTGTTCTCACAAGGCATGTGGTTAATAATTATAATAATGTCTATCAGTGTTTTAAAAAATATATTTTGACCTTGATGTCAGGCAGAGGTAGACAAAACAAGGCTTCCCATTTATAGCCAGTAACCAACTTTTCTGTGTAGCTACTACCTAGCTAAATAAGCTAACATCAAGATCTTCGGCTAACTTTTTAATGTTGCCTACTGATTATTTTTATTACAAATACCTTGTAAAAGGGCGTAATTATGCTCTTAATGGTTAATTACATTATGTTATGCTAAAATACTGAGGCTAAATGTCACTGTTCAGGGGGAGGGGCTTAACAAACTGCCATTTGGTTGGTCAAAACTCAAAAGCTTTTAATAAATATACATTATGTGCCTGGAAGTCGTTCCACACCACATAGACTGGATTTTTCTTCATTTTAAAAAAAATGGCACACGACGTGGTGCAAGAAGTGTCCAGCATTCAGTCAGCATGCCATTGTCTTTTCTAACAGTTATATTAACAAATGTCCACCTTGCAAAACTGTTTTCTGAAGTACACCTATTTGGATTCAACAGACGCTTCGAAGAGAAATATAAAATTGCTGATCTTTGAGTGCAAAATTGTTGTTTCATTTGCCCTGTGATCTGCGAGCAACACCAGTTGTTTTCTTTGGCCACAGGCTGAATCTGTGTCTCAATGATATTATTCGTCAAGAAACCTGATTATGGAAATGATCAAAACATCAAATAATTAAACTTTTTTTTTATAGAATGCTTACAAGACTGTGAACCCTTTTCATGCCTCCCACTACAACCCTCCCACCTCTTCCAAATACACTTGAGTCAATAATTTATGTATTTAAATGCTATTTCTGTAAAGAAGCATTATTGGCCCTGCTGGAGAAACCTCACGTGACAGAAGACAAAAAGAAAAAAAACAACAACAACAAAGTGACATCTACTGCAACGATCTCCTTGATTGTTTTCTAGCAGGGTAAGTGCTGATTTAAGGTGGCCTTAAGGGATTTGCGCCCAATCTCCAAGGAGTCAGAGGATAATGCCATCAGGGGTTTTTGATATTTTGATCCATGGGTTTATTTGAGAGATTCAGAAGAAAGGCTTTTCTCCAGATAAAAACAGAATTAACCCATCTGCCTGTGATACCTGCAGTCATGGCACTTATCTCCCAAGTCCTTTAAGGTATCTGCTGAAACACAGTTGTTATTTATTTGACAGCAACAAAGGGTGTACTGTGAAATATGAACAGCAGCAGTGATTACACAGGGCATGATCAAAACACTGAAAGCACAATAATAAAAGACTTCTCGCAGCGACTCTGGCTCTGTGTCGACGTGGGATCCTTTATCTGGCACAGTTTTGGTCCAGATTTAGAAACAGACCACATCAATTTGCAGTCCTGCATGTGTTGTCAATAAGGCAAGAGAAACGTACAAAAATAGCACGAGCAATCCGTTGTGAATGTTGTTTCTTTTGTGTTGTTTTTTTGGAAGGGGGGAAGGGTCTGCAGGCTCTACCGCTGACTCTAAAAACACACAATCATCAGCATCTCTGCCCCTGAGATTTTCCGACAGGGTTTTGGTCCAGTTATCTACCAGAGCACACGTTCGGTATCAGTATATCGGTTTTACTGGGTCTTTTTCTCCCAGCTAACGTAATGTATACAGTGCATGCACAGCTGCTCGGAGTCCTTTACAAAGAAATAATTATAAAATAACGGCAGTTTTTTTAAACGATGGTGTGAATTGTGATCTATAAAGAGGCATTGTTGCCGTCCAGGTAATTGTGTATATTTTGACCTTAGTTAATGGATCCCACTCTCAGATGTGGACAGTAAACCTGAAGTTACAGCCAGCAGCTGGTTAGCAGCTTCATAACCACTGAACACGGGGGAAACACTTGACTCTGTACAAAGGTAACCTGCCATCAACATCTCACATAAAAGTCACTGATTAACGTGTTATATTACGAAAGAAAGTAAAAGAAAGAAACGAAAGAAAAGAAAGAAAGAAAGAAAGGAACAAACAAACAAACAAACAAAAAGCAATTTGCCATTTCACAAGTGTGTTGTTTTTACACCGTTTTTGTGCAGATTGAACACGTATATTAAACAGACATTTTTTTAAACAAACAACATATAACACTGTGACTGGTGGACAGACTTTGTTCACCTTTGAACAGAGTAAGGCTAGCGTTTTTATGCTAGGTTAAGGCTGCTGGCTCTAGCTATATAGATGCAGCCACGCAGGCCCAATGCGAGCTGAGCTACAGTCAGGTAAGCACATTGCTGGTCTTCCATCATTTTGACCACCCCCTGTAATAAGTAAGATTCATAACATTGCATTTATTTGAACGGGTAAAGCATGCGTTACATCTGGTCAAAGTAGCAAGATGCTAAACAGTTATGTTAGATCTTTATTCCTGAAGAGATTGGGTATCATACAATGTCTTTGATGCATTTAGAGAAAACCAGATTTCATGGCATGGATTCAGTAAACAGAATGAATACGGGGCTGTGGTAGACCCTGTGGCTATATAAAGATTATAATCATTATAATATTATTGCTTTCATCACAGAGGAGAGAGATTACGGGCCCTTAAGACAAATGTTATGATTTCCCTTTGGACCCACCTCTAAATCTAACCAGTAACACCTAAGTTGAAATTCTAATTGGTGTCTTGTATGAATGACCACACAGGCCTACAGTAGATTTAAGTTGATTTTGTAATGGAACGAAACAAAATAATTGCACACAACCAAACTACTGTCCTAATTTATGACAGAAATGCCCGTAAATGCATTCTAATATCACAGGGTATTATAAGTATGATGGCTTTGTGCTTATCAAGGAAAACGTACTGACTCTTTCAACTTAAGTGTTACTTTAATAAGCAAGTGAAAACTGCGTAGGATTGTGCCCAGTTCAGACAGGTCATATGATGCCAATAATACATTTTCAAGTGTAAAATGCATCATCGGGCAACATATTCTGTATTTGACCAACTAATAAAGTCATAAAACGCACATGGTAAAATAGTCTATATATGAAATAGCAAAAAATCCAGCTGTGAACAAACATGGAAATGGAAACAAGGTAATATAGTTAAGGCTAAACATCTTTGTCTATTACCTTTGTATAGCTAAGTCAATAAGAGGAGCATGCAATCAACATAACATTGCCACAATTTTACATTAAACAACAAAAGCAATCAACTCAAAAACAAAATGTATGTGCCTTCCGTCACCACAAATCAGAACCATGTAATGTCGGTTTTCCACGTCGTAAATCATATGGCTTTGTGCAATTTTTCCACCGTCAGTAAATTCACCAATGAAATTGTTTTTTTTTTTGTAAAATAATATATCAATAAATGTCATGCCAGAAATTATTGAGATTCTGTACTACATGCGCTGTTTCTTACATGCCAGATTGTGCTAATTGTACATCATCCTAAAAAAAAAAGTCAGAGGTCTTTCGTCATAGCATGTACACTTACATCCAGGGACAAAATGTGCTCAATTCCATCACCCTACTTCATATAAGGTATATTTGTGCACGTATTCTACATTTCTTTTTAATATAAGAATATTGTCCATTAATAAATTAGGGATAGTACAAGGACTTCAGGTCGGGGAACAAAGGTGGTCAGCATAAGTTAAAATATGTTGCCTGCTCTATGTAAAGCGATCTGAATTCATCTTTCTGAGTTTGGGCGGGAGGTGTCCGTCCATCCTGCCCCCTCCTCCCCCAGCCAGTCGCTGCAGTTTGGGAGGTAAGTCCGCCACTGACTTGCTCATGGGCTCTGTGCAGATCTTGGAGGTCTTACCGCCCAGCTTATCGTCGGAGACGCCGGGAACCGAGCTGATTCGCTGCAGCTTCATGGGCAGGTCTCCGAAGCTGTAAGTCATCTCCGAGGTGGTGGAGCTCATCCGTAGCAGCTTCTTGGGCAGGCCTTCCCGCCCCGTGATCTTCTGGAGCTTGGCGGGCAGCTTGGTGGTGCTGTCATTGTCCTCCAGGCTCTCCAGGCAGTCCAGAGAGCTGTTCTTCTCCCCGCTGTTGCAAAGGGACGGAGCCATGAGAGGCGAGGAGAGGAGCAGAGCCTCCTCCTGCTCCTTCACGCTGTATGGCGGGGTGGGCACCTCGAATGTGGCATGGAACTGAGAGTAGTCCACCTTGAAGAAGCCTTCCTCCAAGGAGATGACCGGGAAGAAGCGGTGTCCCCACAGAACCTCGTCCTCGGTGTAAGACGTCCTCGCTTGGCACGTCATCCCTGTCAAAAGGAGGAAGAAACAAAAAGAGACATCAAGAAATAGAGTGAGAGGATGAATTTACAGATTTACTTCTCAAAGTTTATTTTGAGGACTCAAGAAATGCAAATCATGTGTCATTCTCACCACAGCCGAACACAGTGAAGATGAAATGTTTCATGACTACTCAACAACAGAGCCCTGATTTAATTATATGTTTGCCGCCATTCCATAAGAATCAACAACGCGCTATTCATCAAGATTGTTGCCGTTTTCACGACACAAAGCAAACAATATTGCAAACAAAAATGCCTACATAATGTAGTATTACAGAGCCGGCTGCAGAAATAAAACGCTTCATTTTTTTTTCAGTTTCCAAACTCGATGTTGATGAGCAATTTCCCGCCCAACTTGAAAGATAATTAGAAGTTTGGCAGGGTTATTTGCTGTGTGCGTTTTGTAATGATTTAATCACAAAAGACCCAGTTCATAAGGATCTACCAATGCACATGTAAATTTGATATCATTACCATTTTTATAGGATTTCGTTTTTTTTATTTTTATCAGTTTCACTGGATCGGGACCCACCAAAGACTCCAGTCTCACTTGAGGACTATGTGGAGTCACATGCCTCTCACAGTATTAACGACCCTACAAGAAGTTAACCACATAAACTACAGTTAGAATTGAAGAATCCTCTTGAAACATCCTAAAAACCTAAAGCAAGCCCAGTTATTTGAGTCAGTATCAGTCTGACATCTGATATCTGTATCATTGCATCCCTAACCTCTTTACCAAATGTCAGCCTCCTAGGGCGAAAAAAAGGGCGGGGAGCCAAGCGACCAGCAGAGCTACAGAGCTTCTCGTAAGAAAAACACAAGTCTCTCGGCATCGCCTCTTATGCTACTTAACAGTTCAGTCCACACCTTAAGCTTGGCTGGTAGCTACAAAAGCTAGAGGATTAAGATAATCAAATTGCCAGAACCCACATAAGTAAGAGCTGCAGGCGAAGGCTTCAGTGGGTCAGGCTCACGCGAAATATTCGTTGGAGCTTTCTGACACAAGAAAGGGAATCCAATTAAATCCGAAAACACAAAAAAAGTTACATGAAGTCTGGGTTACATAACATTGTTCAGCTCGAAGAAAAGACAAAAAGGTGAGTCTGACATTGTAAAAACATGAAATTGTCATTCATTTGTAATGAAAATGAATCATCCTGTTTTGGCTGTTCTGTGTGTGTGTGTGTGTGTGTGTGTGTGTGTGTGTGTATCCATAAACTTGGCAGGAGATGGAAGAATGTCATTCACTTAAAGCAAATAAGAGGAGACTCTGAATTCAATTTCCCGTTAAAAGAAAAAAATCTCTCACAAACTAATTAAGGCAATTAGCAAAAGCGTGAGCTATGAATTAAGGATCAACAAATAAAGTTATTGGATCCTTATCAGTGATTACTCATCGCCACTATTCAGCAGCTGCTATCATCGCTGCCTGTGCATTATATCGCACTACACCGCTCGCAGCAAAGCCCCATCCATCCTGGCATTATTAATATTCAGCTGGAAAAGAAAAACAACTTTCATTTCTTACTGTAAGTGAACATAGGAAATCTATAATTAGGTTTACATCTGAAACAAAACACCAAATTGCTCGTACCACAAAGCCCTTATTTTAGCGTGGAAGAACGGCTAGGGGCACTCAAGTTAAGACTTGTTGAAATCCATTAGGAAATCAGCGATGGCAGTAGGTTATTATCAAATGTTTTAATTACCAGCTTAATATTGTTCTGGCAGCGACACTCGGGTCCAAACTGAGGCGAGGCGCTCTTTCACAGTGAGACGCCGCCGCTGATTGCGAGGATGTCGTCGCCGGGAAAAAAAACTGGCGGCATCTGTGATTTCCACTCGAATCCCAAGGTCATAAAATAATTCACTGATAACAGCTCTGTACACAAGCACAGATGTGGAAGGGACTGAACATCGAGTGCGTTTCGGGGGAATTCAAAGTATTACTTCTGCACTATTGCTTCAGAGTCCCGGAGCCTTTAGGCATATGGAAGTGTGCTGCAGCGAATAAAGCAGGCACAGCTAATGAGAACTTTAGGGCCAGAGCGATTGAGAGTTAAGTGTGAATGGAAATCTTATTGTAATCGTGAGCCTTTTAAACCGCCTCCAGCCAAAACACAGTCACCATTTGATCATCAGCAGACTTAACACATACTGATCCGGAGGAAAACGGCGGAGTAAAAGAGCTCTCTGTTTTTGGTTTTATAACAGCTACTTAATCACCACCAAGGAAGGAAAAGTACAGTCGATCTTCACTGGACATCGGTAAATACGGGACTGGAACATCAATACCCTTCTTTGCTGCTGCATTATAAGGAAACAAAGAAATGAATTTGTGCCTGAGGAAAAAAAAGGTTGCCACAGTAATACACAAGACCCAAATAGCTTCATGTTACATCTATTAATAATGCTCTATTGTTCCTGCAGATGGTGTAGGAGTTACTGCAAGACCTCAGTCTCTGGAAACGCATGAACCCTGCTGGCCCAGGGCCTGAATCCCTCTCCAAACTGCCCCCCCCCCTCCCCACCGAAGCCACTCAACCCCACAAGACAAAGAAGATGAAATCTCACTGATGGATGGTCTAATTATCTACACCCTTCTTCAAAAAAAACCAACAACGGCACTCGACTTAATCACGGCCCGTTAATATGCATTTACTCGCCGTGCATTATTCAGGAGCCGACGCCTGAGCCGTTGCGTAATTATAGACACGGTTGCGTCACATACATGTACGATTGTGTCGATAAAGACCAGCTGTTCTGCGACGCCCACATTCACATGCCGTGCAGACACAGCAACCATGGCGGGCCGAGCGCCCTCGACTCTCGCTCGGGCCGAGAAACATGTCAGACAGAGACCTGGAGATCAAATGCAGGACAGATAAAGCGCTAGGAATAGCACCCGGCTATAAAACAATAAGAACCTGATTTATGAAATCCCCTCCACTTACTGAATACACCTCCTAAAAATAGGAATCCAGACAAACGAGAATACCCACATCGGTGTTTATTTCGTATTACTGGTAAAAGGCTTATGTAACTCACAAATACACGCCTGGCCAGGACTCAGTGTTTCTATGGAAACAAAACTGTAGGAATGTGAGCGTGCGACAGCCATAAAGCTCTTCGCTGCTGAGTTTGGTGGAAAGTAACAGTGACAACACAGAAAAAACAAAGTCTCTCTCTTAGATCATGACATCCAAACAGCTCCAAATGGATTTTCCATCCAGGGCAGGGTCAAATCCTCCGTGTGGCTCCAGAGCGAGACCAAAAAATGTTTTATTGTCTCTGAAACGTGACCTTTCACAACACAATCATACACTTTGGCGACTTCTCATCAGCCAAAGGCTGGGCTCGTATTACAAATGTCATCTTTATTAAAGCGCAGAGCGATTTTCTTCTCTTCCTCCATCGTCTTCCACGTTGTTTTATATTGTGTTTTATGGCACCACATTCTGTATCGTGTGAGCAGGAGGGGAAAAAACAACATTTCTATCCTACTTCTGCTGCTGTTTGCTGCAACTGTAGGATATCACACCGGGGAGGAAGAAACACATCGGATGTGTGGCGTGCAGCGTTTTCGCAGCCAGTTAGAGGTGTCGCTAACATCCGTTCACTTGCAGTTTCTCAAAAAGTGTGACTCCAAACAAGCACACACATCAGATTATTTTCTGTTCACGTTTCACAGTCTGTGTAGGTTCACCCGACTATGAGTTTTGTTTTCGGCTGGGTTTATTTTCTGATCTGTATGTCAACTTTAATGAAAGGCAACAAGAATATGTTGTTCTTGCTGTTTTCCAGCCTATTTAAAGATTCATGACGATGCACTTCTGAGTTTAATCCGATGGCTGTATTGTCCTTTAAGCCTTCGGTTTATATGAAAACGTCACAAAGACATTCTAATAAATGAACAAAAAAACAAATGAATCTGCATTCATTTAGATTATCCGTTAATCTATGATCTTTGCACCAAAATACTAAAAAATAATTGGCAGTTTCAAATGGATTTCTGCTTCTCTTCACTGATTCGAGAGTAAATTCAGTATTTTTAGGGTATTGCTTGTTGGAGAAAAAACAATTTGAATGCGTTGCCTTGGGCTCTGGACGTATGTGGTGTGATTTTGTAAATATTTTATGATATTTTATGAACCATAACAATAGACTTGTTTACAGAGGTAATTGGACATAATTGTTCAGATTATTTGATGATTAAAATCACGTTTTACTGCAGCCCTAACCCGAGTCAACACAAAAAAACTAATCAGATTAATTCTTAAACTCATCAACAAAACAATATCGTTAAACTAAACTAGCTCTCTTTGGGGGACGAGGAGGGCAAAACAAACTGGGAGGGGGTCATCGTTTGAATCGATGATGAGACAATTCCTCATTCAGCGCATTAGGGGACAATTTTGTAGGTATGTGGATCGATTACACTTCTAATTTCAGTAAATGGTTATCTGCTCCCCTCAGTGACTCGGCATAAGCCAATACCAATACGTTTCTAATCCTCAATGGAGTGGCCCTGCTCAATAAAGTGATGAGAGTCTGGACCACCTCAGGTAAACAGTAATGCTCTGGTTTACCAACATCGCTATCTCTCTCATGCTCACACAAACACAATGTTGGCTCTTAAACATCTTATATTTCTGAGCAGTTGGACATTAAAAACAAAAATAACTTACAGGTGAAAATCTGCATTCAAAGTCAATCATTTTATATTCAAGTTTCATAAAAATGACGACTATGAAACCCACAGAGAATGATTGTAGTTATCCTGCGGAGGGTGTCGATGGTTCGCTCTCATCTCGTGTAGTGGAGCATTCAGCAGCTACAGAGCCGGAGATTTCTCCTCAGGAGTTGCTGCAGACGTTTAGACTTCCACAGAGCTGCAGGTAAAGTAAATCGTGGATTTACAGTCCCCAGGAGGCCGGAAACACAACTTTGACTGAATGCTAATGCGGCTCTGTGTTTGTCTGAAGGTACAACACACTCGCTTTATCAACTTTGAACGGTGAAAATGTGTCAATGTTGTGTTTACAGCTCGGTTCTCCCAAATGCTCCAAAAACGTCAATACATAAACAAGTATTAAAGTACTGAAATATCAACCGTATAACGATTTATTGATGCACGGTTGCAACATCTGTAGTAGTCCAGCCGTCACATAGACTGCAGTTCCTTTTTCATTTTTATCTGCTGAGATTAAATTCTGTTCCATCACAGTGTTGCTGTAAAAACCTCGCCTCTCTAATTCTTCTGCTTTCACATAGATTCGTGTTGCTGATTTCACTAGAACGTTTCATTTTTTATCATATTTGTTACAAGAGAATTCACATCTAAAAGGGGAAGAAAGTATCGCAATCGCATTACTCACAAATAACTTGTAATAATACGTATTTCTTTTTTTTTAATGTATACTAAACGCAGATAGTTGTAGATCAACATAAAAAATGTGTAACTGCTTTAATTGGAGAAGAAATATTCCGTATAAATACTCCAAAATTGCTAATAATGTGACACATCGAGAGCTGTTCTGTGACATCTCCATCCAACGTTTCCAAAAAACTGTGCCTTCAGTATAAAGGCTGTGGGATGATCTTTTCTGACTGGCCAATGCAAATCTTAATCCTAAGTGTGAAGTCCCTCGTCGCTGAAATTCACCAGGCAGTTTACTTTCATTCTGTATGCAATAACCATGTGACAGCATGAGCGGCATTAGAATAATCCTCTGCAGAAGTCACAAAATCAGGACAGATGTTAAAAAAAAAAATTAAAAGGCATCTCATTAAAGGCAAATTCCACTCCATATGTGAGCTTTTTTTCCTGCCATCTCAGCAACAATCCTAATATGAAAATCCCATTGAATTAAAAAATAAAATAAAATGGGCTTCGGGAATGACTACACAGCAATGGATGTCTGTTGGAGGAGTACAGGTGCTCCATCTGCACTGTACAGTATCATACAATATTTCACTCCCAGCTGATCCATTATGGACGGGAAGAAAAGGCAAAGAGGCAGGAAGTGTCAAGAATAAACTCTGAGATTTAGACGGCCAAAAGCCATCTCCGGTCGGGACTCTAAATAAATGCACTTTGCCTTGATAACACAGAGCTGTTTGCTTCTCAGGTCGAACAAAGTGAAGCAGCCCGGCGCAGTCGGCGGAGTGACAGCGCAGATAAAAAACGGGTTCTTTGGGGGCTGGAATAGAAAAGCACTGTAAACTCAGAGGCAGCCTGTCAGTGTTTTATGATAGTAGCTGATAAAAACAGCCTTAGTGGCAGTCTAAAAGAAGCTCGTCCAGGTTCGTGTGCGTTTGGTGCTCAGGCAAATTCTCAGCCGTGGATGTGCATTTGACACACTGAGGACAGAGTGAAGTCGAGGGGCCAGACCTGAAGGCAGAGCTCTATTTATCCTGGCTCTGTCACACCATCCAGGCACAGCCTGGATCTACATTTTCACTGCCATTATGATTCACCAACTGGCAGGAACCAAGCGAGTGGCACACAATAGTCAAATGATGATTCTCTAGATGAACTCTCACAATGGGAGTCGCTGAAAAAGACACTTAGGAGTTCTTCGCAACCTCTTATTTGGTGACAAACTCGCGAATAACCTCCCTCTGTCTCTCTTCCTGTCTGCCTCTCCCTTGCACAGTCACTCAAATGGTCTCACACACACACACACACACACACACACACACACACACACACACACACACACACACACACACACACACACACACACACACACACACACACACACACACACACACACACACACACACACACACGCACTCACCAGTGCGATGCTGTCAGCAAAGTCCCCTGACAGTCTATCACGCTGTGGAAACAGCTCGAGTGTTATGTGTGAGAAAGAATGCTAGCAGAAAACAAGCATGAGAATCTGGATGCTGCACACACGAGAGCGCCGCCACACAACGCCGTCCAACACTCGTCCTGCTCTCATTGTCGGGCTCTCGCTGCGGCCAAAAATGCCTCTGCTGCATCGCTGCAAATTAATTCAGGACAATTATCATGTTCCCGATATTGCAAAACAATGGTTGAGCAGAATTCCCCTTTGTGTTCTTTTCAGGGTCCGTGTGACGACATATTAAGCTGCTGGAAAGCTGAAGGAGGGTAGAATGTGTGGATGCTGTGTGGTGTGTTTAAGCGTATCAAAGACAGGAATCGATTCAGAGATCTGTATTATATGGTTCTTCGTAGTTTGGCTCATTTGTTTCTCCTTTCAAAGAAACATTACAAAGGATATTTCCTGTAATAAAACCAAATGTTGATACGGATTCTATGTTGTGGCCACAAGTCCTGTCTGATCATCTGTTTCTATGGTGACCACCATCAAGTGGTAAGAAATCCACAAGCATTCAGTGACCTGTTTTAGAGTTTGACTTTCCAAAGATGGAGATAAGTCCCCTCCCCACCCCGTTAAACGCCGTTCTCCTGATGTGATCCATTTGTGAAGGTGGCTTTCAGTCGTGTGCCGCTCCCTGTTTATTCCACCTCCAGCAGCCGGCTGAGCAATGAGAACAAGGAGGAAGCTGATGGAGGGAAAAGACAGGGGAAGTGCACTGCCGTGTGGGGGAGGGGAGAGAGAGAGCCTGGATGCTGAGGCAATTGCATGAGTGTGGAGGCTGTTGGAAAGGAAAGGGAATACGAGCAGGGGCTGCCAACCATCTCCACACAAGGTGGGATGTCAGGCTGGGCTACAGGAACATATGGCTGTAGGCCATTAACACAGCCAGGAGAGTGCATATTACCAAGTGAAGGCAATCTCAATACCGCCGTAAAGGGAACCACTTGAGCAAAACGGCAATTGATGGATTTCCTTGAGGCCAAACAACCACTATTGGCCATATAGGGGGTAAAAAAACCCACACTGGGGAGGTATCCAAACCAAACGCAGCTACGAATGAATTTATCCTCAATCAGAAAACCATCTTCTTTCCATAAAACAGACTGAATGAGCAACGGCTGTAATCTCACATTGATCTCGGTTGTTAAATCTACTTAAGTCATGAAGAGGAGTTATGGCTGAAAGCGGCGACACAAAAGGGGGGATTTTTTAAGCCTTAAGAGATCTCAGACTTAGGTGCTAAAGACGAGTAGCTCACTGATAAGAGAGAATATTGGGAGGGGTTTTTTTCTTCCACAAGTTTGTCACTTGAGCGTTCGAGAGCAGATTATTGCAATAGACTGGGTCCAAGAGGAGGGTTGCTAGAAGACAGATCTCACGGAGGACGTGTTCATGTGGCCTTGTGTTTTAGACGCGCGATTGATCCACCTGCACTTCGGGGACAGTTGCAGCCCGACCAATCAATGCAGTCGGTGCCCAACGCCGCCAGTGAATCACACCCTCCCCTCTCAACCTCTGAGACAAGTGGAGCCGCAGCATTATCTCAATTATGGCCTTGTAACACTTTGCCCCCGAACGTCCACCCTCCAGCTAGAAGGGGGGTTCAGATCGACATCCACAGTTTGTGTTGTTAATTACCAAAAACAACGTGCCGTGCAGGTCAAGATGAAGGCAACCGAGGCCCAGTCGGTTATTTTCTCAGCGTGACGACGATTATTGGCAAATACATTTATGGTGATTCGGTCACAACGCTTCGTCCCAGGTCTGCCATCCGTCTCCTCCGCCGGTGATTTATTGCCACCCAACACGGACTTGACAAATCCCTAAAGACACAATTACCTTGCTCTCCCCCCCCTGGGAAGCACAGCACAGTTCATGTAAAAGGGATAATGAATCCGGGATGTCGTAGCCGGTTCACTGCGATGCCCATTATGTGGAGTTCATCCCGGTGCAGTGATCGTATGTACAGTAAGAGGTAACTCTCACATACGTTACTCCAATGCCGTTGTCTGTTTGTCTAAAATTAGCACGGCTCATTACGCCATCGCTCAATGCGAGCTACAGCAGACACGACTGCCCTTGTGCAGAGTGCAAAGATGCCAATATACAGTATATAGGGGGTGGACAAAATATCGTGAACACCTTTATAATGTAATCAAATCCAATACAGTGCAACAACGCTATAATGGAGACTCATGAAATGGAAGAGACTATTAATTGTAGGACTTTTGTAATAGATTTCATTAGATTGTATAGATACTATCCATTCCTTGCTAATATATGTGTAAAATTATAACACAAATCCCTGAGATCATTGTAAATGTACTCATGCTGCTTTCCAGAAAGACATAATCCTGACATAAAAGACGTAAAACCACCACAATGTAACAGAAATGCTTCTACAAGTAAAAGTCCTGCACTTAAAGACATCCTGTTCTTCACTTCAGGAAGAGTACCAGCAAAGTGCATTAGTATATTAAGGCATTCAGGTCCAGACTTAATGTAGCACTTCACCTCTTTGTGACACTGCAAACATTATCCATATTTGTCGTGCTGAATTATTCAAGGCATGTAGCTGAAAAAGAAAAAAAAGGTGCTGTTGATAAAGTCAAAGGAACCAAAAATATGAAACCCGTTTTAACAAGCGAGCTGAGAGGAATCCAACACGTGGCTTATTGCTGCACAGGTGGAGCTCAGCGGGGAGCGCCGCTCCTCTCCTGAGTTCTCACCCTGAGCACATTAGATTTAATTGGAATCTCCTGCTCTCACTTGATTGAGCATCAGCTTCCCCCGCTGAACCCGCTTTAACCCTTTGACCCGCAGGGCTGCGGGAAGGGAGCGCGACACCCGGGGAAGAGCAGACGCACACTCGGCGTAATGACACACAATGAGTTATGGTCAGTTCCTCTGGAGGACGGCGCAGCCTCGGCTCATATCCGGAGTTCACTCGCCACAGTGTTTACTTAAGCTCCGGGGCTCCTGACGTCGGGCAAACCCCAGACCTCCAGGGCCACGACCTCTTACTCATATGATTGAAACTATTAGGCCTCCAGCGCAACAGAAAGCTCTCCGTTTTCATTTCAATTACCGCTGCTGATGATAAAACACAGATCGGGCCATGACATTGGCTGCTCAGCTAATCAGCGGCAATAGATGTTCCCAATTAATTATGCTGCCTGGCTGAATGGAGTCTGCATCAAAGCAATTATTACTCTAAATTTCATTTCTAAATATACACTTCATGTGTATTTGTTGCACAACAGTAACTTAATTGAAGCGATGATGATTATTATTATATAACAAAATTATTGTCCGGTCAGGCAATCACTGTTTTGTTCAACTAAACAACTAAACAATCTCTTTAAGGCCATTTTCTAAAATTAAGAATATATATATATATATATATATATATATATATATATATATATATATATATATATATATATATATATATATATTCTTAATTTCCTAAAATTTTAATACCACACAGGTCTGAAGACAGACTTCATTTAAAAGATACAGTTGAAATAATGAGCAGGTGATTCATTCAAAGCTGTTGTTACCAGCCACATACTGCATGTATTTACACATGAATAAACATTACCAGTTGATCCAGTCTATATGCAACTAAGCCCCTGCCACCCACTCTCATTTTTAAAAATGAGCATCTAGCTGTGATATTCTATTTTCTATTCTATAACAGAGAATTAGAGGAAAGCCTTGTAGCAGTGTGAAAAGGAGGGGGCCGACACAAAGCTTTCAAAACAATCAAAATCAAGACTTTATCAAAGAAAAGAGACTTCTTGATCTTTATACCGTCATTTGCCTCATAGCCAAATGGAGAGATGAAGCGGTGGAAAGTCATTTGTAAACATGGGGATGATCCGTTTGTTCGGTGAGCAGAGAGCGTTTGTGTCACCAAAAGAATAAAATACTGTCTCAGTGGAAAATTCTCTGAGCAAACAAACTCTTAAACATTTAAATGAACACCCAGACAGCAGATTTCTCATCATAAGGTAAACTTCCTTCCTTGCTTTTCAACTGGGGGGGAAAAAAAGCCCCGACATGTCTAAAATATGACTTATTTGCAGCATTTTATGCATTTCACGGCAAGCATAATGATAACACTGCACACATTTGCATGAAAGGCACATCACTCGGAGAAGAAAAAATGATAGTTTATGCTCATGAATTATTGCTTTCGCAAGCTGATGAGAAAATTAAAAAACACTTTTGCCGACCACGTTAGACCCAAAACACCAGAATCTCAGGGATAGACTAATCAGCCGACAGACCTTTTTCTACCGAGTGAGACACTTCCCCCCCCATGAAAATAAATCATCGGCTTGTTTATCTTTATCAAGTTATTATTTCTCCAATCTGAAAACTGCCTGTCTTAAATTATACAAACACACATTCGATTAGATCGTCGGCATACGGGAGCTGCAGCGTTCAGATAGGAGCGTCGTGGTGTAACTGCATCGTGCACAACGGTGAAAATCATTACACTGATTAGTTTCATGGATGGAGGAACCTAAACGTCTGTTGCTGGCAGCTACAGTTTATTTTGGGTTCTCAAGAATCAGCTCCACTAATGAACAGATTGCCTCTGGCTTGGTATTTAAGCCTTTGCAGCGTTGAACAGCATTACTGGTGTTAATGGGACGCTTATCTAGACTCCGGATGTCATTTAAGACCGCAGGTAGTTCTGGATCCGCTGGCGGCTCAACGTCAAGCTATCGTCAAACTTTGCAGCGGGCCAAGTCAAAGTGACCCCATGATACTATTAATATCTTTGCTATTATGTCAGCTTGTTCTTGAAATATTATTCCAGGTGTTCATGATAAACTTGACACACTTTTTTCAATAATTAATCACTTAATTAATAATTAGTAATTAATTCTGAGTGCTTTTCCAATGCTTGCAAAAAAAAAAAAAATATTGCAAAAACATGTTTACTCCTGGCTGAGGGGAACGGGGGCGACAAAGTGGGATGGAAACAGAATTAGCATAAATAAATCATGACATACGGTACATGAAGCATGCGACATTCACTGAAGCTTCCGAGTCACTGAGGAGACAAATAAATACACAAACGCCACATCTCCATGACCTTTTCTTTTCTTTCTTCTCTTTTAATTGTGTCATCTCGTTATTCCCTTTTCTTCTGGCACCAGACTGGACAATTAGCACCACTAATTGTTTCCCTCAATGCACTAACTGCTAATATTGTAATAATAATATATCATTCTTTTGCAGATTAAACATAAAATACACTAGTGTTTCAGTATTCATACTGTTTTGTATGCCAGAAAATCATTAAGTATGTCCCAATACATACTATGTCAAATTCAGTATAACATACCATGATGTCCTACTGCATCTGGTCAGTTTGCAGGCAGCATGCAGCATTTTCTGCCTCTTCTGACTCACAATCACAAGCAAAGCACAGTGGACACATGAGCAAGAAAGTCAGGGTTCAAGGTGCAATGCTACTGAATGCATGCATGCTTTGTAGAGCAGCTGCAGTACGCACTAAAAGTAAAGTAAAGTATGTGATTTGGAAGCAGTGTGCGATGATAACATGTCTCCTATCATCGTTTATGTCATTAACATTAACTGTGCTTTTTTCCGACTATGGCAAATAAAAATGGCTGATGTAAAAAAAGCACCCATCACCACTTGTGACACAGTTAATTAAAAGCCCACGCAGTAGTTTTTTTTTTTTTTTAATCGCTCTCTCTCTGTGACTGTCACTCTCTGTCTGATCAGACCACGGAGACAGGTTGAAGCTGGGCGGGGCTATGCTGGAAATCACATCTTGTCATCAAATTCGACG
Source organism: Eutrigla gurnardus (assembly GCF_963514095.1). Classification (NCBI taxonomy): domain Eukaryota; kingdom Metazoa; phylum Chordata; class Actinopteri; order Perciformes; family Triglidae; genus Eutrigla; species Eutrigla gurnardus. The sequence continues at coordinate 17,171,742 of NC_139926.1, forward strand.
CACCAATAAGCAGGCGGTCCCGCCCTCCAAACGGGGAGCTGTCAATCCGGCTCATGCACGCCCACGCAGAGGAAGTCCACAGGCAGAGAGAAGTGTGGCTAACTATTTGAAAGGGTGACATAATTAGATGCTATTGGCTAATGATGAATTACATTTACAGTGCATACTGTATAATGTGACATGTTTATTATTTTTGGCAACGTGTTTTTGTAGGTTATAAGAGCTGATTTATGTCACTGAGGCGGTGTGGGTGGATGTGGGAATACGAAGCGGAGGACTTTGACACCAGAGATCGGCTGCATCTATAGTTCATAAGTAAACATGTTGTGTATGTATTTTAAATCATTTTTCAAGTGCTTTGAGTGCCTAAAAATGACCATAAACAAGTTGAATGATGCTTTTGTTGCTACAAAATATATATTGTGAAAATTCCAAGCATATCGACATCATTTATTGTGCACAAATGAACCCATATTGTATAATAATTCAAGGAAACAATATTAATAATAATAATAATAATAATAATATATATGTTTTAGATAGCACTCTTCCAGGTGCTCAAAAACATTTTGCAAAAATAAAAAATAAAATATATATGTATATTTTTTTAATTATGGAACATGAAGCATCCATCCTAAAGTAACCATTAAATCCCAAATTAACAGATGTCACTGCACTGAAGAGAATAAATGTATTGTTCAACTGTAAAATCTAGTATACATTATGTTTATTATTAATTGCTATCAACACTATACTGATGTGTGAAAGAAGATCCCTGACACATGCAATATCCGCCGAGCTGCAGTCATTACTTCTTCTTCACTCTTCCAAACAGTCATACCTGCAAATTAGCAAACGAAGCTGCTTGGTGTCATTGTGTAGAGATTCACGTCGACAAAAGTCAGACGTTATCCCCGTCAGTGCTGCTCACGCAACCAAAATGTGTTACTACGGGCGTCTCTGTCCGTGCTTTCCTTTCTTACAGCTCTCCTGTGTTGCAGGGCGGACAGACGGCACACACAAGTACAGTGTTTTTAATTGCAACGTGATGTAAAGCCAATTCATCCACACAGCAGCAGCAGCAGCAGCAACATCTTCCCGCAGCCGCGTTAAGGAAAAACCAAACTCGATACCACAAAGTCGCAACTGGCATGGGTCCAGAAGAAGATCTGCCGCTGCCAGACATCCTACGAGTCTCATATGGAAGGTGCATCACACTGAGGGAGTGATCAAACACACCTTCAGAAGGAAGGAGGAATATCTCTGGCTTTTTTATGCAATGTAGTCATTGTCAGGGGTTACAATTCTGCTCTGTTCCAAGATGCAAACTTTTTTTTCTCTTTTCTTGTGCATAAAATTAATGTATATATATAGAACAAAAGGTTATTATATAAAAAATATATATTATTATTGTCCAGTAGAAAGGACAAAGAGACAATGATGGTGGAGATTTCATCTGTAGTGGATATTTTACCAGACAACGTTTTTTCCACACATAACAAAATAAATCAAATAAAAAAAGCAACAACAGCCTAGATCTGGGGAGTTGAACACCCTCCTCACTCATAAACACCAAGCCTCATAAATATTTCATTTGATTTTTTTTTTTCCTGCTGTAACACCTGTTCTGGCAATCACTTGGTGGTACAGTAACGCCTCCGTGTTGCTTTTCATATTTCAGCAGAGATCCTCGTTAACGGCGGGCGATTTTTGTTGAAAAAGCAATTTCATTTAATGTTCAGGATCGTCGCGTGTTTGCCCGTTTTATTACTGAAAGTGTGTTATGATTCATATACCATAGGAATAAAGAAAGAAAAGAAAAACAACCTAAGTTTAGGTGCAGTGCTGCAATCCTGAATACTCAAGGAGAGGTTGCCATGGAAACAGAGTTACACTGGCCAGAAATTAAAGCGTCTGAGGATTTAGACTTTCACTGTACATACATTTTTAACCATAGATTGTTTCTGCATCAGCCTTTTTCCACCGACTTCACACAGCCGTGCAGGAATAACGTATGTGACGTCAGGAAAAAAAAGCATGAAAATCCCAAAAACATGGAGCTGAACCGGTTCAAATGAAAGTGAGACTGTGATTATTATAAACGATACGATGACACATGCTTCTGAGGCAGTCACTCTCATACTATAAATACCCACGATAATATATCAGTGATAATTCATTCACATCGCCGCACTGAATGTTTCATATCTTAAAAACCAAAGCAGCCGGTGCAAAGTAGCAATACTACAATAAAACTTTGACACAACATGTTTGCTGGTTATTAAATGAATGGATAAAACTGAGAGAACGGAGCAGTTTAGACACAGAGCAGTCTGTAATGATGCTCCATATTGTTATATATTAACATCTATATGCACAATGCTGGAGAATATGTCAGATCTCATCAAAGCACCAAAGGGACATAAATGCTGCGTGTAGAACAGACTGAAGACTCTTTATGTCAGTTACATCTCGGCTGCAGAGGGACTTTAATGAAACCGCACTAAATGATTCAAACTATCTAACAGGAACTGGATATCTTTGCTAATGACTGTTTTCTCTGAACCAACCAATAAACACTGTTCCTCTGTTCACTCCAATACACTGAAAGACACACACACACACACACACACACACACACACTACATCAGCTGTGTCAAATAAACGGTTAAATTCAAAATGACCACAGTGGAGAATTTTACTCAGGGCATTACTCATCTTGCGGAAATGGAATTCCCTAATTCCAAAGGGAAACCTTAGAAAGCAAATTATGATCCCCTCTGAGAATAACAGCCAGGAGGTAAGAGCCGTGCAGGCACGAAGGCAGAGGGAAGGAATTTGTCTCCGATGAGAAAAAGAAAATGTCTATATAGCCTAATGCTGACCCTGCTGGAGCTTGAAACCGCTCAAGCTGACGTCTTAAACTTTACTTCCCAAAAAGAACCCAGAAGTTTTCATGCACAGATTAAAAAAACGGGTTCAACTTAATGCCTGTAAAGCCAAATGAATAATCTATGATAATGCTGGCTACTAATTACAGCTTCTCTGTATGTTTGCCACACAAACATAAATCCCTTGGAATGCAACACTAGTGGGTCTATTCGGATGTATTAACACCTGTATGCTGTTCAAGAGATATGTTGCAGGAATATATATCAAAAACATTGTTTTGACAACACAGCATCCTCAGCTCCTGGACATGCAGCCTGCAGCCACAACATGCAGCCAAACATTTTTTTAACAGCACAGCCTTTACTCACCTGTAGTCTCTACTATCCCTTCCAGTATCACCACTATTTCAAACTGCTCTGTTTGCATGGACCTCTGGGAGAGGTCGTAGAAGGGGCTTTTGGGGTCAATCACATGGCAGATCGTGAGTGGTGAGACGAGGAAGAGCTGGTCTGCCCCGGTGCTGAAGCCCACGTCCAACTCCAACTGATCCAGCGGAAGAAACTCGCCCTCGGGCGTCTGGCGAGACTAAGGAAGAGACGGGGACGTTTGGTGTGGGGGGGAGGAAGGGGTAAGCCAGCCTTATCTACAGCACATCAGAGCCTGTGTGGGAGCCTCTCACATTGTATGTGCAATCACAGCAACCAATCATCAGTCAGTCTGAACAATAGCATCATTTTCTTCATTGACATCTAGAGTGGCGTTCTACAGTGCAAGAATGTCCATCTTAGTGTACGATTCACTACCGTTGGGACTCAAATGTGTCATTTTTTTTCAAACAACTGGAGCAAATAAACCGATTTAGATATCTTGTATCCGTATGAACTCATGCCGTGTCAGCACACGGAGACTAGGACTAATGCGTCATTGCTTTTATGGAGTAAAACGATTTGAATCATTCGCTGAGATGGATGTGGTTGCACTGTCTTTGGTTAAAAACGTACCTACCTTCGACTTTATGGGAGCCTAGATTTAATCTCCAATAATATGACTATACCTATACGATAATTTGCATGAATGCATTGGAGGCAGGGAAGATGTTCTCCTAATAAGAGCAACAGCAGATTTACACCTGGACACTTTATAAAAGAGTTTAAATGTTCTTTCCCAGGTCTGGTGTGTTCCTATCAGTCCCTACATAAAAGCAAGGCCTCTTGGAAAACTTAGCCTATTGTGTAGACCTAAGTGTATCATTGTAGTGTTTCATCCACCAGATGCATCATCTAAGAGTCGGCTGTCAGTGTGTAGGCCTTTCAGCATCACTTTCCTAAAAACAGCACATGAACTTGGCCTGCTAAACAAGTAGAACTGCCTCCTCATCACTTACTTTGAGCAGTTTGCAGCGGATCTGCGCGGACACCATGTGGCTGTTGCGCAGGTTGCCGACCCTGAACATGAGAGTTAGTTTCCCGTCGCGCATAGAAATCGCCGCGTGCTCGCTGAACATCAGCGTCTCGGCCCTCTTCTTGGGCTGAGACATCTTGATGAACATGCAGCCGATCAGGAAGGCGTCGACGATGGAGCCGAGGATCGACTGGAAGAGGAAGAGGATGATCCCCTCGGGGCACTTGTCCGTGATGTACCTGTAGCCGTATCCTATCGTGGCCTCGGTCTCGATGAAGAACAGGAAGGCCGAGGGGAAGTTGTAGACGTTGGCCACGCACGGCGTGTACTTGTCGTTGTGGGCTCTGTTGAGGTCCCCTCGGATGTACGCGATGCACCACCACATGGAGGCCATGAAGAGCCACGCCACCGTGTAGGTGAGGATGAAGATGAACAGATTCCAGCGCCATTTCAAGTCTACGAGTGTGGTGAACAAGTCCGAGAGGTATCTGCTGGTTTCCCCGCCCAGGTTGCCATGCTGGACGTTACATCGCCCGTTCTTGTCCACGAACCGCTGCCTCTTCCTCTTCTTCTCGGGGGGAGGCTGATTGAATCCAGACCCGCTAGATGAGGTGGTCACTACCTGATAGTCGTCCCCAAATTTCTTTCGAAGTGCAGACATACTACGATGACAGCAGAAGAAAGAAATAAAAGGATTCAGTGAGATATGTATTTAAAAAAAAAAAAAAAAAAAAAAAAAGTCTGGGTTGTAGTTGCTGCAGTCGTTGATGCCCGTGCGCAATGCCTCCTCTTTGGGGAAATAAGGGCAATAAAAGTGCGCTGTTTCGCCCGAGTTAGTCTTGCACCGTCCTCTTTCTCCACGCGCTGCCGTCGCCACACTCCGCAGCCATGAAACAATCAATAATGCACGAGTTTACAAACCCCGAAGATAGAAGCCATATGAAAGGAACAAGCGACGCACAGGATCATGTGTCCCAAACGCGCAGTCCAGGTTCGTATCAGTTGCTGCGTCGCGGATTACTCATCGCACCGTGAAAAGGTTTTTTCGGTGGGGGGGGAGGAGAGGCTGTTATCGACCCTGTTCCGAACTGTACTCGCGGAGGAAGTTTGCATGCGAAAGTTCAAAATCCGTCAACGGCCCGTGCGACGCCAATGTCTCTGCGTAATTAGTCGCCGGGAACGGTTTCCAGGGTGAGACGTATCCGCGCGCGCTCGCGTCTGCGTTGGAGACGGTTCGGTATCCGGTCCTCCCTTTGTGGTCCGAGCACACAGGAGACGGATCGCGTCCGAGCATGTGAATGTGAGGAATGACGAGATGGTGGAAGAAAATCACTGTCCCACTGTCGTCATTTTTGGCTGCGCGCATCGACACTGATTGCCAGGCTCTTTTTCGGGCACCGATTCTCCCTCTCTCTCTCTCTCTCTCTCGCTCTCTCTCTCTGTCTCTCTCTCTCAGATAAACTGGATTCTCATGGTTGGTCGATAGAGATCCACCAGAAGCTGTTTAGCTCTTCTTGAATCCTTCTTTGCCGTCGATTTCCCCCTGCGCGGCTCCCTGCGCACTTCCACAGTTCCAATGATGCACTCACTGTTGCCTAGTGGTACTACAAAGACAGACAATTTGGAGGAGGAGGATGAGGAGGAGGAGAAGGAGGAGGAGGAGGAGGAGGAGGGAAGAGGGCTCGCCTGATTTTACAGTGTTTTTTTTTTTTCTCCAAGTGATTAAATATGTGAAACTGCAGCCAATATTATGGTGTCTTTCAAATAATCATCATAAAGCCACATTTAGCCTCGGAGAAAAGAATAAACAGGCCTCTGGCTCTTTTACCGATTCAGCTTAATGTGACTATAAAATGGCAACAATAACTAATAATAATTATAATAAAAAAAAGCTGTTACACCTCTTCACGTTGCAGAGATGTTGTGAGGCATCCTAGCACTTCCCACCAGCTGACGTTTTACAAATACACCAGCTTTGCCAGCTGTTCTTCTGGGTCACCTGTGCTAACAGCCACCGATGACCCCCACTTCCATCCCACGGGTGACTGCACCCATTTTATCCCGTGAATGCCATACAAAAGAGATCTTAACAGGAGGAACCAGGTTTCTGCGACTGTATCAGATCTGAGGAGGGGGCTGCAACCAAGAGCTGCAACCAACCAGGATGCACTGCTCAGAATTCACTCATCGTATTACTGAGATCATGGTCACAGAGGAATACACCCACACCATAGTTACCCAGGCTTACACGCCGTCTCTCAAACACACGCGAGGCAGAACAACATACCACCACCTCTCTCTCACACAGTTTAGCTCCTCCGCCCCTCTCTGCCTTCTCTCTCTTCCCTCCGCTGCTTCATATTGGGATGCGTTGTTAGGGTGAGCATGCCCTGGCGATATTTCTCCCTGTTAAAAGCACCTAATCAGGAAGAAGCTGCACGCAGCTTCCACATGTCACTTGTATGGGTTTATTTATGGCTGTTTTAGCTGTAGATAAGGTGCAACAAGGCAGTTTGGGGATCAATTTTGATTACGTTCACTTGAGAATGAGTAAATCTCAGTAGACAAAGAAATGAATAAACCCCCTAATTAAAGCTTCCGAACCAAGTGTATAAATCACTAGATGTGGTTATTTGCATCACAGTCACATGTGCATACAAAATATAGATTCCTCTTTGCCCTCTGCTGTCATGTTACAGCATCTGTTAATCGTTACTACGCCAACATAAACCATAAACGTCTCCAGCAGCTTATTGATTTGATTTTTTTTTTTTAACCATTTTGGGATCCATTGCCCGAGCCTCACAGGGATCAATACGCTGTCGAGTCAGACCGGTTCCAGGAGAAATCCACCTCTTCTATTATCCTGCAGCTCCCCGCGGTTTACCGCCTGATATTCCACGTACAGTCTGAGCTCAGTGTGCCCTACTGTACAAACGGCGGCTTCTAAAAGGCAGCGCCAAGGCCTGACAAAACCATTTCCAAATGACCGATTACACGGCAGCGCGGAGCAACGATGATGTGCCTCCGAGTGTTGCCTGCGAAGCTGATGCGGTTCAGTCCTCTTGAGGGGGACGGACAGGAAAATATTTACCCATCACTCACCGAGGCTGTCATAATTGCCAGGTGACCATTCGCTACAGCTTCGGCAGGACTTTTATAATGAGTGCGGGGGGGTGGGGGTCATCCACCATGCATTGTGGCCCTCATTAGGAGGAAAAAGGCTATTCACATATTTGCAGAGCAAAAATGAGGCTATTAGTTTGGATTGGCCAACAGTCAGTCTGTCAGAACCAGCTGGATTTTTTTTCTTTCTTAAATTGCTGTATTTCACAGATGCACTCAACAACACACTTCTTGTCAAAGTGTCTGTTCTGTGTACATTTATGATAAAAAAAAAGCAATTAAATTCAGGAGACAGTGTCTATCTGCCTATACTGTCTAGTGCTTTTGAGTTTTAAAGTCCCGGAAAACTTAACCAACTTAAATATAATAGGCAACAATTCAAGTTTTAAACTGTAGGTTTTATTTATAAGCATTTAACAGAATCTCAACTAATACGCTTCATCAGGACGCGGATGTTGTAAGGATTGATTGACATTGACCAAAGGATCCAATTCAGGTGTAAATGTTATTAATAAAATATATTTTTAAACCCCTTTAATATATGATTTGGTTACAGAAATGGATCATCACATACAATGTATTTTTCTTTTCAAACCAAAGTTCATTTCAGTTCTTTTAATTATATCATCCCATCTCCACATGGATTCAGCTCAGGATCTGCGACAGTCAAGGCGACAATTACACAATATATAGCATCTCTCTGGAATGATGAGCCACAAGGGAATCTATAGAAACCCTTATTGGAACCATGATTTAAGCTCCCGATGCCACAGAAACACTTCTCTAATTCTGCTCAACACACAGGCTTTGTCACCGACAGCTAAATACAAGAAAGAGGTTACGGTCCGGGCTTGTTCCTGTCACACACCAGGAGGCAGCTGATGTCTAACACTGTGCACTAAATTGGAATATATGCAGATGAGTTCTTATCTAATAGCAGATGGATTTGGAAGGGCTGCACAGTTTGCTCCTACAGAGCAAGAATGTTTTCTTATGCATCTTCCTCAGATTTTTCTACAGCCAAGCACCGTCTTCTATCACAGCCATTGGCCGTATTGTGCACGTCAAACTTCTGTTCGTCATTGATCAGAAATACTTTGATGATCTCCTGTAACCCATTTTCATAAAAATAGCCCAGGCGAAACCCGATGGGCGGGTGGGGATGGGATTGATTTATTAATCTAATCAGACCAATGTAGGACACGAGATGCATTTGTCCTCCTCCCCGAATCAGCTCGGATAGCACTTGAGGTCATCCTCCGAGAAGATCAGCCAATCACTTCAGACCATCTTCTGTAATTTTCCGTCTCCCTTTTCTGTACAATCGGAGGCAGAGCAGGCGAACGGGGCTCAGCTTTGATGTTGGCTTTGATGGATCTGTGCTTCTATTTCCCCGCACAAATATTTGACATCCTCCTGAAAGTTTCTCTCTAATCTTATTTCGCCGCTACAATATCGACTTTTGACATTTTTAAACAACAATCTTCTTCTCGTGAAAGACACGTAATTTGATTTTCTCCCCACAAAAGACTGGGGTTTTTAACATGACGCTCACTGGATGCTGAAGCCTTAACGGGCTCTCGGAGCCATGTGTTGTTGAACCAGTGATTCCATGGGGCACAGCAATTGGGTCAAAAATATGGAGCCTCCAAGGGACATATGAGATTGTCAGCATCTTGTGGTAATCAAAGGACATTGCAGCTGTTGGTGAGCGACTGTGAAAAAGAAGCCGCAGCATTTAACCACAAACTGAACCCTCCCTGGAGGCGAAACAGCATCTGATAATGACAATGACACAGCCACGCGGTCACATCGGATGAGGAATTATCGCGGACACAATCCTTAATAGGTACACTTAAAACGTGAATGGAAGTATTGTTCTGGTGTGGGTTGCCAGTTGTTCCTTCACCCAGCGGATGCAAAGACCTTATTAGTCGTCGCCGTGGTCACAAATAGCATCCGAGTGTTTTTGTGGGAAACGGCTCCTGGAGATTGATGATTGATTACTACACAATTACTGCTGAAAGCAGCAGGGCTCCTCCTTCTAATCACGGCTTTCATCGCTAAAAGGAGATTATCACATAGGAGAAGCTTGTTACAGGCACTTCCTCCTTGTGAATCAATAAAAATTGCTCAAGAGAGTGCAGGAATAATGCCTTGGTTGAATCCCTAGGCTGCACATTGAAAAACAGGTATGTTATTCTGTGTGTGTGTGTGTGTGTGTGTGTGTGTGTGCCTCCTGTGGCAGTAGACCCCCTCCTGACCCCCACTGAGATACTGGCCTTAAACCACATCTAATTAAAGCTGCTGTTCAATGCGGGCGCTCTGGAACTTCAGGTCCCCTCAACAATTAAGTGCAGAGATTTTCTCCTCGGGTCTCAGGCGAGAAGAAAAGGCACATCCAGAGGGTTGATTACCCCCCTCCCCCCTCTCTCTCTCTCTTCTTCAAGTCTCCCTCTACCTATTATTGGATTCACTTAGTTGATGAAACCCCCCATATGTTGAGCATGAGGAGACAGGCACGCCGGACACGCTCGGTGAAATAGGATAGAAAATGTACAACGTCGGGATTTGAAATCGAGGCACGAAAAAGTGTTGAGAGGCCTCTCGTCTCGATGGTCTAATGGAAACAGGTTAGAGAGACAATCACCCGAACAGAAGGGAGGGTTCGATCTCTGCTGCCACGTCCTTGAAAGTTGCCCAGGATAATACAATTGGGAGATTTTAAGTGTAAAACAGCAGGGTGTTTTCACGTTGCCTGATTTACCCTTAAATGGTGCTTTTTCCTAAACATTCCTCCATACCTTACACATATAACAAAAAAGAATACCCTTCAGCATAGCCTATTATCTTCTATGTGTGCATTTAAGCTGTTACACAAAGGCTGCTGTTTTAATTAAATTACTGGCACTTACCAAACCCCAATGAGTCAGCACCAATCACAGTCATTGTCTTGCGGTCATGACAACATAGCTGGATGCCTACAGTGGTCCGGTGGCCTCTGGGGTAACATTGTGATACTCAACACCCCGGTTCTGTTTCTAAGTGACCTGACTGATCACACAACCGAAATATATCATTCTCATCATCATTTTACCTTCATTTTCAGTATTTCCAATATTATATTCTACTTTTTACTCCACTACATTTACAATAGCTTACTCTAAAAAGTAAAACTGTCCATTAATGTCCATCATAAATGTACAATACAGTACAAAACGCCACACGAGAAGCAGCACCAGGGCTACAGATGTCTATGATTTGTCCACCAAAAAGGGTGATCGATTTCCCCTTGAAACTGACAGTGGTATTTTTTTAAATTGGCGTTATCGGTACTAAGGATGAGGCCAAACATTAAAATAACATTACTTGTTATTCCAAAAGCTGCATGAGGTGAAAAGAAACGGTGTGACGCATGTCTGTGAAGGTTCTCTGTCATTCAGGTCAATCCTTGAAAGCTTTATCGAAGGCAACCGGACTTGCTTTATGTTTCTGAAGGCGCGTCGCCTCTCATCCAAGGGGGTTTCTTCAGTACTAACTGACTCGTGGGCTAGCTCCCCACGAGTCACACCAGTTGCCCACGATAAAGCTTTCAAGCATGACTGTATGACTCTTATATACCTTGAATTTCTAAAAAACTATTAATGTTCTGGCAAAAAAAACCCACAAAAACACTAGAAAACAGTTTGAGAAATGCCTTTAGGGCATAACTGAATAATGAATGTGGGGATTATACAGCAATAGTAATATTGTTCTTAGTCTCTGAGGACCCAAGGTATTTGTTCAATGGCCACAGTGAGACTTTCGCTGGGCCCACATTTATATCGTGCTGTGGAACTGTACCGCCTCTGTGGTGAGAAGCCACAGATACCCACAGATAAAGCCTCCATTACGGCTGTTATTTTAAAGCATCTCACCCCTTAATGGAGTCCCCTGGTCCAGCCACAGACCACTATCTTATCCTCACAGGGCTCGTTAACCAGCCCGGGTTTGGCTTCCTACAGGTGTGAGACCAGTCGGCCCCTGCTGAGAGTGTGGTGAGACGCTGATTAGTTGTCAGCTCCAACAACTATAAATATCTCTGTAATGGCTACCTTGGAGAGGTTTATTTATATATATTTTTTAAAAGCCTAAGGGCTTAAAAAGTTATTAAAATACTTTTTTCCCATCTTAGATGACAACTGTTTTTTTTTTGCATTTATTAATAATTATCATGAACCAAATAATGTAGATAATGTAATAATATAAATCATTTTATAATATGGTAGTGTTAAAAATTCTTAGTTGATTAAATGTCAAAGTTTGAGTAAATATTCCTCATGCCTGAAGCGACAAGGAGCTGTTGGTTAGCTTAGCTTAGCATAAAGATCGGAAGGTGTTGTTTTCACACTTTGGTTTGAATATGGGTGAAACAAACATGATAAACATATTAGTTAGTGATCTTTAGAAATGCTGGTAGGCCAGTTTTTTGTTCCTTTCAACAGAGGCTAGCTGTTGACCCTCATTTCCAGACTTTATGCTAAGCTAAGCCAACCAGTTGCGGCTTGTAGCCTCACATTTAGCATATAGACAACTCCCGGTAAGAAAGTGCATTTCTCCAACCGTTCCTTTAATACCTTTAATACCTTAGTCCTACAGAAACATTATGCTTGTTCCATGTTCTCAAATGTGTGGGTTTGGTGTTTTTGCCTCTTACATCACTATAAACTGGAGATCTTTGGGTTTTGGACTCTTGGTTGGGCAGAAGTCCTATACTGATTGAAGGGTTGGTTGGTTGGATCCCCACTTCCTCAGGTTTCCTTGGGCAAGACACTGAAGCCCACGTTGCTCCAGACGGCGAGGCCAGCAGCTTTCGTGGTAGTTCCCCGTCATCCCTGTGAAGGAGCTGCAGAAATCTTGTAAAGTGTTTTGGATAAAAGTGCTATATAAATGTAGCTATCTACTAACCAACCCAACTCATCATGTCCCCCTAGGCTCTGGGAAATAGTGGTGCACATTTTCCCAATTTTTGAACATTTTATAGTATAAGCCAACTAAATGGACCTATAATATTCACACGTGTCAGTAGGATATTCCCCGCTCTCCATCTATTGACCCAATAGCCTTTTTTGTCCCAAAAAGGTCAACGAATTTTGCCTCTCAGATTTAACAAAGCCAGAGTCACCTCAAAAGGTCAAGCCTTCCTCGCTTACATGTGCAGCATAATGAGCCGTGTCAGAGAACCTTCACCAGCTGACAACGCCGAGGGTCTTTTACGGATCCTGGACAAAAGGAGAAAGGGTGCATCCATTACAATATAACATCCTGTTGCATGTTGTTTTGTCCTGGAAGACAGGCTGTAATTTACAACCTCTAAAAGCCGACACACTGAAGCCTGGTAATGAGTCGTACCGGGGTCTTAAAAGCTTCAAGAACAAGGTTTATTAATCAACTGATGTGTTGGTGCGGTGTGTGTGCTTGTCACTGAAATGAAAGCTAAATATCGTTGTTCACTGAAAGTTTGTTGTGTTTTTCCTACAAAAAAAAAGGAAAAATGTACAAACAGGCATCATCACTTTGCAACATTGAAATATTACATTCCTATTTTAACACCATGCACTTTAAGATAATGAAAAACAATAAATGCTACGCGTAATATGAAAGAGATGATTGAATTTTTAGTCTGAATGCCAAGCAGGCACTTGGCAAGGATTCAGTATTCAAGCAGCATTGATAGTATTTCCCCCATAGTTGCTCCCTCGTGTGCACCCGCCCGAGGTCCTTTAGGTGGTCTGAGAATTGGGTTTTTGGGGCCGATGATGATTTCCAAAACACACAGCAATTTCAAAATCCAAGGTAAGCAATGTTTTTTATTACCATGACTCCAAATAAAACAATGCAATACCTTGTGAACTTTTTTACCATTCCGTGTTTTTTTTTTTCACCTCAGAGGGACATTCAAGTTTTACAGTATCTTAGAAAAATAATTGGTTCTGTATGTACAACAACAACAACAAACAACAACGGTGATAGAAACATGTTCAATAACAGCACAATGTTGTGAATGTTGACTTTACGGTAACTAAGTGGTTGTTCAAGCATTAATATGACGATGACGTATTCATGAGATATGAATATTAGTTCATATCAGTATCCAGCTTGCTTTTTTTTTTATCGAAATAAAACAAAGATTTAACATTCTTCTTTTTCCAACATCAAAATAAATCTGAACCTTTTCTAAAAACCAAATACAGAACAACTTTCTAAAAGGCACGCGTAACTATCTGGCACCAAGACATCGCAATTTCTCAAGATATCAGTCGCAAGAATCCGAAACTTTAGTAATGACACTCAGTGCAGTAAAAGTATTTCAGAACACAGTTGTTATCATTTCAGGAAAACTCTGACATTCATTAAAATCACTTATGAGTATCTACTCATAGCACAGTTTAGGATTACGTTCCCGCAACCTTTTTTTCATTCCACCTTAACGCCTGTTATAAATAAACTTCCATACAGACCCAAAGAGCTGCCTTACTTTTTCAAACTGATGGAACATGATGTAATTAATCCAGAAGGATGTTATAGCTGCACTGTATACATTTTTTAGATGGTTTGAAATCTTCATGTTAACATTTCTTCCCCAAACATTTCAAGAAATCCACCTTAACAACTAGAGCCCGACCAATAAATCAGCCAATCCCAGATATGTGATTTTCCGTGAATGTGCAGCTGATTATTAAAAAGAAACTACGGTACAGAAGAGATATGTTTGAGGTATTTTTTAGAAACGAGTGTAGTGGCTGTTCGGGGCGTGGACGTTCGGCGCACTCATCGCTTAATATTGAAAGAGTTGCATGTCGAAAAATGCACCAACTTTCACATGGCACGTTCTTGGTTGCCCCGCAAATTCACGGGCTAAGTGTGAAGTGGATCGGACGGTTCCCGAGATATGAGACAGCATGTCTGTCTGGAGTGGGTCGATTTGATCGGCCCTTGGAACTGCTGCTTGCAGCATTCGAGTGATTCTCATCGCTCGTTGACGCCAAGAAAGCGGAGAGGAGTTCACTTGTAATGAGAGCATGTCCAGCATTCGGAAGCTAAACAGAACTGTACGACATGTCGGACTATCACTTGTTTATTCAAAGTTTTATCAATGTTGAAATTGTTGTATGTTTATATGCTTTGTGTTTGTTTGACTTGTCTACTTATTTGACTTCTAATTACTACACCAACAGGCAACTTTAATCCGGTTGATAGCCAACATTATATATTGTTTTATTTTATTTTTTAAATATGGTATGCAACAATTTCCCTCCATTTCCACTCATAGACCTCACAGGCAAATAAAGAGAGCAGACAGGCCACCTCAAGATAAAACATGCCTTGGACTGCATTCGTTCAAAATCCGGCACCTTCCCACATGTTTGTGAGGTGTGATGGTTTATATTTGTGCTTTAAAGTGAAACAACGTCGATCAAAAAATGAAGTTGAATTTTTCTGATTCACCTCTCTTCATTCGCTCTCTAGCTCGTTCGACCACTGCTCATTGAGAGAGGAGTTAAGTTTTCAAAGGACATTGACATCGTAACACTGCACCTGAAATATCAGCCGCTAGCTACTGTGGGAAACACCCGCAGACTTAGGCCAAGCTTAGACGTAGCTTAGCATTTAGATAAATACCTCCACAAAGTGTTTAAAATGCTGTTTAAGTAATTGAAATCTATACAAAATAGCTGAAACATCATTCTAGTTAACATTTCCTGTGATGTGGAAAGTGATGAGAATCCAAATTTCAGTTTGACTTGAAAAAAAAAAAGATCAGTGCACATACAGTGTGGTTATTGGACGTTTTAACCCTCAATTATCAACACCGGTAACGGCTTTATGAATCCAGTATTGGCCGGGCTCCACTAACGAGATCACATCATGTTGTTTGAATGCAAATCAGACACTGATATGGAGAGAGGATGAGCAGCAGTCATGGCAACAACAGTGTCATTTTAAGATCCTACCTACAGTAGACACCAGTGCACTGTGTGTGCACGGCACAAAGGAAGGTCATTTACAGTGCAGACCGTTGCAGGGGCGTGCCTTGCAATACTCTCTTAGAGTGTTTTATTGTTTGACAAGCAGCTAAGCGGCGGGCCGTGCGGCCCAGCTGACGCGTTTGTTAGCGGCTGGCCGACAGTAGGAGTGCTTTGATTCCATGTTCTCCGTGCACAGACCTCACACATCGTTCTCCCTGCTCAGACATGACGGACGACGCCTGAGCGGCAGGTGCTGCTCCTCTCAAACCCGTGGCGTGCTGTAAAAGGAGACGCCCTCCATAATGGAAGTTAAGCTGCTGCTGCTGCTGCCTGGCTCCTCTGTACTCTGTTACAGGAAGAGGTGTATGGTGCGCTGTGGTAAGAGCCACCTGGCGAGAGGTGTGGAGAGCCAGGTCTGGAGAGCATGAGGAGAGAGCGGCGGTGGCGGCGGGGGAGGAGGAGGGAAGAGAGGCGAGGCGAAAGGGATCAGACGCTCAGGGTCATGTTACGGAGCAGCCACTGCTGAGCGCGGCTGCCGTTGCAGTCTCTCAGGGTGGGGACCATCTTGTCCTCCTCGGATGGCATGTCCAAACACTGGTTGCTGTTCACATGCAGCAGGGTGAGTCGCTGGAGAGGGAGGGACGAGGAGGCAGAGGATTAGATGTTGATGTACAAACACACACAAATACTTTTAATGTCTGTTTCCAGAGTTATGGATCCCCTCAACCTGCCTCATTGACTGTACTTCTGGAGGAAGTCGACTCCACCTGGATGACTAAGATGCACCTTCACAGACACACTTAATATTGATTCCCCCCCCCACACACACACACACACAAAATACCTTTCGACCCGAGTAAATGGCCTGAGCTTGTTACACTCTGTAACTGTAGCTGGGGGAAGAGAAAGCAATGGGCACGTCAAGGCAGCACGGCGTTCTAGTCCAGAAACAGTGAGAGGCGTAGCCCATTGTACGACATTATGTGCTCTGAGGCCGCGCAGAGAATTGAGGTTCTCGTCGGCGGGGAGACTGTTGTCATGGCCACTTTTCAAGGATGTCTCTGTGAATCAGAAGCATCAAAATGGCAAAAGAGAGACTAGAAAGAAACCAGCTGATATTTTAGATACACTATATAAGTGTAGCGCTTTTAAAATCATCCAGACTGGAAACACACACCTGTTGTGATGAGCTGAAGTCGAGTACCACAGGAATTTGCCACCAAGGCTCCAGAGACCCCCCCCCCCCCACTAACACTAGAGGAGAGCTCTCAATGGCCTTGATAGACCATTTGTGTTCGTTCCCTCAGAAGCAACATGCTTCGGCAATTTCACTTCTCACTTGAGTTGCTTTCCTCCTCCTAATAACCACATGCAGAGAAGTAGAGGAGGAGCAACTAAGGTTCGGTTGGGAGGAGAAGCAGAGCTGCTGTTGAGAAAAACCTAAAAATAAATTAAAAGCATTAAAAAAAAATAACTGGGAAATGTTAAATCTAAAAGCATTAAAAGAAATTGGGAAATATTAATAATATTAGGTGTCAATAAGACTGAGGGATGAAGTGAATGTCCATTCAAATTCTCGAATGAAGAACTGAAAAAAAATCTCCTTGAACAAAATCCTCAATTTGAATAAAGCGATTAATCAGATTCAATGTTTTTTTTATTATTAAAATCATCTTTTTTAATGAAAACAACTTTCAAGTCCATGACTTCCTCTGTGTGCAGCAAGCAGGAGACTAACTACTATTGATTGCAGAGAAAATGTTCTTGAAAGGCTAAACACCAACAATTATGGGAGTAAAATATTTCAAAGCTAAAAATCTAATGTTAATTTGGAAACTTTTAGATTGATTTTTTAAATTTACTTCAGGACAATGCTCTGAAGTTAGTGGAAATGTTTCGATCACACAGATCAGAAACAAGCCTTCACAGCCACCACTGGAATCTATTCTACAAATACATGAATGATATTAATGACGCCTGCTCTTTGCCTCTCGTTGTGCAGAAATACCAGGTTCAAACAGAATGAATAGATATGCAAAAAAAAGAAAAGCAAAGCAGAGCATGCATGCAAGAAAATACATGGGACCATCTAGAAGAATAATCTGCATGCAACATTAAAACATGAGTCGGTGTGATTTATCTTGCGGTTGAGGCATAACTTTTCATTAGAGCAGCATTGTGCTTTGACTATTGACGGAGGATATTCAGACTAATGAGCACACAGAGATGCTGAGGCCATGTTTGATCTAAAGCGATAAAACACAAGGGCCTGACATTCTCTGCCTGGATACAAAGACGTGCACACACACACACACACACACACACACACGGCACTACAGGGCACATTTGTTCAAACAGAACAAGAACAAAGAGAGCAGGTGGCGTTCAACCATACACACCTGCCAAAAATCTAAAGAAAAGAACAATAAGGTAGCCCTACACTACAGACATTTTACTTATCTTGCTTTGCCAAAAAAAAAAATTAACAGCAGCTGGTTAGGTATGGAACATCCATTTTTTGTTGTTGCCGAATTTGCAAATGAAAGGCACTGCAATCAACAAGTACCTCTCTTTCAAAGCCTATTCCTACGTGGAGCTTCTCCAGATTGCAGATAGATCCATTCGATACATCATGAGTACATGGCTTAGAAAATAATGAGAATCGTATTTTTTACTTTTCATTGAAAAGATCTAAACCTACTCTGGTGGCAGAGCTGTAACGGTAGAAGAAAAAAAATCCACATTTAATGAAAATACTAGAAATGTGGAGGTCTCGTCCTCTGCTCATAATTATTTCATGCCTCCTTTGGGGCAGAGAAAACTCCCATCTCAGCCTCCGAGCGAACCAACCGGCATCTCCGGAGCAAGTCGCTGAGTGTGTGCACAGCTGAGACCGGCTAATTAAATGAGGATGGTTTTCTAACCGTGAGCCCCGGCTGAGGAACATTATCCTCTGCGTCACCGAGCGCCACAGTGGACTTGGGCTGAAAGGAAGAGGAGTTCCTGTCCGACATGAATCTCCTGCTGACGCCGGCGATCTGGAGGGGCTGTGCTGCTTTTTGACAAGAAACAGCATTCCTTTTGTCTCAGGGCAGAGTCGGGGCAACAGTCTCATTTGCTCCTAATGCTGCCCTGCTCTTGTACGTGCTCTCCTCTGGTGCCGGCTATACCACGAGGACGTCTGAGTGGGACCAGCAAATCAGGCCATCTAACAGCAGGTCACTTTACTGCCGCAACTCTGACACACACCAGCAGCCCCGGGAGCTCCTTACCCAATTTACCCTAGTTGCACACACAAAAATGTGGCATGCTACAGTGAAATTGCTCTTTAGCTTTTTGAAGGATACAACAGAACGGGACTCTGAGGTGCAAACATCATATAACGCAGCAGAATAGAATAGGCGACGGAGAAAAACGACAGAGTGGAAAAAAAGACGACAACCCTGAAGCAGACGGAAATGCTGAGCCAAAAAAAAAAAAAAAAGCCTTCCTTACAAAAGTATGTAAATAAGCTGCAGGCTGAGCGGTGAAAAGCACTTATAATTGGGATTCATTGGTTTTACAATATGTACATGGCACACGGTGCACACAGCTGTTTCGGGCCAATAGGAGAGAGGCCTGAGAGGCCGGGGTACGTGAAAGGCAGGTTCACCATGAAGGATCACTTCAAAAGAACTTGTAAACAATGGTTAAGCCCCTTTCAATTAGCACCGCATGCAGATAATCAGCTAAAAATAAACACGTCCTCCTCCGTCTCAGGCATCGTTCGCCCAGACGCCGGCGGGCCAGGGGATTTTCACATCAAAATAAAGTATTTATGTTGGAAAATAAATGTCAAATGAGATCTAATTTGGCATGAAGACTGGCTAAAGGTCTCGCAGATAGCATCTTATACACGGAACCATCTCGACGGGACATCTGTCATTGCCTGATGTGCCTCTGCACCTTCTCCATATGTTCCCCCCCTGAAAGGTCACCGGTAAAGGCTACTTAACGCTTCCTAAGACAATTTGCATGCATATTCTGGCTAATACCTGAAAGATCAACATCATAACAAGCTCTGCATTCATCTCAGCTCACTGCAAAAACAAGACGATGTAAAAGAATGACAATCAGCTACAAAAGGTGCCTATTAAAGCCCGAGCAGGTCGCACTAATCTACTTCTAACAATGCAGAGACTACATCACTACGGAGCGGCTGAAATGACCTCCAGCCTACTTTGTGCTAACCTGCTCACCTCAGGCAGCCCTACTGCTTAGAGGAAGTAATCAGTGGGACTGAAGTAAAGGCGTCTAGCCACTTCCAGGCGTGTGTAGTTGCGGAGGATCCAGGTCTGTACGGGACGGTTGTTACAGTACTCCACTGTGGGGCCGTAGGTCCCGTCCCCCAGACGGCTGATGGTCAGACATGATTGGGTGATGATGTGGAGGAAGGTGTGCTTCTGCGGCGAGTCGGGAGTGAAAGGGACAGATGGGAGTGAAGGTAAGTCCGAGGGTCATCAGTCATTGCTAAATGAATCCGTCTGTGCTGCCAGCCAACTTTTCCAGTTTAACAAAAAGTGATTTTTTTTTTTTTCATGCGCACAGTCGGCAGTGATTTTATAAGAGACGGAACGTTTTGATCAAAGACCTGCATCAGGCATTAATATCGCTGTATGAAACAACATGTTTAAACCAAACTGTGGGACTAATAGAGGATTATCTTATCATAAAACCATGGGATTATGCCTCATTCAAGTCATGTCGGAGTTACTATAATTACGAGCTTCCAAATTAAATAGCGTTCACGATACAAACATAACGGATATGGAGTTACGTCGTCAATGCACAGAACTGTCACAAACATGGGAATATCTCCCATCTCTCCCATCCATCCCATGTGATGGGAAGGCAGCATTAGTACAGAGTTATTCTTGTTCCGTATCGTTAGTTTGCTGCAAGACAAAGGGCCCACGTTGAAAATGTTACATCTCTTAAAAAAGTCAGTGCTGACGGTGTCAGCGTTTTTTTTTTCATTTGATTGCATTTTCCTGTGAATTAGAGAACACTGAAGACCGTTTGGCTGAGACAATCTGACAGCTCTCATTTGGAAAAATGCAGCAATTAAACTATTCATCTCTACTACATTATTGCAAAAATTCACACGTATATACGAGTAAAAAAGCATGGCTAAATAACCTCAGATTTTCCTCTATTTATTATATATATAAATATCAGGCTTAAACAGCAGAAGAGGTGTCTGTCATGGTTGTGAATGAATACAGCAATCTGATGAGCAGATGAAATGTTAATGGTACTGTAGTCGCCCAGGATTCAGTCCCTGTCCATCACACGTGGGCTTAAAATAACCTGGGCCACTGACAGCGGTGAAACCCCGATGCTGTTTACAACAGAGACCAGTCCTCTTCGTTTATGAATTATTCAATCTTTTTCCATATTAAGGATGCACCCAGAGAACAAAGTGTAATGAAAGGATTTCTCCTAGGGTTTGTTCAGTGCTTGATGGAAAGGCCTCCAGGCTTCCTCGCCATGTCATATCTACATGTCAGCTATAGGACATCTCAATCGCTGATGGATAACACTGGATTCCGTGCACTCCTTTCTAACTGTCTCCCAGTGTTTTTTAGAAAAAAGAAAATGCATACATTATTTAAAAGAAGCTTTTGTGTTGTATAATCCATAATGGACTTGGAGATCCGAGTCCACAGGGCACAAGGAGAATATTTTTGTTCTCTTAAGGAGTTTCAAAATGCCTCGCTTTTCCATTTGGGAGTCTGCAGCATCTGTTTGTGCCTTTCATTGAATATTTAACTTGTAAGAATATCACAGCTGACATAACAAGGAATATTGAGTAAAAAGAAACCCTATGCAGTTGTGTTTGGCTTTGTCATGTATCTAATCTTTGTTTTCATTTTTGGCTGCTGCTATAAATAAACTGCAACTCACTCACACATGTATATGTTGTGTACATACTAGTGTGTGCTTTAGTGCGTCTTACAGGCCATCAGGTCTCTAATGAACCACAAGACACAAGAATGCAATCGGATTAGGTTTTTTTGTCCACCCCATATATTTCAATTAGGGTAGATTAAATAGCAACAAACACCTCTATGCAATACAGTTCAACAGCACCACAATCAATATACCTTTGTGTTTATTGTGTGTATTAGATAGAGCCCGAAGAAGGCCGATACCGATACAAATGTTTGTTGATTTAAAAATCCGATATTCCGATATATCGGCCGATATTTTTTTATTATTTCAGAAACGCGTAACAAAACATTAACAGATTTCCCTAACATTAGTTATTTGTAGTTATTCATGAGTCTTCACTAAAATAATATGGTAATGCAGTTTAAAAATAAACAATTTTATTGTCACAACGGAACAGAGGAACATCAAAATATATTAAATTTCTGATAAATAAAATGTATAAAAATACAAACTTACGGTATAAAACTTAAAGTCCTTTGAACAAAAACACAATAACAACAACAACAACCAAACACAAAGTTACCAGTATTAAAAGACTTTGTAAGCTTCATAAATAAAACTTCGACATTTTATTTTTAAAATATTCATTTATCAGCCATTATAAATGCCGATACCGATAGTTTGGAAAATGCCTAATATCGGCCCGCCGATATATCGGTCAGGCTCTAGTATTAGATGGTATTCATTTTAGACACACAGTGTAGTGTAATTTATCTGCTTTTGTG
Source organism: Eutrigla gurnardus (assembly GCF_963514095.1). Classification (NCBI taxonomy): domain Eukaryota; kingdom Metazoa; phylum Chordata; class Actinopteri; order Perciformes; family Triglidae; genus Eutrigla; species Eutrigla gurnardus. The sequence continues at coordinate 17,193,889 of NC_139926.1, forward strand.
TGGTGAGTAAATAAATAGAATACATTAAAAACCCATTTGAGATTCAGCTTTGATCCTCTGCCAACAATTCTAAACCATAACTCTAATCTAGTCTACTGACACTTGCACAGTTATGGGGGAAATCGCCACACACTCACAGCACGGGACTCAAACTATGGGGCAATATTCAGGAGCAACGACGTGAACAGCTTACCTCAAAATCATATTCCCACTTGCCAACGTACTAAGTGAAAGGAGAGAACATGAGACGAGAGACAGCAGCTGGGGTGGAAAAAGCAATGTCTATGCTGCTAAAAAAAACAGACACACAGCACCATCTAGTGGCAGCAGACGAGTACTCTCTTTCTCACTCTGCACTACCCAAAACCTCCCCACAGACACAGACAAACATGATCAATCAGCGTTGCATCAAAGTGATTTTTCAAAAAACATCAAGCGGCAGGCAGCAGAGAATGGCCGCCCGCAACAGAAGCCTGTTTATGGATTGTATGGTTGCCATGAGAAATGTGAATCATACCTCTGTGTCGTACTCGAACATCTGATTGCCCTTCATGTGGTGACACTTGAGCATGACGACGGGTCCATTGAGGCGGGAGACGTCCAGGCAGAGGTCGTCCGTCCTAATTTCTTTATCCGCCGTGTAAGAGAACACCTGGAAAACCAGATGTCTCTCTCAGAAGATGACACGTCGACACCAGAAATGTGTGGAGTGGAGAGGATGATTTGCACTGATTTATTTGTGATTTCATTGAGATTTACAGTCCTTGTTGTTTTTTGTGGTGCCAAACCAAATTCAGATCACCTATTATAAAAAATAGTACTGTTTTAGATATTTGTTGTGTAACCTCAGGGTTACATTCTTCGCACAAACCATCCGAAAACAGCAGGGAGCCAAAACAAGGACTTTGGAAACAGCAAAAACAACTTGAACTGAAAATCTGAGGATTGACGTTAAAGTTGGCAATTCAAACACACACTTTCAGTCCAAGTCGACTGAGCTCAAGCTTCCGACAACGTATCAAAAGCTCGGCTTGTTAGAAAGAGTTTTATTCTACGTTCCACTTCCACTTAAAAATTCCAATAAGGTGACAATGTGTGCAGAATCCAGACCGCCAATGCTAAATATGGTGTTGGTACGTTTTCGCCTCACCTGGTTTCCTCCCATGCCATGACAGTTGAAGAAGCCAACTTTCTCGTTCTCCTTCCTTCCCATGTTGTCCACACACTGGTTGGTCTCAACATTTCTGATCTACAGGCAGGACATAAAAAAAAAACAATTACTTAGAAACTAACTTTCCGCTCTAGACGGGCAAATTTCATACTCATAAGCAAACGGAAGCCCAATAATTCTCATTAAAAGTTAATCAGCTCTCCACATCTTTTGTCTCTTGGTGTCCATGAACCTCATTCATTATTGTACCTGATTCAGTTTATCCTGGGATCTTTTAGTCTTACACTATATTATGAATGTCTGGTTCCAGCCTTCTTTTCTTTAACAAGTGTGATAACATGAAGCAAATTATAAACTATAATACATAAACGCAGCCTCCGTGTTGTGGAACTTTTCTTTACACACATTTTATGTGGCAGACAAAAAAAACGGACATTAACAGTTTGCCGCCACAGCCAATTTTATCCCACATTCATAAAAACGAGTGATTCATTTCCAAACTGCGATCATTAAAACTGCATGCTGAGCCACTGTCAGATTCCATAAGGACTTTAAGATATCAGCTAAAATATTTAGAGCCACAGCGATGAGTCAACTTAACGAATAGTCGATCGATTATTAATCGGTAACTATTTTAATAAGTGAATAATCATCTTAGAAGTTTCTTAAGCAAAAAAGCCAAACATTTGCAATTTTCTAAAATATGAGGATTTAAAGCTTTACTTTCTCATATATTATTGAAAACTGGATACCTTTAGGTGTTGGTCAGATATATAACATTTAAAGATGCCTTCTAATTTCTCACCAGTTTTTATACATTTTATAGAAGGATGAATAATGAAAGTTGAACCCTAGAAGTCCTCTATATAAATATAATGTGTCCCCATCCAGATTCTACTCATTACTTCACTTCTCATGCTGAATGGCCAGAAAAAGTGATCCGACTGTCAGCGACTTCACAGCCAACTGGGCTTCCTAAGTGAACCCATGCATTCACAGAACTAAAACTGAGCCGGCTCTATACGTTGCCTAGAGCGACACATTATGCCTCTCATGCAGGAAACCGCATGGTGTTCATAATTACGCGACATAAAACCGAACGGATCCCGTTGTTAAAGAGAGGCTGACTGTGTGTTACGCGGGACGATAATGAGTCGATCTGCTTTAGAGGCAGATGGGAGCCGAGGTGCTGCAGCGGCTGAAGAGACGGAGGAAGGATCGGCTTGTGCTGCAGCAAGGCAGATGAAAATCCTCTCATCCTCAGCTGTATGAAGGCTGGAGGATTACCAGCTCATTTCACCAGGAGTTCTTCAAGTGACATTACTTTTAAATGGCTCCCGTCCACCGCGCAGACATTACTGCATGTCAGCGCCGACTCCACACGGCCGACACAGAGCCATGGGCACGAGAGGCAAAATCAGGTCACTGAAAAACGTTCCTGTGTGCGGGGGAACTGACTTATTAAAAAAGGAACTAAAACTTCTTCTTGAAAACAATTAGCCATGACTTTTCATGGTCCGGCTGCCAGTTATCGTAGTTCCTCCAATCCCCCTTTCTAACTTCGATAGAAATGACTTCCATCTCTGCTTATTAAAGCAATCATCCGGTTTAAATGTCCTCTGCTTATTCAGATCCGTGGAAAAAGGGGAATAAATATTTTCTAAACAAAATGCTCAACTCGCTAATTAACAATTTACCACCCTGTCTGAGAGCGAGTCTGACTTATATTTGCACTTTTCTGTCTTTAATAATTCATTTTATGCTCGCCGAGTACAACACAAAACTGTGCCATGGGACCGCGTAGAATGTATACATGATGCCTCATCTCAGCTACCCAGCATTCATAGCAGGACTGTGTAAACATCGAGACTGACTGCCTGGAACATCGCCTTGTTTGTTTATGCTGCTCGTTCGATGCGAACAGCCGGAGATGTTTGTTCTAATCTCGTTTCGGCCCGGCGTTTGCAGGATCCCGAGATTTATCTTGCGGCGATATTGTCTTTCTGAGAAGACAACCCAGAAGCTACAAGGACACGTCTGACTGAACGCAGGGGGGGGAGGCAGTCTGCATACGATGCAGTATGGGCGATCGGAGTACGAGAGAGTTCATACTTCACCAAGTGAGTAGTATCTTCTTGGGATCTGGGAGTCTGGGTAGACGTTCTCTAGATACCAGGAAAACGGTTTGCACTTCAAGGCCTCACGGAGGTCTTTACGGGAAGAAACGTCTCCGTAGTCCACCCGCATCACGCCTGCAGACAGAATGCCAAGACAAGGATTCAGACACGTCCATCACTCAGTCTTTACCTTAGAGGTTATTTTTGTGCTGAAAAAGAAAAGTACAGGCCTGTTTTCTTGCACCACCAAGACTAAACACCAGAGGGACCCTTTATCTAACGCCACCTTGCAACCCTACCTGAATAGATGGGCTGTGTGGGTGGTCATGGAAGCATGCTTTTTTTATACAGATACACATAAATCACCTTATTTCTGCAAAGAGTGTATTTCTAAATAAGGCACCTCCCTCAGAAAAGCACAAACGCAACAAATGTGTCGGTGTAATACCGAGTGCCATGTTATTTTAGCCAAAAACGGAGACTGCATGATGTATCGGCCTTGATGCAACCGAGGAAGGATTAGACAGCGACTGGGCACAGACACTTACAAACACATTAGGCAGCTGGTTCCTCCCCAGAGTGCCTCTTAAGGACTCCTAGCTTGCATGTAGATAGATCCGGGGTGGTAATTTATCATGAAAGAGTGTGATTGCAACAGAAGAAAAACATGGAACACAAGCAGGCACCATGTAGGACCTACAGTGCTGTGTATTTATTAGGGGTGGGAATCTCTTGAACACGATTTGATTATAAACCGATTATCGATGCATCTCGATGCATGTACATTTCCATGCATGATTTAAAACAAATTAAATCTGAGTTTTCTACTCAGAGTTTTCTAGCCACTTCCTACTTTTGTGATAATCATTAAAGAAAATCAACAAGTTAATTACCTTCTCTAATATTTTATTAAAGAAAAGGCTTTTCTTCGTCACAAAAATTAATAATTTTTTGACATTTAGATTTAGATTCAGAATCGTCTACGTCCCCCCCGCCCCTAGTATTTATCCATTCAACACGAGCCAGACAACGCAAACTGTACCAACAAGGTTTGACACTTTAAACCGGGAAATAGACATTTCAAATTGGCAGATAAAAGCTTAGAGCTCTCCATGTCCCCTCCCCTCTCTCCCCCTCCGTCTGTAGGGTCTGCGCATCACTCGTGGCAGATGATGAATAACCTCTTTGATCTAGAGAAAACACCAGTGCACAGGAGGGATGAGGAGGGAGATGCACTATTTAACAGGATCACTAGATGCCACTCCCAAACCTCAGCCTGAGCAACACGCTGTGTGCCTCCGTGCCAATAAGCGAGGGCCTGGCAGCAGCGCCGCTCTGATCATCCTCCCTAACGTCCTGAAGGAACAGACGGTCATTGTGGGGGCCACAATAAGCAGAAAGACTCATCCATCACTACCTCGCCTCCGTCTGCACACCTGCCAGTCGGGAGAAGTCGGCCCCCCGACCGCGTGGAGGAGAAGGTCACAATTTCAGCCGTAAAATCGTCAGATTACAAATTATCCCTTATACTTGGGCTGGTATCTAAAACACTTAACCAGAGCTTTTCAGGACACTGCTGCCTGCTAAAGGGTAATCACATTACTAAGTCGACAGATGGAGGCGGACTCGTCTCTCAATCTCCTCCTCCTATTGTTCGAGTGTGAGTGAGCTCTGTCGGAGAGAAGTCAGTGTAGCGAGGAGACCACCTTTGACGCATTTCTGAACTCAACGTCAGCGCTAAAAATGGGTCTGAAAGAGGAAACTAATGAGTCCCAGTGATGACAAAAAGCAGCTTTCAACTCCAATGTGAGACCGATTACAAGGAGAAACATATATCATCATAGATAGATAGATAGATAGATAGATAGATAGATAGATAGATAGATAGATAGATAGATAGATAGATAGATAGATAGATAGATAGATAGATAGATAGATAGATAGATAGATAGATAGATAGATAGATAGATAGATAGATACTTTAAAAATGTTCAGAACGGCGTCAACGTGACGCTACTTCATCGGTGGCAGAACGATGCAGTCAGACAGAGTTTCCACAGCTGCGTACCTGGTGATATGATATAGAAGAAATCCTTGAAATCATCCATCCAGACTTCAGCCAGGCGCCTGTTGTTCTTGTTGATGACTTGGCCCGTTCCTCCGGGGAAACTGTATGGGGTGGCCTTCCGGAAAACGTGGCCCACGTGTGAACACGTTACAATCTCCAACGAGCCGCCGCACTGCCAGATCTGCAGACACGTGCAAACAACGGGACTGTGTATGGTGTTCGCCACCAGAGCAGACAAATACAGTCGATACTGGTTGGACAGCGTGTAAATGCCAGTTCCTTTATTAGATCGTCTCTCACCCTGGATCAGCACAGAAACATTTCAAAAATCTTATTCTGCCAGAAAGGAGGCTTAAGATAAAAAATATTCCATCTATTATTATTTATGACAGTGTGGATATGTGTCTGTAGGTCTGATGAAGAAAGAAAGCATTAAACAACTTTTATGCTTTTTCTTCTTCTTTCCTTCCATCATTCATCAAGAGGTTTATTTTTATAACCTGCATCTTATAGTCCAGGGGAAGGATCTTATTTTGAAAGTCCACATTAAACACGTTTTATTGTCTTTGATAAATGACGGAAAATGTCCTGTCATGGTTATCCTGGCCAAAATATTATCCCGCTAATCATCTAACTCTTAAAATGGTATCACTTACGTTGTGTTGCTGGAAATCATTGCATCTCTCCCTTGAATCTTAAGTGGAAGTGGCTATGCAATAAATGCGGATGCAAATAAAAGGAGATGGCATGTACCCATTGACACCCACCAACTCCCGTGACATGATAACATCAGGATACTGTAGCATCCTCCCCGGCCCCGTCACTCACTCGGAAAGACATTTCCAGGTTCTCTCCGCCCCAGATATCCATCCCTGGGTCGTAGCTTCCGATTTCTTCAAAGTATGTTTTGTCTATAGAGAATAATCCTCCTGCCATGGTGGGAGTCCTGGAAGAAAAACAAAAGGAAATGTCTTTTTAATATCTGTCCTCTTTGTGCTGTAATTATTAGCACCTTAGTATAACTATAGAACTTTCAGAATGTAATAAAGGACCAATTTGTTTAACAATTTGAAACAAAGCCTTAGAGGGGGGTAATTACTTTTATCTTTTAATTCATTCTATGTTAGAGTCGGCCCCTTAATTAAGGATTTTGTTTGTTACTGGGAGTGATTTGCATACAGATGACAAATTGTGCCAGCTTTGTGGAGCAAAGAAAAGGCGACTGTCAGCAGAGTTTCTGTTTTTCTATTTTTAAAATAAATGAGCTCAAGGCGTACTTGGACTTCAACAGAGCACGATCGCAACCATCGCTGTGCTATTTAGACAGTCGTTTGCATCAGCGGGACACACAGAGGAGGAAAAAAAAAAATCTATTTCTATCTGCAGGATAAAAATGGCACTTTTCATAAGAGGAGTTTGTGTCAGGAGATCTAACTATCCATGTCTTCCCGGTAGCCGGCTGCTGTCACAGATAAACCCACTCTCAGCTCAGATGAGAAACTGAAAACTAACATCAGTGTGAAATTACAAAGCTTTTTTTGCCCTCTGTAATTTGACTTCCTCTTTCATACACATTGTTCTGAAAAAAGAAAAACGGATCTGGATTTGGCTTTAAAGGAGGACGTTTCTTCGCCTACCTGACGGGCAGCGTTCTGTCCCCCTTGCGTCGGTCCATCTCCCGCTGGGGAACGGGGTACCAGCGGAAGTTCAGCTTCCAGTTGAACCCGCCGTAGGTCATGTCCGAGCCTGCCATGTATTCAAACGTCTCGTCGCTGATGACGTCGATGATGGGGCACACCACTGCTGTCCTGAAGGACACAAAGCAATACGGTATAAGGTTCGATGCTCGACAGTATAATGCATGTAAGAAAAAGAAAATCAGGTAATGGTTGGTGTTTTAAAAGGGAATGGAAACCAAGTTCTGATCAGATGATCAATGTTATCATTTCTATTACTGATTCTTTTTTAGATTTGTTATTTCACAGAAAAGTTCACACACTTGATTAATCAGTCAAGGAACTAAGAATGAAAATGAAAAGTAAAAAAGAAGCAGAAAATAAATGGTTCTAGTTTTCTAGTTTTATCACAGACAAAGGTTAAATACTAACTAGTTTATGGGTAACAAAACTACTAGTTTTGTTTGTAGGCAGTATATTTTGCTGTGGGTTGGCCACTGGCAGAAAGGTATCTGAACCAAAAAGGGCCAGGTTGCAAATACATGAAAGGAAACTGCAGTTGTTCCTTTATTATAGTGGATATGACTATTATTTATTGAATTACAAGTGTAACTGTAATATGATAATATAATAAAATATTGCATGCTGTATTTACAACCTAGCAAAATTAGTTTTTTTTCTATGAAATGCAATCAATTGTATTTTCAACACATTGGCCATATCTTGCATCTCAGAAGTGGACAAAATGTTACCCCACACCCGATGTGTACCAGCCTCCTTCAGATCTCCCAAAACAACCTGTATCATCAATCACCTGAACATGCAGTAACAACAAGCTGGATCATTTCTCTCTGCACCATCCCATCAGTCTGCGCTGATACTTCTAGATATCAATACATCTGCAGCAGCATTCAGCAAAAGTGTAATGGCTCCATAATATAATAGTCTGAGTCATATAATACTGATTCCTTCCTCAGGGAAAATGAATGTGTCTGACCTCAGATAGGAGATGGATCTCAGGAGAATCGTTATGAATCCATCCATTCATGACACACACACACCCACACACACACACCCACCCACACACACACACACACACACACTCCCTAAACATGTCTACCTCCACTTCAATCTGGCCCTAACCAGCGTCATCTAGCTGCAGCTGCAGCAGCGTTAACACAAAAACGAAGCGACAGTAATTGGAGCGAGCTTTTCCTCTGAGGCAGAAGCAGACGATGCAAAAATGATTATCTTCTCCCATCAGCAGCGTCAGGCTCCAACAGTGTATTCCTAACTGATAGTTTGCTGTCCCATCACTATTCTGATAGAGCTTTGGCACAAGCGCCCGATGATGCAACTGAAGTGAAATGTGATAATGCCAGACTTATTAAATGTTTCAGTCCTAAAAGAGTCAGTCATGATTTCATAGCTAAAAGGCCGTCATTAAATCAGAACCACTCGCCGCGCTCCATTTGGGCTTACCTGTCCTCCTTGATGCGCGCCAGCAGGGGCTCCAGCCAGCCGATGGTGCACTCGCAGTGAGCGTCCAGGAAGGTGATGACCTGACCTTTGGTGGCGGCCGCCCCCCTCAAACGGGCTCTGATGAGACCCGAACGCTGCTCCATCCTCAGGATCCTCACGGGCACCTCCAGAGTCCGTACGTAGTTCTCCAGCTTCTTCTTCAGGAAGTCTGCAACAAAACATGTCAGCGGGGGCGTAACACAATTTAACAGATCTGAAAGAATTAGTCGATTCCCACATTAGTTGATCAACTGAAAAATTCAAAATGATTAGTTGATTTTAAGAATTGTTGATTTTTTTAACGGGAAATTACAAAAAAGTTCTGGTTCCAGCTTCTCAAATATGTTAATTGTTTCTTATATACAAAGCATGGTGATGCCCCCGAGCCTTGTTCAGAGTTTTGTGTCCCATATTCTGATCATCGGCCCACCTGAGCTCACGTCGTCGTACGTCCCGTATCCTTGACTACCGAGTTCAAAACTGTGAGTGCACACAACCAACCTCGCTCGCTGGCATCGTCCACCAGCACGATCTCCACTAGCAACTGTCGGGGGGAGCGGCTGATGACGCTGTGAACGGTCCGCAGCAGGGTGCTCCACGCCTCGTTGTGAAACACGATGACGATGCTGGTGTTTGGCAGCTCATCTGGATACAACTTGGTCTTACAGCTGAGGGGGCGACAGTGAAAACAGTGAAACAACTGAAATCAGTAAATCAGAACTAAACACAGAAATCCGTAGAGAGGCGAGCGTAGCCGAGTTCTAGAAATGAGGAAAGTTAATATAAGTTTGAGTCGAAGTGATTCCACTTCCCACTATGTCATTTACGACAGATTGCAGATGCCTTCAGATGGAAAACCATTTTTCATCAGAAAATAAATGTAAAAATATATTTTTGGTCATATACTAATCCTTTAATCCCACACATTTGTTGCTTGGAGCTTGTTTGCTGTCTCATCACTATTCTGACTAATATTTAATTTATTCAACAAAAATAAAGCAAACCAAACACAACCATGACTAATGAAATACCCGAATACAATCATTTGTATCGTTACACCTAAACTTAAAAACACACTCGGTCTAAATATGCTGGCAGCCCCAGTTGTTCTCCAAACCGGCAGCTCGTTATATAGCCTGAAGTGACTGAGACGAGCGTGTCCTGCTGCAATCCGATGCTAATTAATGCAGGAATATTGTCAGACGAGACTTCCTCCCTTATTAATTATCTCCAAAAGAAAGTAGAAAAAGTAAGACAGACGTCGACGCCACGTCCTCGGCTTGACGGTCTGTCTGTCAACGCCGAGGAGTGAGACTGTGGGACCGCATGGTCATGTTGGAGGGACGCTGTTGAATAAAGAATGAGCTGCCTTACAGGAGTGGAGGAGGTGGACAGCCAGGGCGAGGGGGGAGGTGACGGAGGGTGAAACGAAGCCATCGGAGCAGACAGCACTGCTGGTTCAGTCCCATCTATCCAAAGTGACGGCGCTGACTGACACAACTGGGCCAGGAGGTTGCCCCCGAGACAAACCGTTATTGCCATTCAGTTGCAATTCTGCACGGCTCTGGTTTATTTTTCACAGCGGGAGACATTTTTGCAAAGCTAAGCTGTGTTCCGTAATAAAACTGCTGTAATATTTATATTGAGAGAAGGATGTAGCCATAATGGACTGGAAAAAAAAATGTTGCAATCAGCTGAGAGTTCACTTTTTCAGAGTATGGATATTATTTTGCACTATGCAGGCAAAATTATCTTTATATCGCCATCTCCACGTTAGAAAAAAAAGTCGGGAGTTGGCATTTCTTGGTATAGGCAGGATTAGCATAAAAACGGCAGAACGTAGGTGTAAAACAGAAAGAAAATACATTCTTGTGGCCTATTTTTCATGCCGGATCTGACTGGCAGAGCCTTTGGCATCCACTTCATGAAAGAGCTGTGGAGAACTCGGTTGTTCAGTTGGAATATTTAAGCATGAATCATTTGGATAATGTCTCGGCGAGAGGCGAAAGCCAGCGCGTATCAGCCGCCCCGAGACGAATGTGCTCATGTTTCACACAAATTGCTCCTTGGATTTTCATTTAGTGCTCAAGTGGTTCTTGAGTGACAGTAAACAAAACCTCACTCCCATCGAAATGTCGGCCCCAACGTACACCAGGGTCCCGATGGATTCTGCATCGAAACATAATTACAGATGCCTTTTTCACATTACATAACGTAAGTAATCTAATAGATTGACCAAACTGTTTAAAAATGACTTTAATCATTAGAATAACCACTGCTTTGACAGTTTAGAGTATAATTTATCTGCATCACAGTCTGCAACCCTGTTGAGAGACTTTTGATTGGAGTACGAATCCCTGCTGCCTTGCTGAGCCAGCCAACACATTCGTCTGCATACTGGGTTCCACTGAACTTGGCAAATCGGCACATATTAAGGACTACAAACCCAAGAATTAAAGATGAAGGAAGTGGAAAGTATCAGCTAAAATGTCAGCGTTTTGATAAAGAAACTCCAGCACCCTGCAGTGTGTGGCGGGTATTAAAGTCTGCAGGAAGTGATGGTGCAGGGCGAGTACGTCTCTGTAGGTGTTAAAATGGTCATTTACAGTATCTGAGAGATACTCAAGCTTACGCACCCGTCTAACCTCACATCCGGCAGACTCCTGTTGAGTGCGATCATGTCGCTGGCCATCAGATTGAACTGGTTAATCTTAAAGAGCTCCTTCATTTTCTCCTGGTTGTCCTTGGGGATGTTGACCGCCTTGCCCATCTCCCCCGGACCCTCGTGGCTCCGAGATATCACCGCTGCAACAGAGAAGAGGCAAAACAAACAGGATATCTGGTGAGAAGTTCATGTCAAACAGCTTTGTACACTCACGTTTGCATATATGCCCCATTCTTGATGAGGAAACAAGAGGAGAAGAACTTCAATGTTATAACAAATGCTCCAGATCTCCTCTCTTCATGGGGCTGAGAGTAACGAGCTGGCTGACCTCCCTCCCTTCACTCTGTTCTAACCATTGGAGGGAAAGAAACAGAACTCAAAGAAGAAAACATGTTAATTAAGTTAAATAAATGCATCATAAAGTGCTGTTTTAAGTAGAAATGTACATTTTTGATCATTTATATATCTCATATCTCATCTGCTGTTCGGAGTTCTGTTTTTTTTTTTAACCTAACTTGGTCCATGACAAAGGGAATGAACTGGAGATACATTCTGAGAGATTCCTTATGCACCGAAAGCATTGTGCAGGTTTTATCATCCAAATAGATTGCAGTGAAGCATGCTAGTTCTATCTCTTTACACTCTGACGCCTCATTTTCTAAATGTGCATGTACTAAACTGTGCTTTAAGAGCAATTCATCTATTGGCAGCATGTACTGCAGACACAGACAGATGAACAGTACGTTCTATTCCCTTCAATAACACTTTATAACACCACACATGCAGGCAAAGTGAGTGCTCACGGTTCCTCACACATCAGTGAATGTGAGGGGGAAAAAACAGTGTAAGACATACCGTATAATAGAGACTTCTGCTTCAGCTACTTTCATTTTTATTTATTAGGAAGCCTTGAATTCAGACATCCAAGAGAATAAAAAAAGTACAAATGTGAAATCCTTCCTGTCTTCTCTGCTTAATGGTGCTGGAGTGAAAATCCTGCAACACAACAGCATTGCTGTTGTTGCGGCTGCTGCAGCAGCTGCACAGAGCCAGCTCCCTTCCACAAAGGTAGATAACTTCCCACGGATTTATGACTGTGCATTCTTTAATAATCTCTCAGAGCAGAGGCAATCATTCCCATGAAAAGAGGGACACACAGTCCTCATGAGCTGCACAGTCCCAGGTTAAGAGGATTCCCTACGACCTCTTGTGGAGACGGGCTGCTGGATTGTTAACCTCGACTGATCCGACTCTTTTGTTTTATGCCGCTGCCGACACTCTCCGTTCGGAAACAGGCTTAAATGTGATGGACAAAGCTGGAGAGCTGAGCTGGATGATTGAACAAAGTGTCCATCAAACGCATGCTCATCCTCTCCCATCCATCAACCTCTAGGTTCAGATAACACACCGTAGGAATTTTCAGGAAAACTCTTGCTCAGCAAACCATCAATGCGAGTTTGTGTCGCCTCGCTTGCCTTCGCCACAACATAAACAACTTATCCTATAGAGAATAAGAAATGTGTGAAATTAGGAATACATTTATTATTCGTGAACAATGTGTGAAACAGTGCTGTCGGACGTGAACGGACTACTTTGTGAATTTTGTCGGAGACCGTCCTCAGGCCTTGAAATAACAAGGCGAGCTGTCGTTCCCACTCCACCACCACACTCCTGCTGTCTTTGATGCATCTTGAATACATCATCGTTGGACTAATTCATATTTGTCAGGCATGGATAAAGCCACATGTGCGACGTGTTGTGACCCCTGCTGTGTCACTTTGTGTTAGCTGTGGATTCGCCCGTCTCCCTACAGATGCATCATTAGTCTAACCATTTATGAGCCTTCAGCTAAAGATGAGCTTAGCATCAATAAAACATTTACAAATGTTTGTAAATCATTAATAAGTGCTTTGTTAAAGTCTCATCTATAAACCTTTGGTAAATAGTGAAATAATCATAAACAAATAAGTAACGCATGGATATATTATGGATATCTGATCTGGGGAATACACTAACTTCAGCGAATTATGACCAGCCAGTGAAGCAGCTGGTGACTTCATGTGAATCAGAAAAGTCGTCTTTACCCTCCGTACTGCCATATGCAATGGCTAAAGCAACATTTTTGTCAAATTTTTTGCAGTTAATTGGTGGAGATACTAATATTTCCCTCGGGATGAATTGTAATAACTTTGCATCTAATGCAATCAAAACGTTTCCGACATGATTTATGACATAACTCCTGCACCAGCCTCAGCAGGGCTTTGTAAGCATGCTTATACCTTAAAGTTGAACGAATATGTGCTGGACAGCAGCATGACAGCACGATCATTGTGAGCATGCTATCAGGTGGACATCAGCATTCATCTGAAACACTACCGACCTACGTGTGTATAGCCAGAGCTGCTAGCATAGCTGCAGCCTTTAGCCTTGTTTTAAATGAAGCATTGGGATTTCAGGGTGTATTTCATGCAAGGAAGTTGTCAAGCCTTTAGCTTAAATGTATTACTATTTATTTTACAAATAATTTGTTTGCCAAATGTCATCACAACTTAGCTCCCACATTGTCAATGATTCAGATCAGTAAGATTGAACATTAAATCTAGAAGCCCTCGGATCAATCACATATCAGTGGAGCCTTGGGAACGCGCTCTCCTCCTGAAACATTATAAAAGATGACCACGATCAGCTGGTCAGAAAACAGTGGCTCTGTCTGTCCTCTGGTCAATCAATCTGAATCAGGGTCCCTGCCTGCAGTTTTATCCCAAGCAATTACAGCAAAAAGGTTCCCCTCACGCTTGCAGGTCTTCTGAGACATGATCCTTCATGTTTCAGTGCCGAACACAAATAAAGTGCCACGTGTCTCTCTGTCAACCTGTCCATTATGTGATGCATTAGCTCATAATGTTGACGAATTAGTAATATGTGCAACCCTAGCCTCTCAAAACAACATATGCCACATATGGTAACTCTTAGCCTTCTCAATACTATGAGTCATTATTGAAATGTGTGTGAGAGCAGAGGAAAAAAAAAAGAGGGAGAAGTGTGTCGTGGTGCACAGTTGGAGGCTCCATCACAAGCGTGATCCATTCACTTTCCGTCATACTTTTTCTCACCTCGTCTCTATGCTGCTCTACTCCGCTCTCTTGCTGCAAGTCTGACCCAATTGCCCTTACATTATATATAAGAAAAGCTCCTGTTGAACACAAAATCACAACAGGCCGGGAACGAAACGCCCTGCGGAGTGCCGCTCCTGCTCTGATGCAAAGGGATGAAAATTATTTGTTTGTTTGTTTATTCGTTTGTTATATTTTGTTTTACAAACTTGTCAAAGCAATACTGAAGTCCAGCCTGATGGTGCTGTACCAATGAGTTGTAAGCTCAGAGCTTCATTCATGACATTAATATTTGAAATATTCTTATTAATAAATTACAGATATATTGCGTTCTTTCTTTCTCACCTTCTTTTCACATCCCCCTGACACTCTCACTCAAACACATGCAGCCAGTGAAGCAGGACTCCCAATTATCTCAGTCCAAAAGTAAATAACAAAAACATGTTACTCTCCCTTATACACCTGAACTGTATCTAACTCTTTCGCTACGGGCAGATTCCTCTCACTCACTACGGGAGATAGAGAATAAAATCAATGAATCAACACATAGGCCTAAAAGCACTGTTATTTTCTTCACTTGGAGCTGCCATGAGAACTATTTTGTTCAGTAAATGACTGCTGTCCTGGTGAAGGGAGGTTAGTGAGGCAATGACAGACGGGCAGAGCGTTTACTGAAGAAGTAGTCAGTGTGGACTGGCTGACAGAACGCTTATCCACCACTTCCAGTGGGGATTCCCAGGCTCAGAACCACAAATTGCACTTATGCAACCCGAAATAACACAAAAATCATACTGTTATTACTACTACTGCTAATGAAATGGAGGCTGTGATGACAGCGCCAGGCCGATTGTAAACACCACCTGGCATCGCTTTGCCAGTATTGCCAGACTATTTTTTGTCCATTTCAATTTTTGGAATTTGCAATTTAGGTAAATGTTGTCAACGCTGTTAGAGCAACATTTCCTACAGGATATTCCGCCATTGAAAGCCTAAAACCGAGCCAAAAGGAGGTGCAGGAGTCTAGTTTTCTCTCACAGCACTTGAATTTAACTTTAGCGCTCAGAGGGGCTGCAGCTGTCTCGGAGCTGATCTCACAAATGCAGTGCAGTGTAACAGAGGTTTGGTTCAGCTGAATTTAAACATGCATGTTTGAGGTGAGTAAAAAAATGAGCAAACAGACAGATTTCCATTGGTGGGAAACCGAAACCCACCAACACTCGGAAGGACCAATTAGACATTTTAGGTGCGTTTCTGCTGTAAGCTGCGTTTGCAATTAAAATGGACAATCCACTGATAACTGTTGTTAAGCGTTTGTCGTTCCGTAGAGGGCAACCTAAAGGGTGAGAAACAACAACAATAATGATAACAATAATGTATGTATCTCAGAATGCGATTCAGAAAGTAAATACAAAGCTTTTTATCTATAAACTGTCAGCATGGAGTTTTATTTATCGGTCTCTCCCGGGTCCACCAGCTTTATGGAAGTGTAATTAGAAATGAGCTGCAATGTGGTACGAAAAAGAATGGAGGTCTGCAACAAGAACCTGTGGTTACACGGGTCTATGCAGCATGAACTCGAATGTGATACATCCAGCTCTATGTCATCTGCATGGAAATGTTTGCAAAGAGGTTTGCCATTACCGTCCGTCACGTTGTGTTAATGTTGTTGTTTTTTTCGACCTAGTGGTCAAAAATGCAATAATACAGCTTTAAGAATTCAAGTTCACTTTAACTACATGAGCATTACAGTTGCAAAAGAATGGATTTCGATTGGCTCTCAACATGGCGGCAGCTGAGCCAGCAGCTTGCAGCTAACAGTGCAAACAACAGCAACAGTGCTAACAGAGCTGCCATTGTTTACCCTAGGGGGAACTGGAGGGTGGGTGCTACGTTTCTGTCGGTCGGGAAGGCGTTGTCAGCTGTAACCGTCATATGAGAGCAAGGAAAAGGTCTCATTACAACACACACAGAGAGGGAGAGCAACTTAGTCTGCAGCTATATTAATGCACGGAATATCAAATTTAGCACCTTGTACTGAATGGTAACAGAAAAGCTTCAGTAAAAACACAATTTGGGGATTTTTTCATTCCAATCGAAAAGTGAAATCAGTGCCAGGTGAAGTGAAGGCTGTTTAATTTGGGGAAGAACGAATGGGATTAAAATAGAACACCTGCAGTGTTACGGAAAGCCAGCGTTGCAGGAAGAAAATTGTCAACACTCCATATATTTAGCAAATCATCATATTTAAGCTTTTTCATGAGCAAAGTAACTCCAATATAACATTAGGCTTTGGTATGATAATGAGTCTCAGTAGCTGGCAGCTCTGCCTCATTCTAACCTTAAAAGCAGCTTAGCGAGCTGCTTAGAAACCTGCTTACTGCAGGGCATGTGAGGAAGTGAACTCCACTAAATAGGTACCGTGGTTTAGGTTGATTCTGGGACACACACAAACAACCACACACACGGAGATCCTCCCAAGCTTGAAGTGCATATTACAGCTGAATTAACTGGATCTTTATCAGTCCCATGAGACGATGATCATATTAGGCTTGATGAGATTTATTACATTACGAAAAGAACATGAATAACCACAAATTGTGCATTAGTTACATTACTAGCAACAATTAAAAATGACATTTTTGTAGATTTTTTAGCAAAAAAATAAATAGTTAAGATAGGAATGTAGTGAATGCTAGTATTGAGGCAAAAGTGGAAGATGATGAAGTGAAAAAACATGCACAATATATGAAAATGAACATCTCTCTAAAGAACAAACACGGAAAAATGTTGAATAAAGATAATAAGATAAGATAAAAAAAATTCTCAAAGCACTTTTGGACCAACTCCCTTCAACACATCACAAATGGAACTGGAGTTTATTTTCGCCCTTCAATATTTCCCATTAAATATCTGCTAAAGTCTTTGAAATGCACAAAAAACAACAACAATTACATTTCCTCTAAGATGTCTTCAAATTCACCCCCTCCTTTTTTATGAAGAGAAACAGAATACTCACCTCTCAAGGCGGGGAGCAGCGAGCGATCTTTCCTATCGTCACATTTGTTACACTCGCTGAAGTAGAGCAGCAAGAACACGTCCACCAGCACCCACACTAAAGAGGTGGTCAACACCACCTTGCAGTAGACGAACCGTCGCATCACCTCCCCGGGGACGTCAGCCAGGAGAGCCAGACAAGGGAGGGTCACGGCGAGTGCTCAGGAGCGCTCAGACTGCTGACGAGGAGTTTGAAGTCTGGAGACGGGGCGAGAGAACAGGGAGGAGACGGAGCAGGTGTGACCAAGAGGCGTCATCCTACAGGAGAGGGAGAAACACTCCATGAGAAGGTACGACTGGTGTCATGACGACAAGAATCGCGATCATTGTTCAAGTCCTTCTGCTCCGATTCGGGCCGAAAGACAATTTTTAAGCTATGATCAACGCATGAAGAAACGTGATGTCATCAAAATCTGCGAGGAATCCAATTTAAAGTGGATCGATATTTGTTCACGATTTCACCTTTATTCATGGACCTACACGATCAGAGGTTACAGAGCATTTTCAATAACAAAATTTACAAACACGGCAAAGCAGATACTGTGATCCAGCGAGGGTTACGGAACAAATAGAGGTTATGAGTTAGTTTGGTCAAGATGGTCAACTTCGACTGTTGTATACCCGAGGGAAAAGCAAACAGTAAAAATAAATGAATACAGTATAGCCTAATCTATACTGGAATTTTCCAGGCACATGCCATACCAGATATCTATGTATGAGAGTTTAAAAACAAATCTCATAATGAGGTGATAGGGGGTGAAAGGTTAAATTATATTCAGCAGATCCGGTATCGGCCGCATGTCACAGCTCCACATAAAAAAAAAAGTGGTTTGTAGTGCTACAGTAGTCCCTGGCATCATGTTACTACTCACACAGACATTATCCCAGTGAGTTCCACTGCAGGGGGTTAGGCCGTTTTACATTTTGGGGAAAAGAGATGACTGTTCTCAAATCAGAAATCAGTATGAGGTATCCGAATTATCAGCAGGTGGAAAAGCTGCTCGTTGTGAGCAAGGCATGGACAAAGTGGGACAGTTTACAGTTTAGTGTATGTACGGGGTGAATTATCTCCCCACCAATCACATTATACACCAATACTGTATGTTTGATGATTAAAATTGCAAAGAAATTATCATTGAACAAAAGCAAGGTTATGGTAATTTGTAATAATTTGGGTACAGTTGATGATAGATACTTTACACATAGTGAAATTTATACATTGTGCAGAATTTTTTTCTTGCTGTGCATTGGCCATAAACTGCTTAATAATATGAGTCACTTTAAATATTTAACTTGTATTGACATAAAACAAAATAATACATGACCTGACAGAAATAATGAAATTAAGTTGGATCAATCTTTAGATCTAATGTTACTTTGACAAGTTTGAATTAAATGATGTGCACTGCAAAAGAAGCTCGTAAAGACACCAAAAATGACATAACATCTTTTTGTCATCGTTGTGGATTTTTTTTTATGTAAAGTGAACTAATTTTCCTTTTCATTGTATTGAACAATAAATTGACTACTTGGCATATGATCATAAAAACACTGAGTATTTTTTACAACCATTTTCTTTAGTTCAGTACATTTTAGTACACTTAACTCAAAAATCAATAATTGTTGTTAAGTTTTTAGGACTAGATCTATAAAAACAAACTTGAGAAACTAAACTATACAGAAACTCTCACCCATTGAGTATGCACATTACGGTGGTGAATTGTTTGACTCACAATATAATCCCGATAATTATCAAAAATGTGCTTAAAATTCACTCTTAAAACTCAGTCAAGTCACTAAAAATCACTTTACGTTTTGTTAAGAAACAAATATGTTTAATGTGTCACATATAAGACAACTTTTCTTAGTGAATATCCTTTTAAGTGAAAAAGAATCCGACAATCTTAAATAAGTTGATTATGAATCATAAGGTCTCTGTATAAATAAAGGATAAATACATTTAAAACATGTATTTTTGTATCGTGTATTATTTAAATGAGTCTATTTTCACTTTTCTTCCATGATAGTGAGCTAGACATCTTGTCAAGACATTGTGATAATATTTACGACTATCTCAGATAATGAAGATTCATGACGATCAATTATTGAGAGTGTTTTTCACCCCGGTGCATAAAAAAAAACCTGCATAGTTATGATTTAATTTCATATCACACGTTACTTAGTTACCACCTTATCATAAACATTCAAACCAGCAGTTATTTGTGAGAGTGAGCCATAACCATTCTATATGCACCTTTGAATTGTAAAAGATATAAACAAACTCAAATCAAAGTGCTGTCTGCACACCAGAGCTGAGAGGAGAGAGGACCAGACTACCGAGACTCGTGGTCGGAGCTGTGGAGCACCGCAGCCGATGAAATCATCCTCGCCAGTTGTAGGAATCAAAAGCATCAAATGGCATTAAAGAATTGCAGAACAGAGCTTCAATAGTTTTCAATAATATATTTGAGGTATGAATTTAGTATTTGTGTTTAAAAATTGCTGAAGTGGCGCGCAGTTGGCGGAGTGGTTAGAGCGCATGCCATGTACGAACGTACATACGCAGCCGACCCCGAAAAATAAATAAATAAAAAAAATTGCTGAAGTGAACTTTATGCATTAATTTATAGTTTATTCGAGAGGGACATACAGTGTACTGTATACAGGCAAACTGAAAAACAGCGATGTTGACACATATTTCCAAGTTGATTTGGGATACGGGGAAATGGCTCACTGCTATGTGAGGTTTTATAAATCTGAGTAATTTTCTCATTTCTAGTTAAGCAAACATTTAGTGAGGATCCTTCACACGGTTTGATAAATGAGACCCCTGAACATTTGTGTAGACTTTACGATAACATTACAATAACAGTAGGTTTTCTTTATACAACCGTAGAATTGATTATTGAAGCATGTTTCTATATAAAAAGCCATATAAGGCCTGATAAAGCCATATTAACTGAACTGCCTCCTTAACTCTGCTCTCTGGTGAAGCCAATTAACTCCAACGTACAACAAATCATGTACTTTCATTCCCGGAAACAACATTGTTTTCGTTAAAAGCGCTTGAAGATTTTGGACCCTCAATTTGGTGCAATTAAAACTAGATCAAACTGGATTATTTCATAAGCATTAAGGATGTTAAGAGGATTATTTGAGGTTGAATGTGCTTGCCTTGACAAAAAAAAATTGCAAGGAGCGTAGCAGTTCTGGGAAACATGAGGCACATTGTGGATCATAAAGCGTTCCATGTTCACTTCCTGTATCTGTGAGGAGGTGTGAGGTAACACATACAAAAGCATAATCTACTCATTATGCGTACTACAAAGAAGAGCCGTAAGGATAGTAAACAACGTGGGATTATGTGAAGAACATGCTGTTTTAAAGTCACATGCTTTTAAATTCCTGGATCTGGATTTAAATTTAAAATTTAAATTTAAAACTGCACAAATGAAGTGTAAAAATTTCTGGCAACATACTAAAAATGTCCTCCCATTGAGAGGGGTTGTGATAAACCCACAGGAAAAACTATTAAAACCACTAGGTTTACCATATATCGATTTGTTGGGTGAATTTTTGGAATGGTTTGGATGAAGGAATTCTCATCTCTCTCTCTCTCTCTCTCTCTCTCAGGACTGTAACAATTATTGCTGTTAGTTGTGTGTGATAAACCATTAAGTTATTAAGTCATTCATTCATAGATAGGGAGAGGAACATAAGTTTACTTCTACCTGCTCCTTTCAGACACAACATTTATTTCCTTTATTAAGAATTTGCTCTGTAAGATTAATGTTTTTTTATTAGATGTTCTTGTTTTGCTTTCTTTAAAACAGATTTGAGCACATGAGACTTAAAGAGGTGCTTTTGTGCGATCGTTTGCGGAGGAACTCACTTTTAAAGTCGATTAAATCAACCAATCGATTAGTCGACTAAGAATTTCTTTCGTTGTGGACAGGCCTAGAGTCAAGTTGAGTGTGTGCAGGTTGGCGTCCCAGAGGATGGAGACGGCGGCAGCCAGCAGTGAGGTCCACACAGACCATTATGAGGTCACACCCAACTTCTCATATTGGCGTGTCCCTCGGCACCCTTCCATTTGAGAGGATGAGTGAATGCTCATTTCCCCTTTAAAGACTTCCCCCACTTCAGAGCTGCTCAGACCATCTGGGAAGCTTTCACACCAGAGGCAATTTGTGGAGGTTGGATATCTCATTGGCATGGAATGTTTGCCTCACAACATTTCTGATGAAAAACAACACCATTTTCTGTCATACATGATTTCCACTCGACTGAAACTATAGGTTTTCTTGTTTACCGGCAAGGCTTATGAAAGCGCTCAGCCATAGAGAATCAAACAAATACCCGGTGGCCTTTTATGTATTCAGAAATACAGGCTCCTACATACATCAAACAGCAGAGTATATTTTAGTTCATCACAAAGAGAGATAACCTTTGAATGTTGGGACCCCTGCACACGCTCAAAATGTAACACGCACTTCATTAACAAATAGGTTTGTGCATATGAGCGTGCATTTCTTACTTCCCTACTACTAGAAAATGCCTGCAGCATCTCCTGTGGGGAATCGGACGGATTCCCTTATCTTTCACTTGCAGCATGGTAATGATTTTGCACTCCACACTCACTGTCCGCTCCCTGTCTAAATGTCCATCACAGGGTCCGACACGGCTGCCCTGGGCTAACGCTTATCTCATTCAAAAGCAAGGCGGCCTCCGTCCGGCTGCATCGAGAGCTTCAGACGCAGATCGCAGCGCGGTGGATGATTTCAGATAGACCGATATCCACAGAGCATTCGCTGACTTCTAACCCGAGTAGATGGACGTGATGTAGCCTTCCACATAATGAGTCTAATCGAGAGAAAAAAAGTCACGAGTAAACAGAACTCCCGAGTCTGAGCGTATACACATCATCTCTGCCCACATCGGATCCACGATGATTCTGTCTATCGATGTCAGTTTGAATCTCCAACCATCTGCTTTGGTGCGTAAGTGGCAGAGCAATGTTTGAGTTTGGTACCACCAATGGCGACGACGCCAGCTTGCTGGAGTGTCGTCCGAAAGAAGTCTGAGTCAATAAGTCTAACAATCTGCAAAGAGGAATTTTTATTCTCTGCTGAGCACTCAAAACAGACCCCTACGGTTTTACACTATTTCTAGTACCTGCACCTTGTGAAATGTCTGGTGCAGTGCTATGAGCTAAATTAAGTTTTCCTTATTTATTCAACAGGATTGCTAATCCATGCCTCTCGCCAGACTGACATTGAGCCATGATAGTAATACAGAAAAGTGATCAAACCTGGCTTCTTAATGATGAGTTCACTCACAGAGTTTTCTGCTGTGGACGATGTATTGACAGCGATTCAAGTGCCTTGCTCATGGGCATTTCGGGGAGAGCATTAATTTGCTTAGACCTGCCAGGGTTAGGGATTCAAACCAGCAATCTCTCACTCACCTGTGTCTCTACTGTCACAAGCAGAAAGTGAAGATGTCCATTTTGTGTGCAGAACATAATGTGTCTGTGCAATGGCACAATGTGGACTATTTAATATACAAATACTGAGATTTGGCACATTTTAGTACATGCTCACCGGCTTGGTACTAAAACTCAGGAACATCATAGCATTGGCACCAGTATTGAAAAATGCCAACATATACCCAGCTCTATACCATGAACAGGAGGCGATTAAGGATCTGATCCCAATAAGCCCATTAGGCCAATGACTGCAGCTTCTTCATAACCAAAACAACACTAAAAGATTACATTTAACACTGTGGTGGTTTTAAAGGTTGGCTATGTGTACACACATGTGCATGTACATTATGTGTTGATTATTCTATTAATTGTGGGTTGTGACAGGAGTGAGATGGGGGGGGGGCATTGTAACAACAGCAGTTTAGAGCCAATGGACACTCGTTCTCACCGACACTGGACATCACCTTGATTTCAGGGAATATCAAATCATAAGCCTCATCGTTAAATCGTCTAACGTGACCTGTAAAGCACGTGCGACGTTATTGTGCCCTCGCGGGAGGTGTGCACGCGACAGAAAACGAGGATACTCACCCTAAAAGGCGGATGGGGTGAACCAGTGACCCGTTGCAGCCTCGCTCTCGGGCAACGTGTTGAACGCAGGCGACATGACACCGATACACACAGCGGCGCGATCAGTGCGGCGACATCAAACGGGCTGAATGGCTCCCGCACGCGCACAACGTCTCGCGGCGACACCTAAAGTTGCAGTCCATCTCAATACGGAGTAGTCCACGATGCAGCGTGATCCGGTCCGTCCGGCAGAGCCTCCCGCGGTACCTGCTCGGACTCCTTGATATGATTCGCCCCTAGTCGAGCCGCAGTAAACCGGCGAACATGACCCGTCTCCATTAACGTCCCCCCCGCCGATTCGTTCGTTTTATAACGATGCCGCGCGCGCGACGTCAAAGCCTTAGCAACGCACGCACCTGTTTCTCCGACTGAATATTCCAACGAGGACGGGCGAGCTGGTGTTCAGCGCAATCTAACCTCAGCTCGGACCGACCTTCAAAATGTCTCGTCTCTGCTCTCTGATTGGCTGGAAACGACGTCGCGCAGCAGATCCGCTCGCAGTGAGCCGTCACGAGCGTCTGGTAAATGCAGGCGCGTGCACCGACCACCGCGGGCGGAGTGCGGTTATTATCACTGCGATTTCAAAGAGAAACACGCGAAATGATGTGCTTTTATACCATTTTTGAATGAGCCCGTTATTTGGGATTATTTCCAGTTGAATGTTCCAGTTGGTGGCTTGAATTTATTTATTTAAAGGCAATGCAAACCTTCAGCATAATCAGCTTATGTTTACGTTGTTGTTGTTCGTGGTGTGTGTGTGTGTGTGTGTGTGTGTGTGTGTGTGTGTGTGTGTGTGTGTTGTGTGTGTGTGCGTGTGTGTGTGCGAGTGTGTGTGTGTGTGTGTGTGTGTGTGTGTGTGTGTGTGTGTGTGTGTGTGTGTGTGTGTGGTGTGCGTGTGCGCGAGTGCGTGTGTGTGTTTTGGGATTTCTGAATGAAAAAGTATTAATGTTTCTAAAATCTCTATTTGAATTGTTGATATTTTTATTCCTAGCCCTCATATTTAAGTATTGTGTTGTAAAGTAAATGTTTCTGCTTTAAGTTTTTGACTTTTGTATTTGTCTTGGATGAGATGGTAAATCAAAAGCATATATGTTGGTCGTTATTTAGGTCAACAAGCAGCACCATATTCTGACCCCTACATGTCCAGAAAAGCCCCTGGCTATAGGCCTCTCTCTCTCTCTCTCTCTCTCTCTCTCTCTCTCTCTCTCTCTCTCTCTCTCTCTCTCTCTCTCTCTCTCTATGTTTTTATCAATATACAATAAACTAGAACACCGGATGTTCAGATTTGTTAAAATACCTTACATTATTTCCTTGACTTCTCATTTTAGCATCATGACGCATAGAAGAAACCCAGCGTCTTCACACTGTTAATGGTTGTTTTCACACTGACATACTGTGAGAACAACAAGGAGGCAGTAGGTTGAGATGTTGTAAAGTAATGTATAGCCACGCAGTAGATAAATTAACACTTAAATCAACACCATGAATTGCATATGTTATGTTTGTTGTGTTAGGGCCACTAAATCTAATTTGCCACAATGAGACTGTCGTCTGCAGCTATTTTTAAGGCAGTCCTCTGAAGAATCACGTTGAACAATGCTGCCATCTGCTGCTGTTGATGAGAGACCTTGAGCGTTGCGTCGGCCTGTGGGCAATGCAATATATCAAATCCAAGCCTGTAGCATTTAATTACCGTTCAGAAGCCCCATGATTACTCTGACGCACTGTCACTGTCTGTAAAACTGCCTTTTGATTCGAAGCTCCTTGTGTTTCATTGCTATAAACCGCAATGAAACAGCTGACTAACACACCGTGGTCATCACACTTAATAGATGAACACACCTCGTGTCAACAGCAGATTCAAAGCGGCCACTAGATGTCAGTGCATGTCCAGAGAGGGAGGGAGACTTCATGGCTGGAACAATGTGTTGGAGAATAAAAATGAAGTACAAATATTTGAGTGAGGAACATTTCCACTTGTTTTTATGTGAAAGGCATCTTTTTTTCTTTTTTTGGGGGGGGGGAATGACGTCAGATAGATAGATAGATAGATAGATAGATAGATAGATAGATAGATAGATAGATAGATAGATAGATAGATAGATAGATAGATAGATAGGCTGCGCGCACCTAAACAAGCATATCAGAACATAATGTACTACATACATGACTTGGCGGACACGCGTGCAGTCTGGTCGGATGGTGGCGCTCGCGCTATGTCGTCACGCCACTCGAGCGGTTTAGCGCGTGCAGGTCAGAGCCTACTACTGTCTGGCTATTTAACCGCGCGTCTGTGGCTTCATTCCGCTGTGGAACTGGCTCCAGACCACATGAGACCTCCAGTAACGCGATGGCAGAGCAGCTTGTCAAACTCCAAAAGAGCGCTCTCTGATCTGACGGAACTTCTTGAAATTCAGCGCCGCGTCGTCGTCGTCATCATCATCATCATCAACATCATCATCAACATCTTCATCACCATCATCATCAACAGCATCGGCTCTACTTTTCACTTGATGACACATTTTTCCAGGGGGTCGTTCCAGGCGCGTCTTCCCCTCTTCTGCCTCTCACCTCCCCTCGCGCTGAAAGTTTGCTTTCTCCAGAAATAATAATAATAACAATAATAATAAAAAAGATTTCAAAAAGTGGACATGAACAACACCGGCTTCAACCAAACGGAGGGCGGGCTGCTCAACAAGACCGAGGAGTTGTTCTGCTGCAACTTTTCCTCCGTTGTGACCGACAACGGCTTCGTGGCGGCCGCTCCGGATGAGAGGAGCCTCTTCGTCATGAGGGTGGTCCAGATCGCCGTCATGTGCGTCCTGTCCCTCACCGTGGTCTTTGGCATATTCTTCCTGGGCTGCAACCTTCTCATTAAGTCAGAGGGGATGATCAACTTTTTGGTAACGGACAGGAGACCGTCCAAGGAAGCGGAGGCGGTTATTGTTGGAGCCTACTGACTGACGGGAGACTTTAAAAAAAAAATGATTTGAATCAGATCTGGAGTCCGGTGACGGAAAGGGAGACGACGCGATGATCAGCCGCCCAAAACGAGCCCCATGTTTTCATATTTAAGAAGAAGACTGCTGGTGACTGACTGCTGTTCACCTTATTCCTTGTGGCTTCTCGTTGCAGGCGAAGACTCTCCAGTTCCAAAACTGTGCGTTTTTAGATGATAAAGTAGTTGGAGCACCGTGTTGTCAAGCAGCATCCTTCGTCACGAGGGGCAAGGTCTCTGTAAAAAAAATTAAAAAAAACTCTCGTATTGCCAATTGCAATGGAGAAATGACATGTACTGTATGTTGTATGTGTTTTTGCATACAATGTGCAACATATTACTCGGTGTGATTTCCCGGTGAAGACTTGTATGAGTGTCTGCGTGGGCTGGTGGAGGAGCCCAGCGTACCCTGTACCCTGTTAATTGGAATGAATCCGCTCTGTAATTAAAGATTTCCTCTTAATTAAAGTCTATTTTCTTTCGTGCCACACCCTCTGCCAGAGTGATGTAGCCAGAAGAGCTATTTAATTCACATCAGTTGGTTATTCTAATAGACAGAATGTGCTATTACTAAATGCAACATGAATTGGGTATATTGTGAGAATCTTATGTATTCATATTGACATCAAGACGTGTATTTCCTTTGGCATATGTGAGGAGCAGAGATGGCTTCTCACAAAACCCTCTCATTTGCTTTCGTCACTTATAGTAATTCAATTCACTTAACTGAAAATCGTTTTTTTCTTCTATCTATCTCATAAAAACGACAAAAATCGTACCTCTCATTATCTGAGGGTATTTTTTATAGGCTTATATACTCTGCCTGGGTCAGATTTTGATCAATGCAGCGTTCCACATCCTTCCTTCTTCCTGTCAAAGCATCTGTGGTGCTCTGCTCCGGGCTCACCTGGATGCCAGCCTCCCCTGGGTAAAACCAAGAGCTTTAGAAATGACTCGTCTCATCAGCCCAGGCAAGATGGAGCCACAGAGCAATATGTTGCTGTCTGATTGCCCACCTGTGCTCCACATGCAGAGTTAAACAGTTTGAATCTTGCTTATTGCTAAAAAAAAAATTAAAAAACCCTCCACCTCAGTTCCCCCATTCCCTCTTGTCCCCCAATTCATGTCAAGGCCTTATTCTGTCTGATGATGGTCGGCTGCAGCTCGTCGAGTATCAATGACCGCTGTCTCAGTTCACACTCGACGTCCTGATGTTTGGTTCGAGGAAATCATCGCAAAAGAAGTACAGATAAAAGGTGTTGATGACTTAAACATTATGTACTGTGCCGATGTAGAAGCTGATCAAATTGAAGGAGGCGAAACATGTAAAATAATTAGGAATATAACAGTAATTATGACTGCACTGTATTGTATTATATATTATATATATATTAATTATTTACAAACACTTTTTGTCTTGCCTTGTACAAACCTCCGATAAGAACAAGGCTACTGTGACACATGATATCTACAAGTTAAAAATGCCAAGTTAAATTCATTTTATGAAACCACACAGAATTTATTTGCCCTTATATATCAAACTAAAATTTATAAATATGTCATAATTTATTTATTTTTCAGCTCAGATACAAGATTAAATTAGATTTAGATGCTCTAAAATTAAGATTTTTATAGTGGAGATAAGAATTGGATTCAGACCGGAGTAAATAAAACAAACTGCATTTAAACCGAACATAAATAAGACAAACATTTCTGTCTTTCCAAATTGCAAAAGAAACCTCATGGCTAAAAGAAAGGCCGTGAACCTGATTACATATGTTATGTCGCAGCGAGTGGAGAAGAGTAACAAGGACTTTAACACAATACAAAAAGGAGAATTACATTTTATATGTCACACCGTGTGTTTCTCTCTGCTTTGTGTGATTGCTTTCATTAGGGAGGGCTGGGAATAGCTCCCAGGAAAACGTAGCGGCAGTTTAATATCCAGCAGAGAACAATCTTCTGTCTGCAGCTGAACCGTTGTTGGTTCATCCTACGCTGCCTCGTACACGTTTACTCAGACCGGATCCTGATCGATTTCGGAGGTCTGCTGCAAAGTTGAGGATTAAAAGTTAAAAACACTTTCTTCACTTTCTTGATGGACAGTTGGTGCAGCCAACTCGGGGATTGCACACACCTATCTCACACCAATGCTCAGAGAGATTTAGGAGATATTAACAGAAAATAGTCGTCTACACCCCTGGCACTCCTGCTGTCAACAAACTGATGAGTCTCTGCAGGGCTTACTCAGATAGGAATCTGGATTTTACTTAAAAAACAAAAGCCAGGGCAGAAAGAAACGGTTAAATTCTGAATTTTTACAGTATGTTCTCACATTTCTTCCCTATAAGGCAGAATGTGCTGAGAGTATCCAGAAGAAACTCATTGTGTACCTGCTGTCTGGTCCGAGAGACCTATATCAAGAACAGCATCAGCGGACTTCATCCAATGTCTACTGTATGTGAGCCCGACTGTCACAGCAGCAGCAGGGTGTTGATTGTGGGCTAAAAGGGGCTTCAGGTCCCGGCTGGCTCTCGTGTGATTGGCTGTCGTGGCGGGGTCCAGTCGATGAACTGGATGGTGACTAAAAGCTCCAAATAGCAACAAGGCAGCCGCAATCACCTCCTCGCCCATCCCTGTTTACATTACGTCTGCTGCTTTGTGGAGGGAGACACACATCTCTTAATGTGGCGATATTGTGTCATTACAATGCTTGTTTTATGTTTTTCTTCCACTCTCTTTTCATGGAAATAATATTTAATGTACACCGTGTCAATTTTTGTGTTTGCCAGTCCAGCTTTAGTTTGATCTTTGAACCAGTGGGAACGACACTATTGAAGGGGAGCGATAGATTTTTGTTTAAGTGAAGACAGGCTGTGAAGCGCTGACATTTCCATCAGCGGCAGAACCTATTCAGTCTGAACCAAGCTTTTGCCGACATCACGCAGCACCCGGTGTCTGGGACTGAAGCAGTAATTGTGGAAGTCAAGCTGTGGTAAATCCATGCGGACTGGTTTCTGAAGAATGAGTCCATTAGCCGACATGTTTGATTCCAGTTAAGGGATGAGTCATGGCTCTGTTGTACCGCTGATTGTTTCACACTCGGGCATCACATGGATTAAACATTTGAACAATCCTGCCACTTACACTTTACTGGAATCCAATGTGTGTGTGTGTGTGTGTGTGTGTGTGTGTGTGTGTGTGTGTGTGTGTGTGTGTGTGTGTGTGTGTGTGTGTGTGTTATAAACCACAAGATTGAAAGTTGAAGAAAGTTTTTTGGTTCAGATTAGTTAACTTAAGGCCACACAAATGTATATTTTTGTATTAACAAAGGAGCTCCGAATGATAATATGAAGCCATATAGCAATGCTTCAAACTTAGCCTATTAGTGTTAACTAAAATACAATATGACTGAATTAAAATGGGCTGCACCACACAAACTAGCTCTTGATATTAGTTCTTACTGAGTTCCACCCAGTAACTGTCAGGTATTAATGTTGTGTACTAAATCAAAATGCAAAGCTAATGCTAGCATGCTAATACATGACCATTCAGAGCGATGAGTGTGACAATATGAAACATTTCCAACATGTGTGACTCTGCATTTGTAAACTGAAAACCCAATTAACTCACTTTTTTTCTTTTTTTATAAATAATAACATAGTAAGCTACATATTTTCCATAGTAACTCATCTACAACAACTTTTGATTACTTTCATAGGACATTCCTTAGTTTTTAGTGAAACAAAGCGTCAATTCAAGATCAAATATCTTCAGTAGATTTTGTAAACTAAGTACACTGGAATAATATTTGTCTTTCATTAATGCAAGTGACACAATGCATCATCAGTGTGGACGACCAGCAGGAACTCATTATTCATTGCAAATGTGTAATGAGTGTTGCTTGCTTTAGAAATAATAGCTGTGATGATGTGATATTGACCCTGAAATCCATTTCCATTCTTGCGTGAGCGTGTTTCAGGCTTTATTGACCTTCTAATCATCCAGCTCTCTGGCAGCTACGTACATCAGCTCCTGCACAGCCTCGTCTCTGAAGGCGAACTATTGCTTTTGCTTTCAGAGGAAGGTTTCTCCATACACCATTACCACAAAGGTAATAACCTTTTCAAGAAAACACTCAAATGCACAGATGGAGTTTCAAGTGGGATTTCAGGGGAACTCGCTGCTGGAGATTGTGTTGACTCAGTGGTATAAATGCCGTTTAATTGGACAGGCACCCTATTTCCCATGGAGATACCATGTTCAGGGATTTCGGGATCCTTTTATCTCAGTGAAATTCATAATGACCTGAAGTATTTCTGAGCCACCATGTTTTAAAGAGCTTACGTTGATTGTTGGCACATTTTGAGTACACTCTAAGCATATAGCCTGAGTCAAGGCGTTATTAGCTGTCATTTTCTAAATCCACTTCAACTTAGCTTGATGATACCCATCAATAATGTATGGTAGGTGTGAGGTGCAGAGATTCCTAATAATTCAGCATAAAATAGTTTAATAGAAATATGAATTATTGAGCCAACAGTTTGTCTGAGCACACATGACCCAGTCCGTGTCTATCTGCTGTACATCGCAGGTTGTCCCATGTTTGGTTACCACTGTTCTCACATATCTGCATTAAAAGCTAAGCTCATTCAAGCCCTGCGTTGTGGCTGTATACAATATGCTATAGGGGTTAACTATGCAACAACTCATAGGCTGTCACAATAAGAGACCGTCAGCGCTGCAACGCCTAACATCACCTGATTCCATGTGTTTTTGTGTGTGTGTGTAACCTTTGGACATTTTCTCCTGCTCCAGTATTTTTTATAAAAAAGACGACGTCAGCACCCACTGGCACTTTTCTTCCTTTTACAGTTTGCTGCAGCACATTTTCCCGATCTGTCACCGAGACACGAGGGTATGTGTGTTTTTCATCAAACCGTTGAAAAGGTTGTTGAGGCGATGTTGTTGTGTGCACACCTCCTGTTGAATCTGACAGGTGGTTTCAGTCGCCGTGAAGTCACCTGACGCCCTCTGACATCACAGATATGGATTCATCTTTCCATCACCATGATTATCATCCCCATCGCCATCAGCAGGGGAACCCCTGAGACCGGACCAACACAGAGAAGCAGTTACTGACTCACGTTTCACAGCAGATGGAGAGAACAACATAAACAACACTGCAAATATCCATCATTAATTATACTAAATATTGTCTTTACGAATGCAAAATTTGCACATTTTGTTCCACCAAATAAAAAAAGAATTACTATGTTTTCAAAAAACCTTTCCGCTACTCTTGGCTGAGCAAAGATACACTGATGAGAAGCGCTCTCTTCAGACCTGACTGTAGAAATCAGCGGTGACAGTTTGGACCTGCCTGCCAAGTAGCAGTGTCCTGCCTGCTTATGTGGCGCACTCCAGTGCCCCAGCTGTCAGCTGCACTCAGTCGCTGTACCAGTCGTGAACCACCTTTGGCGAAGCCATCCTTTACCACCACATACAGTATGTCCTCTCCTGATCATCTTAAATCACTGCAGTGTTTCCACACTTTAGTCACGGCAAGATTCATGCATGATAACGTCTTTGCAACAGAATTAATCCCATTTTACATTGAAAATAATGTATAATTGTATGTACCTCTACACAGGAGAACCGAGTTCACAAACGATCCTGTTGATACATACTATGATCGGTAATCTTATTTGTCAGCCAAGCGGCGTCCCGCGTTCCAGATCTGATGCTGTACCGTGGGAATGCATGCCTACTGGTGCACCTCCTGGTTCTGTCACACCACATGATAGTAAGCCAGAGTGCTGCATGATAAAACCTCTACAGGGTTATGACTTATTGAGCTTCTTCAAATTGCTTCTCACAGTGCTGCAAGCTCTTTGTCCCTCAGGCCTGGCTCCATTATCGCCTGGCTCCGTCTGCAGGTGCCCAGCTTCGGTCACGTCACCGACTTCCTCCTTTCAAGCGATGCTGCAGCTGCAGCCGCCCCTCCAGAGAAAACAACCATACTGCATGCAATCTCCAAATAGGCAAATCTGCAATTCCACCAATGGAAATAGGCACACTTTCTACATAATAATTATAATGATAATAATACATTTGACTTGTCCCACTTCCAATGGCATATATAAGGTGAGTTCATTAAAAAAACGATAGCAACTAACTAACGGAACTTTCTTAATGAGAATTCTGCCTTTGTGAACAAGAACGCCATTTATCATATCTTATAAAAGACAAACTCCTCAACAGAGAGACACGGTGAGCAAAGATAAGCAG
Organism: Eutrigla gurnardus; assembly: GCF_963514095.1. Classification (NCBI taxonomy): domain Eukaryota; kingdom Metazoa; phylum Chordata; class Actinopteri; order Perciformes; family Triglidae; genus Eutrigla; species Eutrigla gurnardus. The sequence continues at coordinate 17,226,681 of NC_139926.1, forward strand.
TTGCATTGACAGAACAGATCTATCATGGAGCGGACAGGGAAGACGAGGGAGAAGAAGGAGAGATTAGAAGTTAAAGCAAATGAGTCAGAAAAAGGAGATGACTTATGAAATGTTACCCTGTGACAATGATGTTATCTGAGCACGGAAAAAGAGTGTCAATCACTCGGCGTCAGAATCATCCACTTCGCTTCACAAGCCCCCTGTGACTTCACAGCCAACTGAACAGGATGACATTCGGAAATGTCACTAATACGACACTGCGGGTCCCGGTTACAGTGGAGGTTGGCCGAGGAAGCGACCGTTGCTTCACGTGGATTTGGTTTAACAACTGCAACCCCTGATAACGTCGTGCTTACAGGGGTTCCTTTGTTATCTCCACCGTGTGAGTGTAACGCCGCCGTCTCCTGTGCTCATACACGCGATGAGGGTCGGCATCACAAGTGCAAGGAGTGTTGCAGGAGAGTTGCAGCGGCGCGTACAGGAAATGACATCGCAGACTAACAGAGCCACACCTTACAACACAACAGCTGTCACAGAGGATCAGCATCCAGGCCGCCACACTCCAGGAGTCGCTTTCTAAAAGACCGCCGCTGCTCTGTTGTCCTCACTGTTTATTCTTGCAAATGAAAGGTCAGCTGCATCACATGACCAATATAAGTCCTGCCTGTTTGAGTGTGTCACTTTCCATCAGCTCAGGTCGCCGAACCCACAGTCCTGGGTTATTCGAGGTATCACTTTCAGTTCTGATGATGTTTAGTCTCACACCCACAAATCAATCCCTTTCTACAGTGACAAATTACACCAGTTCATCTTGAGCATTTTCTATAATCTAACATTTTAATCAGTAATCACAAACATGCCATTGAGCCTTTGAGGGGCTCTTATTAGATGGCACGCAGGAGCTACAGCTCTTCCAAAGCACCAGTCATCAGATCAAGCATTTCGGATATGATTAGCCTATTCATGACTATTACACAGTGTGATACCTCATTCCATTTGCATTGGGACTGAGCTGCAGAACCACCCTTTTAAAAAACAAAGCCTGGCTGTGGAGTGGATCACCCACGCAGCTGCTCGAGTCGCCACATAAAAGGTTGGAGCTCAGAGCTTTGCACCTGGTTAGTGTCAGAGCTGCTTTGATCCGTTTCTTTGCTTGTTTTCCCCCCTTTTTTTTCCGAACTATTAAACCCCTCTCTGGTCCTCTGTGAGAGGAAATTGATTTGTGATTAAAAAAGAAAAGAGGAGGAGACGTTTCTTTGTGTCCAAACAGACTCTCCGTTGTGAGGCTGGCTTTTACTGTATAGAGAGTACTAGCAGGGGCTGTGACCGGGTAGCCAGCTAAATCTAAGTGCAGATTAAAAGTGTCCTCACCAGCAGTTCCACATTGTAAAAAAATCTCCATTTGTGTTATGTTGATTTGGCTTGTGGAAGCCTAATAGCTTCAGCTGAAATGACTATTATTCGGATCTCCGTCTCTTTCACTGAAGTTGCATAAAGAAGACCAATAACCAGTTAGTTCAGACAGAATGCACGTGAATATAAGAAGACATGGTCAGATCGAGTCAGTGGATAGCCCAGATGTGAGCGTACGAGTGTAATCCATAAAAGGTATCGAGAGGAAAAAGAGAAAATTACATACAAACACAGTCCTATGGTATGTGTACTTTGCTAGCTATATTATAGCCAACATCAGTGCAGGTTGGTTAGGGTGAATCAACACAGATTGCAGTGGTCAAATTCACACAAATAACGCCAGGCAATCATTGGCTTTGCTTTCTGTCTGAACACACACCAGTGAGTGTGTGTGTGTGTGTGTGTGTGTGTGTGTGTGTGTGTGTGTGTGTGTGTGTGTGTGTGTGTGTGTGTGTGTGTGTGTTGACTTGAACAGATTAGAATCTGGGCAGGCATATGCTAACTTCCCCCCCATCAGTTCCTCATCCACAGTTAAATCACATTTCTTTTCTTTAAAAAAACAAAAAATAAAAACTCAGTTTTGGGGGTTTTTCCAAAATGGGGCCAAAATGGAGATGCTTTCTCAAATTTAAATGATTTAGCTCACCCAGGAATGGCATAAATGAGGCAGGAATGTGGTAGAGCTGTGACGTGGATATACACGTGACGTGTGGAAGCAAAGGTGTTCAGGGTGCTAACAGCCTGCCACGCCACCGCTGCTGTGAGAGAGGTGCGAGAGCGTCCTAGCTGTCATCAATCCGAGACCCTGTAGTCGCGGCCGGGCTCAGCAGCTGCAGCTGGCGCGCACCGTTTTAGTCTGGCTCCCCGACTCCGACTCTGACCTCCTCCCCTTTGCCACTTGCAGATCACATCCCTCGACAACGCCGCAGGGCTTCACCTGACCAACGGTGCCTTTCACTACACCTCTCATCACACATTTACCTGTCACTTGCTCTGTTGCCTGACACAGAACATCTGTCCCGTCTGTGTCCTTTTCAAACCGGTTAAAGTCACTGCTGCTGAAGTTTTAGCTTTTTGACAACTGAAAAGATAAGATAAGTCATGTATATACAATGCATATAATTTAATTCACATGGCATATTAGTATTTTACGGTGTTGTGTCTGTACAGTAGGCTAGATCTTAATCTACAGCCAGGAGGAGGTGAGTGAAGCAAAAGTAACAAATCCTGCTCACCAACACCTCCAAAGCACTCTAAGGCCTTTAGGCGTGTTAAGGGCTCTAGAGGGCTTCAATGTGTTTAGTTACCTCTACACACAGCCAGGCTAGCTGTTTCCTTGTGATTCCAGTCCTAATGCTAAGCTAAGCTAATCAACTGCTGATTGTGGCTTCATAATGACGAGAGTGGTATCAACCAAAGAATGCAAATGTTCATATTTAAGAAAATGCTATCTCCAATTAAGAATTCAATCATGCCAGTTTAAAGTGAAAAAACATTTTTAAAAAAGACAATGAATAATGACACAATAATTGTAATAATCTTCCCAACTACAGTATAAAATCGATAAATCGATATACAATAAATCAGAAATATTAAATCTCCGGTCACGGCCTGGTTTCTGGACTCAAACTTCAGTTCACACACTGTCCAAAGTAAAGCACCCTGCTGCTGCCACCCCTCACGTTATGAGACAGAATTCAAATCGATGGGTCCATGGGACTTTCCACTGCTGCGAACAGCAACCAGCAGCCTGTGTTTCACTGAACTGAGAGTCGACAGGAAACAGTTTTTCATTCATAACAGCAGAAACAAGTCTACCTCTAACAATGGCAAAGACATTAACAAGTCAGCAGCCAGAACGGTAAGCTTGCCTTTGTTTGACCATTTCATCATAGACTCTCTGAGCTGCCAGCCAGTAAAGGCTGAGCCAGTCCCTGTCGGAGTGACCCCAGGTCAGCCAGAGAGAAAGCAGCGCTCTGCTGCCCCCCCCCCCCCCCCCCCCCCACTTTCATCACGCAATGCACATCAGAGCGTCCCAAAACGGGCAGCCTCCGAGGGGGAGGGGGGGGGCTCTTCATATGTCAGACATGGACATTGCTTTGTCAGGGTATTTGAAAGATTATTGGAGAGGCAAATTGGTTTCCAAAGGGTTTTCTCTAAAAATAGCTCAGTCAATGTGGTGCCTTGCCATATTAGGTTATTTTTACACAGCAGATGCGATGCACAGGGAGTGTCATGGCTCAAAATGGGCTGATGATGTTGACACCTCCTTTAATCTACAAAATGAGATCCATACACAATGGTTACTATGGTGAAAGTCCGAGAAAGAAATGCACTTTTCTTCTTAGCCATGGCAATGTATGTATATGTGGGTTTTTTTTCAGGATTAATGTCCTCTGACAGCTAAGTGACAGCAGTCAGCCCTGTAGCAACGGGCATACAGGGGGGTGAGTGAACTCAAAGCACTCTCAATACGAGCAACACACACATATACGATACATAAGTACATGCACACATAAACCGTCGGGAGAGGAGATGGCTCTGACGAAGACTCCTGGGAGTGACAAGCTGTCTCTGTTACCGTCTATTTTCTGCTGGTCAGCTGCTGATGGATGAAAGGCCTGAAAACTACAGGTGACATTTAGAAAATTGTTCATTCCATGATGAAAATGTAATAACAGGATATGTCAGCTGCCGGATATCCGAGGCAGCCATGGTTGAGATGGAGCTTATTTACGCAGGAAAATAGGGGAACTTCGTGATGAATCAAATCAAATCTGTCCGTCTCTCTCTCTCGTTCCCTTCATCTTTCTCAACCTATTTGTCCGATGGTCTTCAATCCTCTGCTCTCTACCTTTTTCCATCTGCGAGTGTCACTCTCTCCGGGGTCCTCAGAGTCCCTCTGCTTGCTTTCAGCTTGCATTTTGGTGACAGTAATGTCAAAACACATCAGTTGGATCGCGAGCAGGGCGGCTTTCAGTGCCACCAGCCTCTAACACCTGGATCTGTGAATGTAAATGGAAATGTCTCGGGGGGTGAGGTGGAGGGGGGGGAGGTGGGTTACAGACACCCTCGTTTTTCCCCCTAAAACCATGACATTTTAGCTGCTCCCACAAACACCAACAAAATAAATGCATTGTTGCACGGACTGCTCGGGGCTAAGAGGGATATAAATTGAACTCTAATAATACCTGTAAATGAGATAATGTGTTTACTGAAGAAGGATGGGTTTGTAGATAACAATGTACATAGCAACAACACACCCGGGGAGAGATGTAAAAGACTGTCATAGCAAATAGATACAGTGATTAACTTTGCCATTAACATGCGCCACATGTTTTCCACCAAACTGACTTATTACGTCTCATTGGAGAACAATGCAATCCTTTTTGATTCTTGCAAACATTTGACTGTCAATCAATCATTCTCATTATGGGGCGAATAGAAATGCTGCAGCTCAGGCCTCTGCTCGGAAACAAGAGCACACTGCTGCTGGGTGTCTCAGTGCTGGTCGGCCTCATAATCCCCACTTCATTTGGTGGCATCCGATTTCAGAGGCTCTTCTCGAAATACTCCCTTGTGGGTACTGCCCTCGTGGACATGAGAGAGAGAGAGAGGGAGAGAGAGAGAGAGAGAGAGAGAGAGAGAGACAGAGAGAGAGAGAGAGAGAGAGAGAGAGAGAGAGAAAGAGGGCAACTATAGCTTTAAAACAGTAAATTACATCACAAGGGTCAATACAGAAACAGCTATTTGGGTGTCTGGACTCTGAATTTGCTAATATTTATAATATTATTTATATGGCATTTTAAAAGACACAATACTAGAAAATGAGAAAAGAATTTGCAGGACAGGAATGAACAAAAAACATTATTAAACTAATAAAATATAAGTTAAAACAATTTTAAAATTGTTAAACGTTCAATCTTCATTCTTTCACATCCCCTGAAAAATTCCTTATTCTATATCCAACACTTGTCAAACTCGATCACAGCTTTGACCGCTTGAGTCACACTCTGAATCCCGGACCTGTCTCAAATGGATTCGTAGACCAACAGAACAAAGACCACGAAGAAAAGCGGAGATGGACATTCCCAATTCTTACATAAATAGCCGTGAGCAGTATACCATGATTTCCTCGGGATGTGTGGGGGGTGACATCCTTCATGGGTTTGACAAACTGTCACATTCTATTAGCCTTTGAATGCAGGCTCTGATTACTGGCAGGTTGGACACATTTGACAGAAGACAACTGACACTTTGAGATGATCTTGGACGTTGCAGTGGAATCTGAAAGATGGTGGATAAATATTCAGCCGTGTCTCTCTCGTACCTACTTTTTGTCTGGTCAAAGAATCACATGCAGAGACAACAAATTGCAGTTGTATCGTTCCTCCTCGGTCCTTTATAACTGAATTAATGTGCCCAGCTCCTGACCTTTACTTCCACGTTCAGGTCTGCAGATAATAGCTGCACGTCCTTCAAAGAATCTTATGGAAATGAGCATGTTAGTGGAGTTGGGAGTGGGCTTGCAGATTTAATGAGTGACTAACAAGGAGCAGCTGCCACTCAAACTTAACCCACAATCGCTGGTTGAGCGTAACATTTCAATCAATACTTGCAACAAATGTTAATCAGTTACTGACTGACTCGTGTTTAATTGAATGCCTTAATTGCAACTGCCTGAGTGCTGATATTGATGATATCTTATATGTGAGGATTGAATCGTTTCATCATTTTGAGACACCAAGAGTCAAAAACTTTTAAACAGATGAAAATTAAAATGAAAAAAAAAATGAGGGGGAAAGTTTAACAAATGTTGTACTGCATGATAGAATAGAACAATTAACACACACACACACACATAAGAATCCATGTGGTGAGAAGCTTCATGTAGAATCTCACATCAGAAACGTTCAGACATGAATATACGCTGACTTTAGACTCGGTGAATGTCGGGGGGGTATATTGTGACTCCTCCATAAATAATTGCACATACACTTGCATATTTATATAAGTTATAAGTGTATGTGCATATAGCTCCAACGTCCCAAGTGATATCTTGATTGGTATCTATGGGGTAGATGTGCTATGAAGACAAAGACAGACGAGCAACTGTTCTACATGTGACTGAGAAAGTCAATGCGATCCGACTGCAGGAACAAAGATGAATGCACATTTAACACTTGATTATGAGTGTGCATGTGAGCGTTCCCCACCGGCTAGCTCAAGACTGCTGCTCTGCTACGCCTGATATCGCCATCCCGACAGCGTTGTAGCGTCGCGCCAACCATCCGGTTCCTCCTCGCTGTTAGTTCTGTTAGCATGTTGCCTTATTCTGTACTGATAGCGCCGTTAGCACTGTTAGCTAAGAGCTAACGGCTCAGGAGTTGCCATGTAGAGTGTCTTTGAGGGGCAATCGAAATGCTACCAATCTCAAAGTTTCACCTTTAAGCTAAGCATGTTATTTATCATTTGTAAAACACATTTTAAATTTTAAATGTAGCATTTTCTTTTTATCATTTGTTAAAAAGAATGTAATCTAATGCCAAATTGTCTTCCCATTTCATTATTTTGTAGAATATATTTTCATTATGTTACTATAAATTGTGTGGCAAGCATGTAGGGTGAACTCAACAAAGTAATGAATTACATTTTAATTTGCTTTAATAACTTATATGCTGCATTGAAGAGAACATCACCAGTTGTAAAAAAACACATGTGTTCTAGTCCTGTTCACTCCCTGGACCTGGGTGGGAAAACGGTGTGGAAACAAGCAAAGCGGAGAGTTCTGGCACACTGCTACATTGCCCAACAGGAAGCTGTCATTTGTCACCTAGCCGGCCTTGTGGCCTCTTCTCTAACAAATAGGGATGAAGTGGGAGTCTGAGGCTGATAATTGGTCCCTGTCTCCCCTTCCAATGGAACCAGGAGTCGTAATGGATGAGGGGCCCTAGATAGCACAGACGCAATGGTGTACTGAGAAGTATCCTATTAGTGCTGTGTGCATCATCTAAATCAGCACATTGTTATCATATTTAATTATGTTCAAATGTTGTTATGTTTGAATCAAAGACATGAAGTCAATGAATCAGCAACTTCTCTACAGCAGCTGTAAGTGATGCTTTGTTGGCTGATTTATCCCGCTCCTTCTGTTAATCTGATGCTAGGTGTCTGATATATTAGTGATGTGTGTCAGCTAGGTTCGGCTCCATGTAGCACAGAAGGCAGAAGAAATCCAGCATCACTGCTTCGGCTCTATAGGGAGAACGCACAGCAGCAGAGCCTATTCCACCAATCATTTAAGCTTTAAATTGTCCTTCGTCTTCTGACTTAAATGTGTCTGACAGAACCAAGTTGTTGAAACGGCCTCCCCGCTGAGTGCAGCGAGACCGGCATGACAGTCACACTAAGAAAGCAGTGATGGATAGATAAATTATTAGTTCTGAGGGATTGTTTTCTCCATCAGGTCCGGACCCTCTGTAACTCCTGGGTGCACCAGAGAACGTGGTTTCCCAGAAATCAAACATCTTTTAATATTATTTTTGAGAGAGTCATATGCTTTTCTGTGATTTGTAATCTTGTTGGTCAATTTATCAACAGCAGGTAACGCAACATTGTTTCTGTAAAAAAGAAATTCAGGGGAATTCAAAGTCGTGACTGACATTGCCATTGGTAAAGTTACTCTTTAATGTTACATTTTTACTCCAGGTATACACAATTATCACTGCAACCACTTTTTTTTTTAAAGTGTTGCTGAATGTCAGCAGGCAAAGAGCTTTATATCATATCACAATTTGCTCCACCGGCTCATAGCTGTTTACTGCCTTTATTCATGATGACATAATGGTGCTACGGGGTCATTACTCTCTACGGAAACTACCTTTCAAGGAGATACAGTCCAGATATTCGTCTCCTGGTGGAAGACGGCAGATGTCTGTTTTGATACACTTCTCCAGTATGAGATGAGAAATGATATGTTACAGCTATGAGAATTGAGGCCCGTAAACATTTGCTCCGACATAATGGTGGATGCATTTCCAACACTTCCTACCTTTGTTTTAAACCAACAGTGTCAACCAAGTAGATCTCCCACCAGATCCTGATTTTATTTTTGAAGCTTCAATATGGTCACGTCGGTAGTGGTGTCAGATCCTGGCAGCCTGCAGGGCTAATTAAGACTTCAAATAAAGCGTCACACAAATCTCCAATTAGGGATTTGTTTTCTATTTCAATATATTAAAATGCAGAAAAGAAGAGGGGACTCATCAGTTTTGAGGGCCATTTCGCCTGCTGTGCAACATCGGTTATCTAAACTGTGAGTGAAACAATGTCTTCAATCCAACTAAATGAACGCCGGAGGAAATGATACAGCATCTTATTGTTTCTGCCTTAATTTTCTTTTTAATGCGATCCAATGAAATTAAAATGTCTAATCATTTTCCCAGGCACGCTTGTTTGATTCAGTTAATTCCAACAAATCTCTGAAATATCCCTCAAATCTTGTGGCATATTTCCTCTTTAATTCACATCAGTGACCACAAGCAACTTCTAATCACCATAGATTTGATTCAGAGGCCATTCAAAAGAGGCCCCGAGGTTTATCAGTCTCTATCAAATGGATATCCCACTTAAAAAGATGAAATACCAGAAGTTATTACCTCAGATACCTAGAGTGAGAGTGATACAGCTCAGGGCGAGACAGTGAAAAACAACTCAACAATGCTCTTTTAATTAAATGCCTTTCTCAAGTCTGACAGGACCGACCTGTGGTATCAGAGCCTCTGAGAAATGGCACAAAAGGACTGCTCAATGTGGGAAGTCAACAGGATTGCGACAGCCTAAAGGCGAGCCAGCAGAGAGATGGCCTCGGCCCAACTGGTTCCTGGAGATAAGGGGGAACAGAGCGCTTGGGATGGAGCAAATTAAATAAGTCAGGCAAACAGAGAATGACAGTTTAACGTGATATCCAATTAGCAATCAGGGATTGCCAGATGCAGACACATGGAGAAATGTCCACGGTGCCTGAAATGTAGCGCCGGGGAATTGCTAAAATCCCTACACCGTTAACAGCTGGTTCTCATCGCCAGGGGGGGAAAAAACAACAACTCATTGTTTTCTTTGAATGCAAAGTTACTTATGAGTGAGGACAAAAGTCATCACACAAATATATCATCAATGCACAAATAGCTTCAGCAAAAGAAAACACTTAATTATTAATATCTGTGGCTCTTCATATAGCTGCACACATTTGTAGTTATTATAAATAGTAATGTTAACATATATTTTTTAAAACATATTTCATTCAATATATATATATATATTTATTAAGTCCCTTTTTCATGACATGAAAAGCTTCTAGGTGCCGTACACACAGCTGTGCCCAGTAAGCAAAACACACCCTGCGCAGATATTATAATGTGATTCTAAAGTGAAACGTTATGACCCTCACTCATTACTTAATTTTGATCACAAAAAAAATAAAATAATGACCTTTTACTATGTGGTAGGAAATTGCTTTGCAGGTTGGAATAAATATGAGAATAAACCTCGGGAGAGAGAGAGCAGAGAACAACAAGAGATCACTTCATCACATTCAGTGGCAGCTTACGGCATCAATTTAATGAAATATCAAATGTGTCAGCGCGTTAAAGTGGCGGGGGACTTTTAAATGGAGCCACCCCACCTGAGCTCCAGACATGAGGCCATTACTTATTTCACCTGGGCTCACAGTTCCCATCAGGTTTTTTTTGCCATTCGGTTCACATGCAGCAAACTCTGCATACTCATTACCGACGGAGAGCGGCTGCTTTCAACTAAACGAATTTCATGATGCTGCGTCGGTCACACCACATCTAGGGGTACAATGGGTCTGTCAGACTCAGCGAGGGTCCCGGGGAGGCTTGGAAATTTGAGCATTCAATGTGGGTCAGAAAATAGATTTGCAATAAGAAAAGAAAACTCTCTATCAATGCGTTTCAAAATGTTATTATGTGGAAGGTATAAATGGACGCAATTAAAAGTGACTTGGGAAATGAATGTCCTCTCCACTGCTTTAATTAAAACATATTTTAAAAGTATCTAAGATAATAAGATAATGGCACCTTATAAGTATATATTATATAGAAGTGTGTGTGTGATTCATGGCATAATTCATACGGGATCAAACAAATATTTACTATATATACTACTTTATATATTTTTCCATGGGAACACCGAAAGGGGCACGACTTAGCCTCTCCACAGCCACTCGGCTAATAAGGCAAAAATAGACTTTGGTCTCGACCTCGACCTCAATCTTTCTATTTATGTCAATTCAATACCTACTTATATTCAAAGAATGAGTGCGGGGAACTTCTCCCCAACAAAACTTCAAACACAATGTTCTGTCCTCTTGTGGCCCAAGTGGCTAATCTTGCATGTCTAATTGGTACTGCCAGATGTTGAGAAGCATTCCAGTGTGTTACAGAATTAGTCCTCTTGCATAACAGATGTCAAATCGTTCCTCTGAATGAGCATTTTTATTTGGGGGGGGGATTTCTCCAGTTTGTCAAGCTCTGTGGGATCCAACAAGGTGTGGTGAACCTGCCACCGCTGCCCCATTTTACAGTACACTTCACAAAGCGGCCCCCCCTCTGGGATCCGTGTCTCATTCCACACCTGATGTCGGTTCCCCACCTGATCTCAAGCAGTCTCGTAAAAAAACGTAAAAAACGACCACGCTCAGTTTCACAAGCAGATGCCACATCAGACCCGCAGACGGTCCAGATCCTCTGCCTCTGAATGTTCCGACTCAGTTGCATTCAAATGTGTAAAGTTTGGGGCGAGAGTCATTATCTCGATGGAGGCCCTCTGATTGACAGGCAGCGCATTACACTCAGACAAATGAGCACTGTAATAGCTAATTGACCGCTCATTCATGTCCTGAACACAATGTTCTGCGAGGAGGGGAGGGACTGTGTAACTGCAATTACGTCCAGCAGTGGAAGTCTATGTGCTTATCGATTCAGTGTATTTTTTTTTTACTTCCTTTGGGTAAGAAAGTCCGATGCTGTTCCTTGGAGATACGACTAATATCAGATGGGTTTAAATGGGCTACTCTCTTGAAAGCAGTCTACATTTCAAAGTAATCTTGCTGGAGCAGTGTGGCGAGTGTGGTTAAAAGCCATGGCTGATCCAGAGATTACGTTGTAACCCACCCGCTCGTCGCTGAGAGATAAGCTGAAAAAATCCAGTGGCTAAAATATTCATCCCGAGTCGAGCATAAGTTCCCATGACTATTAGTGAATGTGATGCTGCACTCACTTGGTGGAGAACTCATGTTTTAATTAAACCTGCGGTGTTTAGCACAAAGCTGCAATATGTGGCTGCATAATACATACGTTTAAGTTAAGTGCCTCTCATATGAGATCCTTTACGGAGCTGCTGAACTGATTTCAAAGGCACAGAAGCAATGGAAATGAGCTTTATTCGTGAATATGTTGTGGATTATGCGATTGGATAAATAAGCAAGGAGGCAACACACGGCGATGTACATTGTCATATATAGGCAGTTTCTAGAGAGTATGATAACAGAACAGAATTTAAACAGAACTTCCACGTTTAATCTATAACCCACTTCTTCTCCTACGGGGATAAAAGGAATATAGTACACAAAACTGAAGTTAGGTCAGTTTACTCTACTTTAAATACAAGAAAATATGAAAAACTAATGGGATAGATTAGGGTTATGAATGGCCAAAATAAACTGAACCCACCTCTCGTACAGACGAATTGTACAAAAGGGGAGAGGGGAAGATAAAGGAATATAGAATGGACCACAGAAGAAGAAAGGGCCCCATTACATAAACCCTTTCTATAACAACAACAATAATAATAATAATAATGTATATTATATTGTATATTATAGACATATTATAAATCAGGGTAAATTATAATATCACGAAACAAAGTTCAGGCAAAAAAAGAACATCAAAAAAGCTCATTTGAACGGCACCAAATAAGCCATCCTAAACCTGTCCTGATATGAAAATCACCTGCAGCAAATGAAACCCCTGAAATATTAGCAGTCATGTTACATTCAGATAAAACACCACTTGTTCCATGTAAGCCAGGTTATTTTCCATCATCCAGCACGATAACGAAAACACATTGCAGAAACAGGTTATTCGTTCGGTTATCTGAAATGAAGGACATGGAGCATAAAGTCCCATTTCATAGAAAGCTATTACACATAAATCCAATGGCATCCTCCTTGTGATCCTGCAGCCCCCCCCTCGCCCTCCCCTTTTTTTCTCCAGCCATTCCCTGACATTATGGCCACAGACACAGCGAGTGCCCACAGCTGGACATCAGTCCTCAAATTAAAACCACTCATCACCTTCATTCCTACTTAAATGCATCAAGCGAGGAACGGTATTTTATGCTACGTTTAAAATGGAGCTGGCCAGAATCAGTGCATGAAGGACTAAGTGCATAACATACCCGGTGCCGTGAATGCATTTCAGATGACGTTATATGTCTGAAGCCAAAGTCATTTAAATCAAAGCTTTTGCTAATGCACTGAGATTGAGTGGAGGCGTCAGGCCTGCCACATGAAGAGCCATATGTGCTACAGGGCTAGACACGAATCACCAGTGCTTCATCTCCCTTCTTACAACTCTTCTTGCTTAGAAATAAACTTCAGAAAAAGAAATAAACCATTTGTTTTTGCAAAACTGTGTGTTTTTTTTAATAGATATTTATTTATGCAAGGTTAACATGCTAGCTATTAATTAACAGCACAGTTTAAATGAATGGAACTCCTGCTGTTTTCTTTCAGGTCATGGTAACTATGGTTGCTAAAGTCATGTAGCACCAGATATCCAGCAAAAAGTCACCACAAAAACAAACAAAAAAAGTTTCATTCTCATTGAAAACAATTACAAAATGCTGCCCCAGGTTGCTTTAATGCACTCTGTCTGATCAGGTCCTAAAGGTACCGGTATTAATTATAATATTACAAATATACTATTATCATTATTATCATTATTTGATTGTATTGTATGCATTGTGCCGGTATGTAATTGTGGTTTGGCAACACATTTCATGTCATGCCAATAAAGCCTTAGGAATTGAATTGAGAGACACTCTCTTTAGGCCATGTCCATCCCTCCTAAACACAAGCAGACTTTTCTGAGTGACAACCCGACAGCAGCAGACATTCCTTTTCTGACAGTTGACAATGCATCTCAGATCCATGTGCTCCCGGCACGTCCTCGCGGGCCTCAGAAGAACCCATTCAGCAGAAGCTCACAGCGTAACGCCAGGTTGATATCGTCGTATCTGAGCAGGGATCTTGTTGCATTGCTCGGAAGTCAAATTTTTTTTTTCCCCCACATTTCCTATTTAAAGCGTGAAAAGATTAAGACCGACTCAAAATAAAGTGTCTGACATTTACTATGACATTCAGCAAGGCATGCCTTATACTCTGTATCAGCTGTGCATTGACGTCATCTCAATCAAGCTGGAAAATGTGCTTATTAGTGTGTGACACTGCAAAGAGGGAGTACAGTAGACCCTTTGACATAAACAACTGATATCCTTAAAATCAGCAACTCTTTCAGAACAAGCGACTGGTACTCAGCAATCAACAGCTTTGACTGTTTGAGCGTTACGACCCAAATTACAACCCAAAGGGGAATCTTACCAAACACTTACTATGTCTAGAGAAGCCGAAGTCACAGATAAACCAGACGATGAAGCAAATAATTGACTGTTTTTTCACAGGTCATGCTTTCATCATGTGCTGCAATAGTACAGTAATCACCTGGAGGACAACTATGCTTTTAAACAAAACATGTTCCCCTCAAGCAACAAAAGAACAAAGAAGATGTGGGTCATTTCTTGGCTGCATACACTACAAAGCAAAGTGCATTATTCTAAAGATATGCAACCCCCCGCTGTCATTTACACAAAACTACTATGAGTTGCCATATTAAGCATTTGAGTGTCGTTTAAATTAGAGAGAATGATCTTAAGGCACATGATTGAAAATCCCCCCCGTCCCCCCACATGAAAGGGAGTTTTATGAATGATCAAAAGAAAACTGTTCCTTTTCATCAATTTTCTGACATCAACCTTTGTTTTATAAAATCTCCCTAGCTGACAAAAAGATCTAAACAGACTCATATGACCTAAATCAGATCTGTTCTGGCTGCATTCTTTTTTTAAAGGGGGGGGGGAATTGAAGAGCATGCTGCAAATGTAATACTGCGTGTTGCTGATAGTTAATGTGAATGTGGTTGACAGGAAGCCAATTATTAGATGAGAGAAGAGTGCCTGTAAGGCAGGTCAGCAGCATGCTGGACTCACAGCTCACTGGGTAAAATGGCCAGAGGCAAACATTGACCAGCTCATATATTGTGAATCAATCACACACACACCACACACACACACACACACACACACACACACACACACACACACACACACACACAATGAGAGACAGACAATGTCCGTGTGCGTGTTAGGATGTATACATAGAACTCTTAAGCATATCAATAGACCGTGTATGTATCTGCCGTGTATGGAAATGGTTTGAGAAAATGTTTTCGGCATCTGTTTAACGCAATTATCAACAAGCAAATAATGATAAATAAAAGGGAATAGTGAGATCAATAAAATATTAATCCAAAAACTTGCGCCAGAGTGATATTTGATCTTTTCAGGGCATGTTTTATTGATACTTGTTGGGGAAATCTTTTTTCAGGAGTCCTGTGCAGTGAGGTTCGGATATGTTGCGCAACAGCGCCCCTGCTGGTAGCAGGGCCTCCGTGTATCGCTCAAGAACAATAGGCCAAAACTATGGCAGGCAGTTTTAATTTTATTTAATTTAAATAGTTGTCTTTTAGATCACATATTTACTACTATTTACGGGTCACATCAGAAATGTAACTGATAATTCAAGCTTTATAAAATGCCATTCATTCATATCTAAAATTCTTATTTGTATAAAATTGGTATTGTTAAATTCAGAACTTTATGATACATATTTGGTATAAATGTATATTTTAATGAGTAAAAATGTTATTTGCCCATACTGAAAAAAAGATTAATAGTTTACCATATGAATACATGTTTCGAGCGCACGGTTGCTGATCTGTTCTTAAATAATCTTTGTACTTAATTATTCAGCTATGCAACAGTGTTGATTCAAGACTTGTTTGTTTCCCTGAAGAAGTGATGCTCTGCGGTTGACTAACTCCCATCATTTGGTTGAAGCGCGATCCATCACTGCCCCTCACTGTTGCCTTGTTGTTTTTTGGTTGGGCTTGTTAAGAGAATGGATAGGGAATTCTCTTGCACTTGTCAGTAAATACATCAGACAGTATTGCAGTCTCCTCGTGGGCTCATCTGTTTCCCAACTCATTGTTGCATGCTTCACACTCCAATAGCACTCTGGATCCCAGGGACGACTCCACAGTAAACAACAGCACTGAGCAGCACAGCCTAGAGCCTGAGCTGCACATCGCATCGGTCATATCATCTTTTTAATTTTGAAAAGATCTTGGATATATAAATATATATATGTCACTGAAAGATTTCTAAAGATGGCCCACATAGCATCTCTACAGAACACAAACAGCAATAAATGAAAATCAATGTGTTCCTCAGGCCGTCAAGCTAATTTTCTGTTTGAATAGCCCTCATAATGGGTGAGCTACTGCTTAACCTTGTCTTGTGTGGACTAATGTTACCAGACTGCAGGAGCCAGAGGAACAGAGAACGAATGAAAAGCATAGTGACGTAAAACATCTGTAGACTGACCACTTTCTAACTTCATACCATCATTGTGAACCAGTCCAGCTACATGCTACCAGGGAAAACTGTGTTAAGAAAGCAAATAATTAAAAAAAAATCACAGCCAAAATATCCCAAATACACCAAGGTAATGTGTTTCATCAAGCTAATTGAGCTTCTGAAATTGACACCTGTGTTAACATGTGCTATACACATAAATCAATCCCTAGTACATTGCCTTTTAGCATTGCCAACCCATTATAGGCTGTACCATGCTTTATATGCCATGTTCGGCCACTTACAGTTATTTCTCCTGTCCAGTATATAGTCAGAATCTACTGTGTTTAGTTTGTATTAGCAGCATGTCTAAGTTTATGTCTTTTATATCTACTATTGGAAGTTGGGATGTATAAAAAAATAACTTAATCTTTTCATGTACTATATTTCATTATCATGTTGGAATGAATTGCTTTCTATATTTAATTTGGCTTATTTTAATAACATTTATTTTTTCATTGGTGCTTAATCACTTTGTAATTTCGTCTTCCTTTTATCAGGGAAAACTAAACTGTTTTATTTTTTAATAAAGGTTGACTTACCTCGGCAGATTTTGCTCCTTTTATTGTGGAGAGGACTCGGTTGTTGCATATCATTGACGATGATTGCATTTTTCTGTCACCTATACCGTATCACAACATTCCCACCATAGACCGTACCAGTCTGTCTGCTGGATATCGCGCATTTCTGCACATTGCTGCCGCAGAATGACGCTGCAGACTCTTTACCTTTGACCTCGCTGCCGCGACGACGTTGAACCAATCACATTGCTCGTTGTTGAGAGTTGGCCAAGTTACTAGGAGGTTCATACCCTCTCGTCAACATGGTGAGTGCAACCATTCAAAAGAATATATTCATCACAGCAGCATAAAACTCAATAACTCTGAAAAGTGTACGTGTACCTATTTGGCGTTTGGTTAACGATCGCCATTTTGTCTTCACGATGCTATAATAGTGACGCGCGTCCTATAACACCACAGGTTAGCATGTCGTGTTAGCCGTGAGCTAAGATAGCGGCACACACACATATCGCCTCGGTTCCGACTATGTCCTGAAACTGATGCTTATTATGGAAATATAGCTAAAGACCACTAACATGCGGTTAGATTTGGTTACATATTAATTAGTAATTACATTCAACGTTGTCGTTAAACCCAAGACCGATAAGGGTTTGTTTAGCTAGCTAAACAAGTTAGCTGGCTAACTAGCTAAACTCTCACGTTAGCTATACGTAAACCATTATTCTCTACCAGGGTTTAGACAGAGTCTGTAGTCATTCACTACGAGCAGCATTTTACCCGGTAGAAGTTACTTAGCAAGTAGGCGTTACTCAAGTTACTTTTTGATAATGTAAGTTATCAATGATACTTAAACGTCAGATAAAACGGACAAAGAGAAGCGAAAGCGTTTCTTTTAACGTTACTTAAAGGTGAACATCATTATCTTAGTAAAGTACCAGAACCCAAATTAATAGAGCCCTCGGTAATATTAGCTTACATCTAACAATTACATCGGACTTCTTTACATTTGAATGAGTTTGGTCAGCCAGACTCATACATACATACACGTTGTAATTGGCTAACTTTAGGAATGTAAACTTTGATAACGTAATGAATAGTTGAGAGAGAGAGAGAGAGAGAGAGAGAGAGCACAAAACGAACCTGCAATGAGCGCATATGATGCAAGAACAGAGTTTTTTGTGCGACAGCAAAGAAAAGTCCTGAAATTAAAAGTTATTATTTTATTTTTTTTAGCACGCAACAGGAATTGTGTGTAGCTCATTTCGCCAACAAGTCTCAAACCCCTGAACGTTTACGGCAGGTGGTATCCTTATCATTGTATTAGTCCACTGCCTCCTTCTGATCTCCCTCAAAAACCAAAAATCTCCTTCACGCCACTCATATTTTGTTTCACTGGCCTCTATTTTGTCCTTTTTTCCCATAAACGTGTGATCCCCACCTGTATCTCTTTTATGTTTTCTGCATCTTTTCCTAGAATATGTTCCACTGTTTCCTTATCATGACACTGGTAGGATGATGTCCCATATAATGACAGGTGTGCATTATGGGGACATCTGGATGTGGGTGTGTCCTGGTGCCGCTTGCTTGTCAAAAATAGCTAGCAAGAGCTGGAGAAAATTGAGAGACTCAGAAACAAACAAGTGCAAAATTAAAATTGCTCACATCTGATTCTGCTCTTACAAATCTGTGCCTGCGCAGCCACAAAAGTTGCCTTGCATATTGCACAGCGTTCAAACTGTTTTGTGCCGTCTCTAATCTTTTACCATCGGTATACTTCCGTAGAGGTGCAACAAGCTAAAAGAGGTGCAGCATAATAAAACAGCCCTGCAATAAATTGACATTAAGCTTACAAAGTTGAGTTTTAGTTGAAACAGATTTAGAGAGGTGTTGATTGAGGCTGTAGTTTCTGTTTCTGATGCTGTTGAATTGTACTTGGAGGTGTGTAATCTTAAATGTTGTACACCCTGCTTTAATAAGTTTCAGGTTGTGCATGTTTTCATAAAACTTCATTTTTTATCTGATCTACAGTATTGTTATATTGTAGCAAGAAAATCTAAACATTTTAAAAACTCAAGGACGTGTTTGGAGAAACGGCAATTGCAGCGTTACTGAATTAAGCACGCTGCTAATTACGCTTTACACCACTGGCTGTTGTGAGTTCACTAACTCTGTGTGGTGTTTCTTATTCATGACAGTCTTCATCGGACGCTAATAATGGCCCGAGTCAAGCGCCACCTTATCCAGGTGTACCGCCCTCAGGGATACCTCCCCCATTTGTAAGTCCGTGACAGATATGTTTATGACAATTGGCTTTTCACCTCTTGTTGCCAGTCGTCATACAGGGTTGAACTTAGAGTGGTAAATATAAAACGTTTTTTCATTATCGTTTAATCTAATCCAATGCGTTCCTTTTTCTCTCCCGATTGAATTGTCTAGATGGGACCACCAGGAATACCGCCTCATTACCCTCCCATCGGGATGCCGCCGATGGGACAGCGACCACCTAGCATGACTCCTATGCCTCCTGGTATCATTCCCCCTGGTATAATGCCACCAATGGGGGCACCGCCAATGGGACAGGTGAGCCTTGTGGGTTAGTCTCTATGTTGTTGGACTTGACAAACCAAGACCATACCACTTTACCAAAACAGATAAATGAAAAGACTAGATTGCCAATGTTATAACTTTAATAAAGAAGAAACACTTCAAGCAGAAGAAATAACACTGGAATTAACGTATTCGATTTTGGTGGTCAAGGTCACTGTAACCTCACAAAACACATTTTTGGCCATTTCTGAAGAATTAATATGCTCATCCTGACAACTTCACATAAATACCTAATGATATAATTATAAAGTGATGTAAATTTGGACACATATGGGTGTAAATTGCGACTTGACTGGTTGGCGGACGTATGCAACTGAGAGTATTGTAGTCATCTATTTATAAAGCAAAAATTGGTCACATTTAGCAAGCACATGTGGCCCTGTCGTGCATATAAATAGGTGTGATATCAGGAGGTATTCGATCAGGCCACACAAGGTGGCATGGGGACGTAGTCTGGTGTGTTTCTGCTTTACAGATCGCAAGTTGTGGCATCACCACCGTTAAGTCTCACCTTCTCTCCCAAATTGCAAGCACAGACATCAACACCCTGTCTCACACTGTCTCTTTAGACTTCTTCCTGCACTGGGTGGTATGGAAATGCCAGATGAATATTTCATGATGCTTCTTTTATTAGATGCCAGGCATGATGCCACCTATGATGCCAGGGATGATGATGCCCCCTCGCATGCCAGCTGCGGCTGTACAACCTACAGGACCGGTAACTCTTCACTACTTTTTTATTTATTTATTTTTTTTCAGCAGTGCTCTGCTTCACACTTCTTAAAATACACTCCAATCTGTGGAAGGCTAAGTGAATCATTTGCACTGGCAAGTAACACTTTTGGATACAAGTTGCTGTCTTCCCATAAAAAATGGTATATTTATAACCACACGTTGAAGTGAAACAGCTGAAAAACATAATTAAATACAGCTACTGATTAGAATTAAAATGAACACCTGCGTACAACGTGTCCCTTATTCACTGTTGTGTTTGGCTTCAGCTGTAAGCGGTAATGAAACACATGGGCCCTTCACTGTTGATGCTCTTGTTAATTTTTCTTTTATACTGAGAGGTAAGCAAGTTATGCAAATTAGCAACACAAGTATATTTTGAGGGTGTGGAGTTATGTACTTATTAGGAAAGCTTTGTCAGTTACTTTGTATTGTGAATGATGAGTCTGTATTCTCTGCTGATTCATCATTTGTGAGTGTTTCTTGGGGATATAATATACTAATAAAAGTGTCTCTTCCACAGCCTGGTGTTGACTCCACAGGTAAGATTCTTAATTTGTCAGTTTAATCTTGCATTTTTTTTTATTCATTTGAAGTAAATCATCTGACTTTGTTTTGTGTTTTTATCCACACAGCTGCTGCACCTGGAACAGCTGTAAGTGCATAACATCATTTTTCTGTATATGCAGTAATTGCAAGTTTCCTATTTTGATTATTAAGAGTTCTGATCATTAGCTCCAGACTGTTGTCTTCTGTCTTCTCAATAACTGCAGTCTACCAATATTTAATTGGTTCCTTCATCCCTGCAGAGTACCACAAATGGATCTCCACAGGAAGAACAGCCAAAGAAGGTTTGTAGATTGTACTTGGAAAGATAAATGTGAAAGACGTTACATTAACCAGGAGCTGTAAAATCATTGAAAATAGACACAAAGTTAAGTGGTTTGTTGCTTAGTTTTTTAAAAGACTGAAACAGCTGATTTATTTGTTGTTTTTTGTCTGCCTCAGAAGTCCCTGTGGACAGAACACAAATCACTGGATGG
The DNA here is from genome assembly GCF_963514095.1 of Eutrigla gurnardus. Lineage (NCBI taxonomy): Eukaryota > Metazoa > Chordata > Actinopteri > Perciformes > Triglidae > Eutrigla > Eutrigla gurnardus. Next base: position 17,247,832 of record NC_139926.1, read on the forward strand.
GAAAACCTATTTTTACAATACAGAGACCAAGCAGTCCACATGGGAGAAACCGGATGATCTCAAATCGCCTGCAGAGGTACAAACCTTTTTCACTTGCATAACATTTTTAAAGGTGCTAAATTTGAAATTGGGTGCACTAATACAGCAGCAAACTTTGCTCTGTAAGGATATAGTGGGGTAATGTCTACCTGACTAGAGAATTAACTCACACACACTTGCTGTTGTTGAGTCTCGATCATAGATATGCTCTGAATTTGGAATTTATCACCTTTAACATCTATAATAATAAAATAAATAAATGTTTATTTCCCCATGGATCCTAACACCACAATAGCTATCTTTGTGCAGTGTAACACAACTGAAATACTTTGCATTTTTTTGTTTTGCCACCTTTTAGCAAATGCTGTCTAAATGCCCTTGGAAGGAGTACAAGTCAGACACGGGGAAGCCTTATTATTACAACTCTCAGACAAAGGAGTCCAGATGGACTAAACCCAAAGAGCTGGAGGATCTGGAAGGTAAAGAGCTGCTGTCTTTCCATACTGAGCCATACTGAGCCATGCTGTGCTCTATGGATGAGTATTTAACAGCATGATGAATGGTAGGCCGCCGGCTTGTTTGATGTGCAACGGCGATGACGCCATGCATTAGAGTGGGTTTGGGCATCATTGATTTATACACAGGAAGTATGAATACAGGAACACATTGTGGCTCCTGCTGTACATTTATCTCTGCTGTCTGTGTGCTGTTGTCTGCAGTATGCTTTGAAATGAAAACAAGTTTCCTAACAGCTTTCTCCTTTTGTCTATGCCAGCTATGATCAAAGCAGAGGAGAATGGGTAAGAGCTTCCTATTTACCGCTGGTTATTCTTCACAGATGCATGTATTAAAATCACAACAAATACAGTGTTTATTGAAAATGATCTTTCCCTCCATGATCAAAACCATTTTTTATTTATCATGCAGGATTTTCATGTTCATGTAGTGACACTTTATATTCCAGTCAGTGACTTTGTCCTGGTATTCTTCCCATCATGTGTGGTGGTTTGACCCGTCATGGTCTGATTTCAGGACGGCAGAGGCAATGGCTCCTGGCACCACAGCAGCTCCTGTAGTGCAAGCAGATAATACAGCAGCTATGGTAACCGTAATGGAGGTAGAAACGGCAACAGCGGTCTCGGAGGAACACCTGTCTCAGGCGGCCGTGCATCACACAGCTGAGGTCAAGACTGCAGATGCACCTGTGGCTTCCTCAGAGAGCTCAACCGCCACAGAGGCCACAGCCAGGTAAACAGTTATATCTGATAGAGAGACGGGTACTGTCTCCAGTACTCAGACGTACACTGTTAAGCCAGGACCGGAATAGAATCATAATGACACTGGGTTTATGTACACAGCACCCTTTCAACTTAATGTATTCATGGATGAAGAGGTCTATTTTTGGGTCTCATAAATTCATAAATCACCCGATGTGATGAACAGTCAAAGTCTTAAATGCTTCATGCAAACACAGCAAAGTATATGCATTAAGATCTTCTTTTGCCCGTAGTGTTGAAGTCATAAAAGAAGAACGGCCAGAACTTCAGAAGAAAACGTACAAGTGGAACACAAAAGAGGAGGCCAAGCAGGCCTTCAAAGAGCTGCTGAAGGAGAAGGTGAGACAGGCTTTCAAATGGGGTTAACATGAAGACGAACAAGGAGAGCGTAGAGGCTGTGTGATTTCTGCCTGTAGTGCATGTTCACATCACTTGACACTTAGCAGTAAAATATATAACAGTTCAGTCTGCTTGTGTCAGTGTGCTTGACTTACATTAGTATCCATTAATGTGCTTTTACTGTAGCTGTGACGAGCACCATGAATACTTCAGACTTAATGTTAATGTTTAAAGACTATAGGTGAGGACTGCCTCATCAATCGGAGTGGAGCTGGTTTTGCAATGCAAAATATCATCAAGGTGGCTGTAATTTGCCATTAATTGTGAGGTTGATGTTTTAAAATGAAGTAAAACAAGGGTGGGATTTCCAATAGCTGTGACCACATGCGCCTGCGTCAAGTTGTGCAGTCGTGATTCTTGAATTATGAAGGAAGCTGTGGCTGAAGTATAGGGGTTTGGGCTAAACAATAGCGATGAAAGTGGAACTCAATGAAAGTACAATGGTGCCTCTAGGACAGACGGTTAATTTGTTTGAGTTTGGCCACGGTGCGTGAAGCCGCTCAGAGGTCGTGCACCTTTTTGTTATAGGCCACACCTCACACCCACGCACTTGACCAACAGTGCCAACTTTTAGCCGCCATGGGTGAACAACGTGGGTGGGGAAATGTATGTGGACAGAGTGAGCAGTAGAGCTACTGGTCTTAACCCAAAAAAGAAAAGGAAACATTTAGTAAATGGTTTTGTTCTTCAAAAACTATTTCCATATCTAACCAACCAAAAGTGGGTTAGTTATAATCATATGGCCATCATATTATTAAATGAAGCAGCATATATACTATTTCTGTTTATAAATACTGTACATTTTCAATTCCAACAAGTGTTTTGGGTTGTAGACTATTATACATAAGTTTTAAGGTAACACATCAGTCTCCTAATTCCTAATGTGTTTACCAGCACATCTTATACATTGTGATCTTGATCTAATCCCTGTCCTTCCTCATGAGCCCCGTGGAGGTTTTATCTCAATTGTTAAGCTACACCGCCTGTTGCCCTGGCTGTGTTGTGTCGCAAGGCGGTCTAGCACCACCCACCTTGAATGCTGCTATATTTAGGCTCTTTTTAATTTTGTGCACAAAGCTCTCCTCTGAGATTGCTTGCCATTTCCTGCAAGATCTTAATAGCTCTGTCTTTATGATTAGCTTTATTGGATCAAAGGCACAGGGCTGGCTGGGATTAAGACAGTGAGAGAAAGTGGCACGCCTCAGTGCGTTAGAATAACTGTAACAATTTACAAGACAGGCACGCGGTGGAATCGGTTCATAATGTATGAAGGAGTCGCTCTCTGAGAGGCAAGTGGCAGAAAGGGCACTTACGTAAGTCCTCAGTAGCACTTCTTTGAATTATTGCCTCTCAACACCTCTTAACCAGACATCTATTAGTAATTTAGAAAATGTTTTGACTTTTAGACAAAGCAGCACAGGTCATTATTCTCACATGCCTTTTTTCTAACAAAGGACAATAAAACAATCCATTTTCCCTGATCTGTTGTATGAAAATTTGATGGAAAACTTTAATTTTATTCTCTATTTCAGGGTGTGTCCTCAAACTCCTCTTGGGAACAGGCTATGAAAATGATTATCAATGACCCTCGCTACAGGTACATTATTCTCCTGGGATCAGTTTATTCTATTTACAATAGCAAGTGACCACATCTGACCTCCAATTCTTTCTTTTTTTCTTGTGAAAAGTGCTCTTCCCAAGCTGAGTGAGAAGAAACAGGCATTCAATGCTTACAAAGTCCAAACAGAGAAGGAAGAAAAAGAGGAGGCCAGAATTAAATACAAGGAGTCCAAAGAGACCTTTCAGAGGTTTCTGGAGAACCACGAGAAGATGACCTCCACCACCAGATACAAGTAAGTGCTGCAGTGATCTCATAAAGTTATTTTCTGTATTGATTTGTGTTTCCCTGCATTGTCGATATGATTATGCAGATGGGATCAGTGAAAGGTCACCAATGGCTTCTGCACGCCATCATGCAGTCACAGCACTGTTGGCCTCTTCTTCAACCGCTCTTGTCACGCTGTTAATGTAATGTTGCATGGTCTCAATTTAGCGAGTGAGCGGATTTTAGGGAACATTGGGATTTGTTTGTTCTGATGTTGGGTCCAAGGTGCATATGACATCTCATATTTGGATGTAATTCACAACCTTGGTGTTCCGTTTTATCCTCTTTCTCACCGTTTTTGATTGATTTCACACGTGTGAATGCAGCAGAGATGGTAGAAACTGCAACTAGAAATAGCCCCTTTTTTTTTTTTTTTACTAAATATCCATTAATTCAGTCGGAGCAGGGGCTTTTTCTCGTACAAACATTGAATGTGAAAGTCATCGTGACAGACGGAGGGGACGGTCTGATCGACCAGTGACCTTGACAGCGAGCCAGTTCCAGAGTTCTTCTAGCAGGGGGGTTGCTGCGGTGGTGGGCTGTAATCTGGGATGGCTCACAACAGGCCATTGGACTGGATAGCAAGGCTGTGTGTGTGTGTGTGTGTGTGTGTGTGTGTGTGTGTGTGTGTGTGTGTGTGTGTGTGTGTGTGTGTGTGTGTGTGTGTGTGTGTGTGTGTGTGTGTGTGTGTGTGTGTGTGTGTGTGTGTGTGTGTGTGTGTGTGTGTGTGTGTGTGTGTGTGTGTGTGTGTGTGTGTGTGTGTGTGTGTGTGTGTGTGTGTGTGTGTGTGTGTGTGTGTGTGTGTGTGCCTCCTTTCATTTAATACCTTAGATATTTTCACATTTAATCAACACAACTGTGCATCCAGTGGCTTGCACTAACTAGCATTAAAAACGAATGTGTTAGAGGTAAATTTGGCTTGTAAAATGCTGCCCTCATGTGGGTTATTGTATGAAAATATCCTAAATGTGTATGTATGTACTTGTACTTGTACTCCAGGAAAGCAGAACAGATGTTTAATGAGCAGGAGGTGTGGAGCTGTGTACCAGAGAGAGACAGGCTGGAGATCTATGAAGATGTATTGTTCTATCTTGCTAAGAAAGAGAAGGTAAGGCTTTGTTCTTCAATTAAGCCTAAACTCAGCTTGGTTTAGCCTGTGCAGAGATTTTCTTTCTGCATGTTTATTATCAATCGGAATCAATTACATTATTATAAGATGGGGCTTTGTGAACACTGGTACAATTAATATCTTGTTTCCTCATCTGCAAAATGTTTTCAGGAGCAAGCCAAGCAGCTGAGAAAGAGGAACTGGGAAGCTCTGAAGAACATTCTGGACAACATGGCCAACGTCACATACCGCACCACCTGGTCCGAGGCCCAGCAGTACCTGCTAGACAACCCTACCTTTGCAGAGGACGAGGAGCTGCAGAGTATGAGAGCAGAAATTAATTTACCTAATTTATAGTTTATAACAGATGTTAGTGAGGAGACAAAGTTTCTACCTCACTTTAGTTGAAACTATTAGGTTCACATGGTTCCATCTCAGTTCTCACTGTTAATACGTGCTGTTACCTGCTGACAGATATGGACAAAGAGGACGCCCTCATTTGTTTTGAGGAGCACATCCGGGCGCTGGAGAAGGAGGAGGAGGAGGAGAAACAGAAGACTCTTCTTAGGGAGAGGAGAAGACAACGCAAGAACAGAGAGGCCTTCCAGGTGAGAACCAAGGAGGGTCAGAAGAGAAATTATGGTTTCATTCATATCATATCATATCATTGGGTTCCAACACATGCATAATAAAAAATATGGTCTGAACAGATCACTAGCTATTGGGAAGTGCAGCTGGTGATCATAGAACACAGGGCGCCTCACGGTAATTTCCCTGAGGCATCTGTAGGGTGGGTGTCATAGTAGCCTAAGTTATGGCTCAGAAATACACTGTTTGCAATTATTAAAAAGATATTTTATTAGAAGACCATAAAGAAATACTCCAAGGCTCCAGACCAATGTCCCAGCCTTTATTTAATAGCCTTGGTGAGGGCAAGGCAAACGCTTGACAACTGTAAGTCACCATGTCAGGGAATGAAGTGCTGGCTCGATGTCCTAAATTTACTCGTCATGTTAAATTAACCTCATTGCAAAAGTAAATTACTGATTCAGTGTGTCTCAAAAGGGAAAAAATATATTTGCATAACCATTGGAAATCGGTTGCTGTCCTTAATTTGTATTTTTGTCGTTTTCTCTCAGAAATTCCTGGATGAGCTCCACGACCACGGTCAGCTTCACTCCATGTCTGCTTGGATGGAGATGTACCCGACCCTCAGCTCAGACATCCGCTTCGCCAACATGCTGGGCCAGCCGGGTAGGGCAGCAGGCCACAGCAAACATGGGCGCCACACGTCCACGTGAGCTGAATGCTCTGAAGCACTTGGATGTGTTACACAGACAGCAGCACATGACATGAACACAGAAATAAAACAGTGCACTCATACACCGTTTAATTGAGATCATATTTTTTAATATATTTATTTTTAACACTCAGCTCACAGATTCTGAATAATAATTGTTATTGCTTCATTATTTTATCCCACATCTGCTGTTGGACCCTTTTTATTTATTTATTTTTTGCAGCATGTTACAAATTGCTTGCGTCCTTTAACTTCTCCCATCTATCGCTGCAGGTTCCACTCCCCTCGATCTGTTCAAATTCTATGTGGAAGACTTGAAAGCCCGCTACCATGATGAAAAGAGGATCATCAAAGACATTCTGAAGGTACGCTCATTGCATCTCTGGTGTATTTATATCTGACATAGTGTCGCAGGAACACACTGTTGCCCATGTCAGTGTATATTTTTTAAGAGGTTTGCTGTGATATTTTATAATTTTTGTGCCGTGCAACTTGTTAAACGTTTTGCTTCCTTTGTGATTCCAGGACAAAGGCTTTTTGGTGGAAGTCAACACTAGCTTTGATGACTTTGGATCAGTCATCAGCTCAGATAAGAGAGCGACCACGCTGGATGCAGGAAACATAAAGCTGGCATTCAACAGTGTGAGTGTTTTCCCCCCGCTAGTTTTTCTGATGCCGGTAAATAAATGTAAGGCAAGAGAACCTTTCTGCATCTTTGGCTCTCAGACTTAAAACTTTATGTTAAGGCTGTTTCCTGGTTGTATTCATGTTTTTATTGTTTATATGTATTTTTCATCCTCTTTGTGTGTAGTTACTGGAAAAGGCAGAAGCCAGAGAGAGAGAGCGAGAGAAGGAGGAGGCCAGGAAGATGAAAAGGAAAGAAGCAGCATTTAAGAACATGCTGAAGCTGGCCACACCACCCCTGGAGCCGGAGACTACATGGGAGGGGGTACGCCCTTTATGCAAAATATACTTCATAATATACCATATTTTGATGGTTGCGAGTATCACGTCATTGTCCTTGGTGTGTTTTGTGGTGATTTCAGATCAGAGAGAGATTCTTAAAAGAAGCTGCCTTTGAAGACGTAACTCTGGAGTCAGAGAGGAAAAGGATATTCAAAGACTTCATGCATGTCTTAGAGGTAAGTCTGTCTGGACAGTGGGAATCGGCTGGATTTCACAATATTGACGATGAATGTGATGAAGTTTTAACGAGGCTTGTTTTGTTTGTTTTCAGCATGAATGCCAACATCACCACTCCAAGACAAAGAAGCACTCAAAGAAGTCCAAGAAGCACCACAGGAAGCGATCCCGCTCTCGATCCGTTAGTAGTCCTCACCCCTGTGCACCAAACCATTTAGAAGTCAATAATCTACAGGAGCACCTTTTCCTTGATCTCAATACTGCACAGCATGGCTCGTTAATCTCTGCATTACTCCACTGTTTTGACAGGGCTCAGAGTCTGAGGATGACGAATACCACAAGAAGAAAAAGAGGTCACAGTCCAAATCTCCGTCCGAACGTTCGTCTAGTGGAGAATCTGGTGAGTGGCTTTTAAAAGCTCTTTATTATTGTGTGGAAGAAGCGCAGCACGAGTGACATTTATTGACATTTTCTGCCCGGAAATAGAGAGAAGCTATAAAAAATCCAAGAAGCACAAGAAGAAGGGCAAGAAGAGACGTCACAAGTCGGTAAGTACACAAGAAAACCCTGTTTATCGGACGCATACGTATTTAATCTGCGCGCATGTTTGTGTCTTTACGTGCACTGATTGTGATTTCAACAACCAGGCGTCGCCAGAGTCTGACAATGAGAAGAAAGGCAGAGAGCGCGATGGAAAGCGTGAAAAGGACTTGGAGAAAGATAAAGAGAACGACAAGTCTCGGGGGAAATCTCGCTCAGACTCTAAACAGAAGTCTCCTAAAAGAAAAGCAGCAAAAGAGGAGGTAGGTTTTCTTTATTACTGTATCATTTTTTAATAACATTTATTTTAGAAAATTATGTTTTCATGTTGCCAAGGTTACCTGATGTACTTAAATAGTTACCATAGATAGGGAGGTAAGCATCACTATGAGTGAAAACTCACTCACTCATGTTTAGTTAAGTTCCTCGTTGTTTACGTAACACCGAGGCCTTGTGTGTTGTGTTCAGGGCGGCTGGGACACGTCAGGCAGTGAGCTGAGTGAAGGCGAGCTGGAGAAAAGGAGAAGAACTTTACTGGAACAGCTGGACGCACCTTGATGAATTCACCTCTGCAGCTCTATTATTGTATTTGTACACTTCAACAAACATGCATTCCCCTCCGAGCTCATCTGACTGCGCGGGGCGTACCACCCGGGACGGACTGCGTGAAACAGCACCGTCCTCCGGTATTTATGGGAATGTGCGACACTGAGCTTACACTTATTTGGTGACTAATTTGATATCAGGAAACTGATCAGCTGATCAACCTTTAAATGTCAGATTGTCTTTTTGTTGGCTTTGTTAGTTTTTTTGTTTGTTTTTTTTTTTAGTTGACTGTAGATGTACATGTTTTCCATTGCCAATCATTTTTATATTCAATTAAAACTATCACTGACCGTCGTTCACCAGGAAAAGTAACGCAAGAAGAAATTGATTTCAGGGCAACATATCTTTCATTATCTCTGGACGCCTTCAGAGATAATGAAACAATATATTTGATTTGGTTCAACTTAACTGCACCTGTATTTGCAAGGGATTGCCCAAAAGGATTTTAATTGGCGCATCTGTTAAAATTGATATACTGTAGTGGAATGTAATAAAATACTGTTTCAATGGATACTTGATGGTCTGGATACTTCGGGAGATGTTTTCATGTCATTTCTTACATTCATGAGAAAGGCAGACCTACAAGCAAACCCTCCTGTTGTTCTACAGGATCATGTCATAAATAAACCAGCTGCTAGGACAACGAATCTGTGGAGGGATTCATCAAATTATGTGGACGACCAGTATTTAATGTAGTTAAATAATGAATGTAGGAAACGCTAAAATGACGCTGCCGGTTAGTCATCAGGTACATCTAGTTTAACAGATCTGCAGTGAAATCAGGAATAATGGTGACCTGCTGCAGTAGATTTATTTCCCAAAGAAATAGAATAAAATAATAACAAAGGCAAGTCAATGTAAATAGTTTTATTTGATCATATTTATTGAAAATCTCATATCACCTATTTTTTTTGTTTTTTAAAAAAAAAGCTTGTTATTTTTGTAATAAGCACAAACTGCCTAAAATACATTTCTGGTGAAAGTAAAAAAAACAAAAACATGCCAGTATTATCCAGTTAGACAAATGTTACCAGTACAGACTGAGGTTGAGAGAAAAAGGAGATGAACGGCAGCACGTGCTTCAGTGGAAATAATTAAAGGAGGGTACACCACTACGCCACAAAACCAGCTATTCACGGCTCAACTAATGGAAAATAGTCGTCTTAAATACAATGTGTGTGATGAGGAGTTTAAATCCATTCAAATGTACCAACGCTTATTAATCAGTCGCATGATTTGTAGCTGGCTTTGTTGCATCTGTGATGTACCCACACGACCGCGACACACAGTTCAACACACTACTGTAGATTCTGGCTGCATTTGGCTTCATTAAATATACAACAAAAAAAAAGGAAACAAAAACTATAAGTTAAAATAACATTCAAGTTGTATAGCACAAGGCAATGAAAACTTTTGTTTAAACAATATGTACAATATTAACCATCTGGTAATGTGAAATTAAGTAAAAAAAAAAAAAAATACTTGTAGCAAAATATCTGTACATTTAGGAAACTGTGTGGAGTACTTTGTTTTGCCATGTTTTTAATGAACATGGACACACAGATCAAGGATACGATTAAAGGAATCATTTCAGTGGTTAAATACTATACATTAAAATTACAACGTGAGTAGACGCACTAGCCTGGAATATAATTGACCTGTAAAAACAAAAAAAATGGACAGAGATGAAATGCAAAGTTAGCCTGTATCCAGTTTTGACGATGTTACCATCCAGTGGGGTTCGGTATCTTTTGTTGTCTACGTTTTGGTAGAAAATATATTTTATATTGCTGTACAGACTCCTTTACTAGTCATTTGTTCCCTGAAACCAGACAAATGCAACATTTTAATTGGACGGTGGAGCTTTATGTTCTATGGAAGAAGAGCTACAAATCCAGGCTTGATCCAGAACTGAAGTAACACGTTATGAAAGAAGTCAGCATGAAGAGAGGCCCGATATATACAATTCACATTAGTCCGGTCTCATTTGGAAATGGTTTTAATGTCTTTTTCTTTCATTCATAAGCATCCTTATGTTCTCTTTAGTACAAATATAGTTTTATTTTTTATCACCTTCTTCACGCCTGACCATCAGCCCTTTTTTTTTTTTTTTTTTAAAGTAAAAAAACCTAATGATGTTTGAGCACGTCTGTATAGCAAGAGGAATGGAAAAGAGCACCGGAATGTACCAAGAAACCACGGCGTCGAACTCGACACTCGAAGATGGAATATTTGTAACAGCTAAAGGGAACGCATCCCATACATTCTACATTATTTCCCCAAGGAAGTTTCTCTTCACGTGGCTCTTAAGGCCACCGCAAGTCCAGTTTTACACATTTTACAATTAAAGCCAGGGCAAGTTGTATTGCTTTGGGGGTATATTTGGGGGGGTATTAAAACAGTCACGACATTAGCCCACAAAAATAGGTTCAGGCACTTGGCTCGTCTGTTTCTGAATCAACTTTTCACACGCTTTAAATTCAGTCCCATACATGTCCCAGTCCTTCATAGTACAAAGCTGCTACTTTACCACAGACATGGAATAACGTGTTCTCTTATGTAATATATATAAATATATATATATATATATACACATCTCTATGATTGCTACACTCTTTCACTTATCATCCTTCACTCTGCATCGAACCTCCTCGTCTCCCCCTCTCTTTCACATTCCCGCCATCTTCTCCCCCCCCCCAGCACATGCACCGCTCCCTCGTCACACGACCACTTCGCCGCTGTTCACCGGCCGCAGGTTCTGATCATCAAAGCGTCTCCTGACGCTCCTCCGCACAGCGTCCGCTCGCCTGTAAGGTTGATTCCTCAAATCTGAGAGGAAAGAATGGATCGGAAGGGGGGGGGGGATAAAAGAGCCGTCAATCATCTCGTTGAGGCGTTTTGATGAGCCCTCATGCTCAGAGTGCTGGCAGCCTGTCTTTCAAAGCAGCATGAGTTCTACACAGAAAAAAAAGCCTTGCAGGTCAGCTGTCTCTTGGTATTACGACAGACAGGCTGCAGGGTCTTGCTTGTAAGAATACCTTACGTGCATCTTGGAAAACCAAGATGCACCCTCCCGACAAAAAGGGAGAATAAACTACTGAAAAGAGCTGCTTTATTGTATTGTTAGACATTCTTATTTATTGCTATAGATGAGCTATAATGAGGGGAGAACAGAGTGAAAGGTATGTCCCTAAATGAGACATTCAAACAGGAAGGGAGGTAATAAAGAGATGCTTGCCAGGTTTGGGACACATCCACCACTACAGGTGTGCTACTGGAGGAGTTCCTTACCCTCGAGTGGACATTGGGAAATTTAGTAATATTATTCTTCTTTAGGGCTAGATGAAGAGAAGACAAAATGGAGGTTAAAAATGGAGGAGGAGGAGGCTGACCAGAGCATGTCAGCCCGACATATTCACACTGGCTTTGCCGAGAGAGCGCTGCGAGAGCAAAGCAGAGTGGCAGCAGGCTGCATGGGTGGAAAGGCCAGAGGAGGGTGAGGGCATGAGACGGGACAGAGCTGGAGGATGTTAACTGGTTTAACTGGCAGGGAGGAGGATCAAAGCTTCTTCTGCTTCTTTCTTTTTTTTTCTGTTATAAACTCAGACTGCTTTGCGGAGTGGCTACCAGCAGGATGGAAAAAAAAGAGCCCATTTTAAAACTTCCAGTACAGAGCCATTATGAACTGAAATAAACAAGAGATGGTTCCAGGATACAGCAGGATTGTTACAGCATCTTCACCAAAAACCAACCAAAGCATGCGTGCAGCCAGCCAACACCAATTATTAATCAAGTGAAACAACCTGGCTGCATGTTAGTAGCGCGTGCACACACACACACACACACACACACACACACACACACACACATGCAACTGCAAAGACAGACTGAACACAAGTGATTATTCCTATGTAGACATCATGCAGAATATTAGCAAGCCTGCCACCGTTTGACCGAGAGGCGAGCTGTCAGCAGGCGGCAGCAGCAGGCACAGCATATGGGCTGACTGGGAGCGCGGGGATGCATTGTGGGAAAGCGTTAGCGATGAAGCAATCGGCATGCAAGCTGTATCGGCAGCAGTAATGATACGTGATAACAATACACACAAACATTCATTTGTCATTCAAATATTGATTGAAACACACAGAAAAGCAAGTTATAATGCCACAATCAGACATGAGTCATACCTGCCATATAGATGATGACTGAAGCTTATTTATATATATATATACATATATATAAAAATATGTAAAAACACACACACAGCATGCACACTGCACACACACACAGGATTAATCTCATTATTTAATTATCTAATCGGTGTCAGCGATAAACCCTCAAGTATTTGATTCAATTTGATTCATGCATTCTTTTTTTCACCACTAGATGGCAGCTTAGCATCACATTTCTGCACCAATACTTGATGAGAAAAAAGTACACTCTTCACCAATTGTGATCTCCTGTCGGTGCACATAAGAGCATGACCTTGGAGACCGTTACGTCTGTGACATTATGGTTTGCCGTGACGGACAAAAACGGTGATAAATGAGGGTGTCGCACTTCATGCATGTGGGCGGAGAAAACCGTTAGCACCAACACAGAGTCATGCTCAAGAGGGAGGAAAACACGTGGACACGCACGCCCAAATACACACATTCGGGCGTGTGTGTGCAAAAAAACAAAAAACAAACATGAGATGGGACACGGCGTCCACACGGGTCCGAGTGTGTGAGGGGTTGAGTGTGACCGTTAAACGGGGAGGATGTGCGGAGAGGCATGCAAGGATGGTGGAGAGAGAGAGACATAAAGTTTTGTTCCAGCAACCTTAGAGAAGAGAGACAGTTCTACAAGCTTAGTAATGGTACTCGTCATTGAGGGCGGGCTCGCAGAAGAACCGAGAGCCACGCTTGGCTGTGCGGGCGGTAAAGGGCACTGTCTTCAGCACTGCATTGAGGACAACAAGGACAACAGCCAGGACAAGACAAGACAAACACAGTATAAGAAAAGCAGACTCCTACAGGGGAACAGCACTGGTTAGCACTAGGCAAATATCCAACAACAGCATCAGGTGGGGCCAGGGGCAAAATGTCTCCATGAAGGCTCTGATAAAACATTTACATTTTACTATAAACTCTTTGTTTGTTACGATACAGCAAAGTTAGATTGTTCCAATGCTGAATTGTTAGAGGACTTTTGACACATTTACATGTATTGCCTGTACAACTAAAATGAGTCAAAAGCTTACTTTAGTCAAAGTACATAAGTATTAACAACAAAACATGCCCTCAGTATATTATATTATTGTATTAATACTAATGCATCAATTTGTAAGTAGCCTTTCCCTCTTGTAGCTGGTGGAGCTAGAGATGATTGAAACAATAATAACATAAAATATTAACTTATTAAACTTTATATGTAAAACATATATTTTTAAAAGTAAATCACAGCTATTAGAGCTTATAACTTCTTATATCGGCCGATTTTAGCACATTACAGCTATAAATCGTATTGGCAGATAATTGCATAAGAAATTGCAGCATAGATACCTGCTGTCCCTGGTTTGTCCACCAGAGGGCACTGACAAATAATTTTTAAGCTGCGAAATGTTGCTCTAAGTATTAAACAAAAACAAACTCAAGGGATCTGTATGTTTTGTAGTAGTTAAAGAGGTCAAAGAGGTCAAATATACACATTTAATGGAGTGATAGTACAATATTTATGTGTGAAATGTAGCTAAAAAATAATTATATAATATATAAAGTATAACTTTACTTGAGTAAAGTAAAGTATCCATTCCACCACAGCCCACGGCAATTTCAGTCAAAGGTGTATTTATTCCCCTCTCATGGATTAATATTCCAGGAGCTAGTCACGACCCGGCCCCGTCTACGTACAGATGGTGTTACAAAGCGATGACAAAGCATAATTAAGATTAGCAATGATCTTCGCTGAACTGTCAGTGTATGTTTGTACTCATTCGGTTATAAACCGTTAGTTCTCAAACATGACAGCTGAATTTTGAAAGAGCCAGAGTCATTGTGTTAGTTGCTTTAGATCACCTGCGTTAATGACTGAATGTATAGCATCAGAGAGGAAAGTTGCAGAGCACCCTGTACTGTACGTGTGTGTGTGTGTGTGTGTGTGTGGCAGCAGACTGCAGCCCGGGCCCAGGTGGCGTTACCCGTGATGATGTCCTCTATGGCTCCATCTTTGCCTTCGTAGACGTGGCGGCTGTCTTTCACCTGTTTCTTCCTGAGCTCCTGGATCAGCTCTTGCTGCTGCCGCTTGTTCTTATGCGATGGAGACTGAGGAGACAAACACACCGAGACGTTTTTTTTTTTAATGAGCCGTACTTCTCAATTTATTTTAAACCTCGAACCTGCTTTGGCTCCATGTGTCACTTCACTCTGCAGGTTTGTGCATGTTTGAGTAAAAGGAACCAATTAGGAAGTGTGCTGATCCTGAGTGGATGTGATGTGGCTCAGCAGGGTGTCAGACTGCAGACCCAGATAGAACTACACCCGGCAGGTAGTCGGGGGCTCAACTAATCCTGTCATCAGGAATGTGGAGGACGGGAGGATGAAACGGACGGAAGTGGGACAAGCTAAAACCTTTTGGTCTTCATGATCCACTGTAGCCTCCTAGCCTTGGAAGTGGGGGGGCGGGGCTTACCTTCTTGTCACCCTCCATCATGGCCTCCTGTTCCAGAAGTTTCTCCATCAATATCTGCTCCTGTCTCTTTTTCTGCTCGTTGTCCTCCTCTGCTTGCTGAGGACACACACACACACACACACACTTGCATTGTGGGAAATGTAGGCATCATGAAGACATGACATATCTGGCTGTGCTGCACCTCTTTTAGAGTTGCACCGTCGGAGCGTTTTCTCCGACTAGTTTTGTGTGACCGTGTGAGAGACGATCGTCCAACTCACCCTGTAAGCCTTGACAAATCTCACAAACACAGGGAAGAAGACGGAGGGGGGTGTGGTTTTGGCGTTCTCCCCGAAGAACTTGACTGCCTCATCGTAGGCATCCTTTTAAAGACAGACAGTGAAGGGACTTAGAAAACAAAGAAAAAACCGAGGCGTTAGATATTCTAAGCAAAGCGAGGAGTGCTCATGTCACCTGTGCAATCTTTGCATCGTCCTGCAGTTTCTTCAGCTTGCTCTCGTTGTGCGTGATGAAGTCTTTGAGCATGGTGTTGTGGCCGTGCATGCTGTACTCTCTTTTGGTCAGCTCCATCCCTCTGGTCAGCTCCTTCACATCCAGCAGGACGTTGTCCAACGACACTGTGAACGCGAGCGACACATTGAAACGCACTGAAGGAGAAAAGGTCACGGCAGGTCAAAGGCAATCACCGTCCGACTCACCTGCTGCAGCTTTCTCCACGTAGTGCAGCTCGTTGTAGAAGAGAGAAACTTGGGAGTATTTCTCCTTCACCACATTGGCGATGTAGTGTAACAGAGTTAGCTTACGATCGGTCGACTTAGTGTCAAGGAGCTGTAGAGAAATTAAAACAGAAGAAAATACAAAAAGATTGAAATTTTATAAAAAAAAATACATGGAAAGAAGAAGTACTTTAAAGTCAACTTACCAAGTCTAAACTCTGCAGCTTGAATCCGTACACCGCTCCTCTTTTGCTGCTGTTCATGTAGTTCCCGAGTGCCAAGATGATCTGGCGAACAAGAACGGACAGGAATGTGAAAGAAGAACTTCGCCATCGTTCAAAACATTGTGTTCAGGCAAAAATCAACGAGTTACCTCGAGAATTTTCTTCAGCTTCTGGGACGACTTGATGGACACGGACGCTGCGATGACTGCGTGGATTTGCTGTGAGGGAAACGGAGAGGACGACATGAGGACATGGCAAATTCTGCGAGACATTATGTCCCGTCTTCGAAAAGATCCGCTACTCAGTCAGTGATTCAAATATCCCAGTTCTCACCGGCGTGAGCATCTGCACACTCTCGCAGAAGTTGCCGATGAAGGCCATGATGGTCATCTTCTGCATGAGCCGCTCGATTTTACTGAACTGCATCATGAAGCGGTCCTCGTCTGTCAGGCTCTCCAGCGGTTTGCGCTCCTTCTCAAACTGTCGCATGACTTTAATCTCATTCTCTGTGGGCTGGAAGCGCATCAGACACTCCACGAAGTCCACCGGCAGAGTTCGCAGGTCAAAGCTGAAAGACGGCGAGAAACGGGAGGCCAGAGATAGACACAGAGCACGTTACAGGAACACGCTTCATCATATAAAAACAAACATCAAACACCAGTATTCAGTCATCTTTCTCATTCAGGAAGAGAACTACATGCATAGCGAGCATTTAAGAACACCAGAAGAAGAAGAAGTATTATGGTCTTTTATTTTGAAGGGGCTTACATCTGAATGGCCTTGCAGATCTCCTCAGGAGTCTTCCCCACTTTCCTCAGAGTGATGGCCAAGTTCTTCGCCCTGTTGGAGTCCAGTAGTGTCACCTTGTTGGGCCCCTTCTGGATGACCTTCTGCTTGCTCGTGATGAGGTCGACGGCCGGGCCCTGGGCTTTCGTCTTAAACATCTCCTCGAACTCGTCCACGTTCAGGTCCTTAAAGACGCAGACGAAGAATTGGGTTGATGTTTTCAGCGGTAAAAGAGGCTGGAAAAGGGACTAAATGGCCGCCGACTCTTACCTCGAGTATCCTCTCGTCGTCGATCTCGTTGAAGACGGTCCCGTTGATCTGGTTCGGTTTCAGGGCCACCCAGTTGAAGACGGGCATACGGAACTTAGTCTTGATGGGTTTCTTGATCTTAACAGCTACACGGGGAACAGGAGAGTTAGCACGGCGTCCCCATCTACTACGAGGGTACGCACACATGACCATTCACACACACATGCAGGTGGAAGGGTAGACGGGTGTCGGTGACATGAAAACATACAACCCTAAGTCAAAAAAGAGGGAAGCCTTTAGAACAAGGCCAAAGGGTTTATACCCGTACAGTAAATGGTACACATGGTGAGGACATCCTGTCTGGGCCGGTGACACACTATTTATCGGACAGATTATGGCTATTTGTGGCCCCCTGGGCTGATTCACTGAAGCTGAGCATGGGGGTGGCGCCGGTTTAGCCACAGCGAGGAGGTGTTAGCAGGAACGGGAAGATAAGGCTGTCACGAGAGGGGAGACAGCATTCCAGCTCTGCTTAACGGCTATCACTTATCATCGGCGTGCCATAGCAGGTCACAGTGTCTCAGCATGCAACCGACACTGAGATGTGGTGATACTTCAAAACACACACACACACACACTAACACACACACACTATAACAAAACCACAGCAAGGTGTGAAGATAAACCATGCAGAATTTGGAAATTTGGTATTTTCTGTTGTGTAAAAAATCATCTAAATGGTTCACGGAAAAAGAAAAAGAACAGCAGAAGAATTCACAGAGCCACAGTTTACATGTTTTTGGATTATGTGGTTGTACTGTATATTCTGCCAAGCCACTGTTAGAAGTAGCAAAATAAATAAAAAGAGAACGTTAAGAAACCATGTTTCGAAGAGACGTGACACAAACGTTTTTTTGTTGTTTTCGACGGGGATTCATATAATAGACTGAAAATGCCATTTTCCAAAAACGTGTAATAAAGAAAGGAAGGAAACAGTGGGAGGACAAAACACCAAACACGACAAGCAGAACCTACAGAAAAGTTTGATGGGTCCCTCTGGTTGGCAGGGAAAAAAAAGAAACAATTCAAAGAGAAATCATTAAGAAATTAGAGGTAGTGAGAAAGCTTAGACATGCACTTCTCAAACACACAAGTAAAGCTTTCAGATAAAGCATAAAAAGGGGGGTTTCCACAACAAAACTGGCATCCCTGTATTTTCTTCTGGGCATTACACACACAAACCTATGCAGGAATATTAGATGACCTCACCTGCTAGCCCAGAGTTCATGATGACAGTGGGCGTCCCGACGCCGGGCAGTGGGGGAGGCGGCGGTGCTAAGAAATGTGAGGCTAGTCCTAGGGGAGGAGGAGGAGGTGGAGGGGGAGGAGGCGGCGGCGGTGGGGGTGGGGGTGGTGCTGGGGGAGCTGCTGCTGCAGGAACGGATGACGATGGTCCATTTGACACTAGGAGAGAGGAAAGAGACGCTGCTTAGCATCACATTTTATCCGACATGCAAACTGTGTATATCCACTCCCATCTCCTCTCTAAATGAAACCTACATGTGCCGTTCACTGGCGGTGGAGGGGGCGGAGGAGGCGGCGGTGGGGGAGCCGGCGCGCCCGCTACAACTCCCACGTGATTCGGACCGACAGCTGCGCCGTTTCCTCCCGTCGCAGCACCCGGCGAGCCCCCAGCGCCGGAGGGTGGCGAGGGCAGGATGGAGATGTCTCCGTCTCCCTTCTTGTGGATCTTGATGGTGCCTTGTCTCTCCAGCTCGTGGATCTTCTTCTCCAGGTTACTCTGCCGCTGGATGGCCTCGTCCTTCTCCTTCAACACCTGCCGCAGCGAGTGCACCTGCGAGCTGGTGTCCGTTAAAACCTCCTGCGTGGGATTGTAGAAATAGAATACTTGATATTTCTGCAATGAGCCTGTTAACTCAACAACCAGCTGGAGGAAATGTTTGAGCCTGACCCTGATCGATTCAAGGTCCTTGTTCCTTTGCATCAGCTGCTTCTCCAGCTCCACTATCTTGAACATGGCCTCGTTCTCCGTGTCCTGCAGCTTCTCTGTAATCTGGGAGAACAATAGCCGGGAGGAAAAGGGCAACAGTGACATGAAGTCATTGCGACGGTTACATCCAGCTCAATACGACAACGAAGTAATCCAGTGGGGCACTGATGTCAAGTATTTATAATATGTTTTTCTCTGGATTAAAACAGATGATCAAGACTTATTAATGTAACAAAAAGTGTGTGTCCAAATATCCCCCCCACATGACATCCCATGCTGACATCTTGGACATTAACATGTCGCCGTTTGAGGCGGTTTTCAGAGAGTGAAATCAGAAGGATGAGGGATCTCACATGCGACATGTTCTCCTCCAGCTCCTCCACGCGCTCCAAGGCGGCGTTTTTCGTCTCGGCATCCTCCAGCAGGGCTCCCACGTCAAACACGTTATCCAAATAGGCCTGGATCTGAACCTGCAGCTTATCACTCTCTGTATGCTTCAGCTTCTAGAGAGAACGCACACACAAAAAAAAAAAGATACTGTGATGATAAGAGTGAGGCGGTGAGGGAGCGAGGGGGGAGGAGACATTTACTTTTACAGTTCACTGCATGAGACGGCCCAGACCCCGAGGCCAGCATTGATCTCACCTGTGAGGCAAGGCAGGAGACGAGGATTTACAGAAGTGACAGATTTTTTTCCTCTAGTAATGGAAATGTCATTATGGACTGGTTTTCTCTCTGCGCTTGCCGTCTCAGGGGTGCTGTAATGACAACCCGTGCTCCGGATTGAGCTGTATATTAAGGAGCGGGAGATTCGGGCCTGTCTGTGAATTCGTCCTGCAGCGTTAAATCTACTCACATCTAAGTAGTCGTCCAGACACAGCTTGGTGAAGTCGTACTGTAGGTGAACTCTGAAGTTCATGTCCTCCACTGAGTGCACAACTATGTTGATGAACTGCATGCAGGCCACCTGGGGAACAGAAATAGAAGGAATGCAGTCAGTGAATACGGATTCTCGGTATATTTTAAAACCCTGCGTCTGATGCCAGCTGGCAACGCACGGTAAAAATGTGTTACTAGACACATTTACAGGTTTGGTGATCAGCCTGATAATTCTGTAAAATGGTGTTATGCTCATAATGATATCTAATTCCTTTTAATATGGCTTCCGCTGAAATTGTGTGCATAAATCCTCATTACTGTGCTTGCTTGGCTGGCAGAGGAGCTTATGTGGCAGATTAAGGATCTGCAAAAAAAAACCTCATTTACAACATTACAGCCAGTTCAACTCCATCCACTCCTTATGGGAGCCTGTGTAAACAGACCATGTGGGACCTCCACACAGTGTCTAATG
The DNA here is from genome assembly GCF_963514095.1 of Eutrigla gurnardus. Taxonomy (NCBI): domain Eukaryota; kingdom Metazoa; phylum Chordata; class Actinopteri; order Perciformes; family Triglidae; genus Eutrigla; species Eutrigla gurnardus. Next base: position 17,268,138 of record NC_139926.1, read on the forward strand.
CACACACTTCTTCTCAGCCCAACACAACCAAGGGACTGTGAGACCTTGTGACACGAGTCCTATTGAAGTCCTATTCAAACACACACACACACACACGCATGCAGCGTTTGCCTCACATCAATGAATACACTTAAATGGACACACACACACACACACACACACACACACACACACACACACACACACACACACACACACACACACACACACACACACACACACACACACACACACACACAGGATAAAATAACATCTAAGTTGGCACTTTCTTCACAGTGTCTTTATCCTCATGTGACAGCCCATTTAGCACTAGTCAGCCTGGAAATGACAGACTTGGCAAGGGTTCCTCGCTGAGGGCCACTCCAGTTTGATGTATCGCACCCCACATGGGTCATTTGGGCTTTGATGGGAAACATCAGAGGAGCCACACAAAGACGGACATAGACTTCTAAACAGCTGACAACGATGCTAGTAGCTAAGCTAAATACTGCCTCTAAAAGGCTGGATGGGAAAGAGACGTCATCCGTGACAATTTCCATCATCGTGTGTGTGTGTGTGTGTGTGTGTGTGTGTGTGTGTGTGTGTGTGTGTGTGTGTGTGTGTGTGCACATACCATGAAGTCGATGTTGTTGTCCTCATTCTTGAAATACTCCATTAGCCTCTCAAACCGCTGCGTCTCCGCACACACCTGCAAAACAAACCACATCTCTCTTATCGTATTTCAGAAATACGGATTTCAGATTTAACCAGCACATGTTGCTGGTACCACAAGCCAATCCACATAATCCACATACACTGTTGTTTTATTGGCATGCCTATCTGAACTAGGATTTGGGAGACGGTAAAGGACAGAGACAGGGAGAAAGAAAAGAGAGCGGGATGCTCTGCAGTTCATAGGGTTCATCTGGAGGGCAATGAAGGAGACTGAGCCTGATGAAGAATTGAGAAGGCAGGGTGTGAGGAAGAAGACGGGTGCATATCCAAAAACCTTGGAATAATATTTCAACTCTTGCAGCCCTTCCACAGTCTGTCAAAGTCCCTTAAACTAGGTCTAATGACGCTTTTTAAGTGGAAGGAAAACCAAAATCTGCCTTTACAACACTACAAAAAAGATAAGAAAATGTGAGTAGGTCCTCAAATGCCTCACGACACTAACCTTCGTCTCATTAGAGGAGCTACATTCTTCCTAAGCCTCCCACTAATGCCAATGCCACTGAGAGCAACACTCAATATTTCATTCAGAGGTGTAAATATTGCATTAACTGCAGTCGGCTCATTTTTTGGGGGCCATACAGGATGCTAGAAAATGGGGCTGCCGTTAGCGCCCACTCCATCATAAACCTCCCACTCTTTCCTCCAGCAGCCAGCGATACCTCATCATGACAGGGTCATGCAAGGCTGTCTGTTGAAATGTTTCCCCCTCAATACAAGTTAACACACTTGGAACCATTTTCTCCGGAGCGTGACGTGTGATGCGTCTAAACCGGTGTCTGTATTCTGTCGACGTAGAGCTCATTTCTAGAAGCTATCCCGAGGAATCTGCCGGGGGGGGGAGCATTCCTCCAGGGCCGAGTCATTGTTTGAAATTGCACAGTTTGAAATTTAATGACATATTCGTCTCCTCAGACCCCACTTCCCCCTCTCCGTGCAGCTCGTACCTCCTTAAAGTTGTCGAACGCGGAGAGAATAATTTCGTGGCCTCCTCTCACGAGACAAACTGCCGCCAGGAGCTCCAAGACCAGAGCTTTAGTTCTGTGAAACGGGGAGAAAATAAAAAGGCAGGGATGGTGAGTGAATGGAAAGTGTGCACAAACCTGCACTTAAACACGGTGAAATCAAAGAAGAAGAGCCTGGCAACACTGAAGCCTCTGTGTGAAACGGATCTACATGGTGTTTATTACAACTAATGTGTTTTTAAGTTCATACATACAAAAACCACAACTTTAACGGACTTAAAGGAACTTGGAAAAAAAACTTTTTTCAAAAGAGCCCAACGTTTTCATCTCATCCACTGGCTTAAATGACGGGTATAAAAAAATGAATACTTCAGGCACAGTCTGCGTGTGTGTGTGTACGCGTCCAGTCTGGAGCTCATTCATGCAGGATTTCTCTGCCTGGATGAGACGATATGTGACGGGTGATGTGGAGTGGTTTCACATCCACTTCTGAGGAAATCCACCCCCCCCACCACACACACACACACACACACACACACACACACACACACACACACACACACACACACACACACACACACACACACACACACACACACACACACACACACACACACACACACACACACACACACACACACACACACACACACACACACACACACACACACACACACACACACACACACACACACACACACACACACACACACACACACACACACACACACACACACACACACACACACACACGGAGTGAGTCCTTCTGGTTGCTGTCTCAGTGAGCAGCTGCCAGTGTGGCGGGGGTGCCAGCGGTGCCCTGACCCATCTGTCTGGATGAATGTACCCCCGAGCCACAAAGACACTCACTCTGGATCAGGCCGTGCAGGTGCACTGAGGCTAATGTTGGACTCTGAATGTTCCATTATGGGTTTCGGGTCCTCGCTGGTATCATATCTGGATTTGTTGAACACCACATTCATTTCTTTTGAATTGAGCCTTTAATATCTTGGGCCTTCAAGTTAAACATTTTGGATAAAGACTAAAAACCTGAAAGAGTTTTGTTTTAACTTACCTTGGGTTTTTATTGTTGAGGCTTAGTGCAATTTCATTCACAGCGTGTGGGTGTGACATGACCATGTTGAAGCCGTACTGGGAGATGGAAAACAAGCCAGAGGGAGAAGGACACAAGACAAACAAGCTAATTAACGGAAGAGAAGATGAGCCCCTGCATAAGTAAGAGGTGCATTCCTCTGCATATTGAATGAAACACGGCGAACTAGCGGTGGAACAAATTGAATTTGGCTTCAGTTAGATAACTTGTGCTTTGGTCCAGAGGGACATGCGGTGTGGACGGAGGGCTGACCTGGTAGTTCATGATGGCACGCAGGCACATGATGCAGACGTGGACGTCGTCTTTCTTGCAGACCAGTCGAGAGTTTTTCAGAGTTCTCCTGCTCGGCAGTGTGTTGCAGCTGAAAACAATGATGGAAAAGACAAAAACAATCCCGTTATGATCAGAAACTTTTACTGAAACAAGCAATCTATGAGCGTTTGAACACGGGGCACAAGGCCTGGAGAAATAAGAAAACAGATGCTATTTGTGACCGAGCCTCCATCACACACAACCTCCTTCACACAGGGAGGCTGTTAAACTGCCTACCTTACATTAACACACACACAAAAGACATAATCTACAGCCTCGCCAGGGGCCAACGGGATTCCCCTCTTTCAATTGTTTTAATTTTATGTCCTTCACAAAAGATATCGCTTACAGCTAACACAATAGAAGCCAGTCATTTGCATGCAGCACAGTGATTGTGCAGCCTAACGTGGACAAAAAAACAAGGCCTTCTTCTCCTGGTGCAGCTCTCACAATGAAAAGAGAACTGCTGGAGCAGCAGTATTACTGAATAATATGCATAGCCAGGCAGCGAAAAAGGGTTTATTTTCAGACTTTTGTCACAAGGTTCAATTACCGGCCTGATTTCTGGGGAGAAATGTATCTTCAGACTACTGATAGACACACCAAATCATGTCAGCTCCCATATCTGAAGGCGTGACTACTCTGTGAGTCACAGCGTGTGTGTGTGTGTCTGAGAAACGCTACACATTTCATGGACGAGCCACCAGATTTAAGGCTGTAAAGGCTGTAAAGCTTTAAATCAAGCCTTGAAAAATGATGCATGAGTTTGTGTATCTTTGTAATTGCGATCATTCTACGTGCAGGATGTCGGTGTCGGACGTGTACGGATGCAGTCTATTTAGGTGACGCGGCAGCAAACGTCTTAAAAGGAGCTCTTCCAGGTTTCCTCTCCTGTTTAATCAACATCCAGCAAGGCGTGGCACAATCAGGAGGAAATGAGTAACAATATTTCTTAATCTCAAACCAGGGTCACGATGAATGATTACACCGACAAAATGTAATACTGTGACCTGCTTTGACTTGTCTGGAATGACTCAACTTCTAGAACACAACACACCAAGTCAAATATGACTCCAAGGCGTCCAATCCTGAAGGAAGAAGAGAGGTGAGGGTGCTGTCAACAGATTTTTTTCTCCATCAAGCAGGAGAAAGTTCTGAGCCCTCCAGTTTTTAACGTTTCGGCTACAAAACATGAATAAAAAACAAAAAAAACTGCCCATTTTCTCAAAACGGCACAACCACAAACAACACATAATAACACCACAGAACAACATGAAACAGCTATAACTATAACATACATGTCCACACAGCTAGGTATTTCTAGCTAACTCCATACCGTGTTATTTGGGAGCACTTTGGACAGCTCAGTGTGCTCGGCGTCCTTAAAAGATGGCAGTTTGAAGAAAACATGTACAATCTTAATTTGACGACCGGTTGCTTGTTATTGACTTTACATCATTCTAATCTAAAGAGTGAGGAACATAATAAAGGGACTGATATTCTGTATAATGGACATTCAATCTTATTTTTTTAAACACTGAAGCAAATGTATCAGAAAACAGATGATGTATCCAAAATACAGAAGCTGATTCGGGGGCTACCTAAAGAAAAAGCCCTCGCTTTTGCAGAGCTTTTGTAGAAACTAGGCTAACGTCTGCACAGAATGGCATTTAGGGAGCCACACAAGCAGCACACAGGCACAGAGACAAGAACAATGAGTGCAGAAAAACCCATTTGCTCCGAGGGAAGGAGAATTCAGTCTCGAGCACAGGAGGGGAGGCTGGCAATACAAATAATTCACATCCCCGACACAGACAGCGGGACAAATAAACTGGGCAGCGCTAGCAGGGAGGTATAAAGTACAACGAGGCAGGGGGATTTCGTGCGTGTGTGTGTGTGTGTGGGTCTGGGGAGGGAGCGGGGATGCAGGGGTACAGCAGCAGAAAGCTCGCTGTGAGCCAGCAAAAAGAGAGACCCGAGACCTGCCTGCTGTCGAAGACTGGCAGACAGAGGAGCAGATGACTATGGAGGAACACCGGGACAGAACAGAAGAGAAGACATTCTGACCTGTTACACTATTTTAAGTACTTTTGGAGACAATAGGCAACAGAAAAAACAACCAAATCATGCAAGGATCTTAAAGAAGCATGTGCCTCCGTGAATCAATAGGGCTCTTTGTGTACAAGGAGTTCAAGTTTCCCTCTTCTAACTAAAGGATTAGAGGTCACAGAAGTCAGGGCGAACGCTGTACCTAAACATCAATGGAATGACAGGGCGGATTAGAGAATAATGCACAAACTGAATGGGATTTGTGCTTCGGAGCATATATCAGCATGGTCTTATGAATGAGCTGCTGTGAAATCCTCTGTGCACGGGGTTTGGAGTTAAAATAGCCCGTCTGGTGTTCAGAAAAACAAAACCAATTTGGTCCATGAAAGATTTCATTTTGCCGCTTCGTCTGTCACATGAAAAACAGCTGTCAATCATGTGTCATAATCAGGTGTAAAAACCAGCCGGAGTTCAGTCCTAAAAATGCCCAAACATTTTCTTTTCCCTCCTGCTGCAGAAATGTATTTTAAGTCATTTCAGGTCCAACAGACCTCATGACTACGGAAAAAGGGGCTGCTGAGGCATCATATGAAAAGTGTGACTTCTTAAAATAATCACAATAAAACCACAACGCTCCAGCTGAACACTACGAACCCTGAGAGTGTTACAAACACACACGGGTGACGGTGAGTCTTCTCCACCGTCGATGAGTGTGCATCGTACCGTATCGTGGAATGTCGGCCGGAACGCGTGAGGCCGTTCCCAGTGATGGAAGACGGCAGGGTGCCGCCTCCATGCAGGTCTTCTATCGAGCGGCTCCAGGGCTTAGACTTATCCATAGCAGCCTCTGGGTTGTTTTCCACACTGTCTCCATCATACCTGTCGCCACCAACACAGAAAATACAACAATCAAAATAAAAAAACAACAATTCAAACAAATTAATTCAAACAAACAAAGCATTTTTCAATGAGACACCAAAACGTCCAGTATGGTGAGATAATGCTGCAGCCGGCAGACGCTTAACGGGCTGTGATATAATTGCTCGGGGCAATTCCACACAGTCAATGTACATCCAATAATAACTTGTTTTTGATTACATATTGGTCATGCACTAGTGTTTATAAGTGTGTCATTTCAGGTTTTTGGTTTAGACGTGATAGGAAAGTGAAATGTCTCGTGTTTTGTTGTACTTGGCTGAAACCGTGGAAAGAGCTGGTAGTTACAGCATACCTGTTATGATCTATTTCGGTTCTCAGACGGGTCATTCCCTTGACTTTTATACCGGCGTGGTGGTAACGAGGGCGAACACGTTTTTATGGCGAGCCATTCATAATGTGGACAGACCATAATAACTTATGGTGAAGTGGGGAGGGGGATTTAAAGACTTAATGCGTGGCTCTTTGGCTCTGAACAAACACCTTGTGACTGACTAATAATCACACCATCAATCTATGAATAGAAGCCTATAGTTGGTATAATACACAGTGCCAATGTGTCAGCAATGGGCCCCGGGGTGACTCAGCGTCTCTGACAGCCAGGCGGCAGCAGCGACGGTGGTGGAGATGCATCAGCGGCTGTGCAGAATAGCAGCATTGTGTCGCTTGTCACTTCTGCATAGAGACTATGGCAATACAGAGAGAAGAGCTGGTAGTGACTTACGTGACGGCATACTGTGCAAAAGAAAGGTACTCCACCAGCACGTCCAGACCTTTGTTCTCTTCATTTAAGAATTCTCTCACCCACCTGAAGGGAGACGGAAACAAGTTCAACTCAACAAGGGTTTATCAGGACAAAAACTCATGTTCAAATCATTTGGATGGAGCATATTTGCAAATATATTTGATTAGTAGTTGGAAGTAAAACCACCTTTTTATAATATTGGGAGTTTTTTTATTTTGAATTGTTTCCAACAAAAACTCAGATCCTGTGGGATAATCAAAGCTAAAATAACAACTCGTCTACGAGCCTGGCACACAACAATTCAAAAATGCTTTAATGGAGAAACTTATCTAAAGAAACACCAGATGATTCATATTTCATTTGTCACACTCAACACGCCCCAACGTATTTCATTGTTTCCAGATTATTTGTATGTAATGTTTTAAATCAACTATGCTCTTTGCACGTCAACAACAATGATCAATCTTTAATGTTGTTTTTAATGTTTATTTTTGTCTCAAATCACAACGATAAAAAATGCATACAAACATAAACTGCATACAAGTCATAGAAGTCTAGATATCTGGGGAAACAGTTGCACTTACAATAACATTAAGTGCCTATTTGTATGGTGTATAATACATAATAAACACCTGGCTCTGACCATACCTGACCTTGGTATACAGGATTCTGATTATACACCCTCCCTCCCTTGATTCCTCCCTCCCTTTGCCAAGAAGAATTGTTATGACCTGTTTGACAGATTCAGAGCTTCCTGGCTCAAAGCAGCAAACATATTCCTCATGCATCCATCCATCCACACACACACACACACACACACACACACACACACACACACACACACACACACACACACACACACACACACACACACACACACACACACACACACACACACACACACACACACACACACACACACACACACACACACACACACACACACACACACACACACACACACACACACACACACACACACACAGAATCGAATTATCGTGTTTCCTCTGTATGTTTTCCTACAACACCGTTTCTAACTGTGATGTAGACAAAGCCCCCAGATTGATCAAAAGCCCATCTCACCTTCCTTACAAGTGGGCCACCCATTCGCCATGCATTCATTTTTTATTCTGCAAAGAAAACCCCAGCTTTTTAACGGGGGAAAGCTCCCGCACCCTTTGGTATGTGCGGCTCTTCCTCCATATTTATAAGCAATGTGAGCAAAAATCACACAACATCTTTATTTAATTGCTTTTTTTTTTTTTTTTTTACTGGAGCCCCGACAGCTTCGACAGGCCTGATTGCTCAGTGATTAGAGAAATTTGCAGGGCATAAACATAATGACATGCAGGCGGGCTTATGAGTGGTACTGTGCTGATGAAGATGTGAGGTTAAACTGCTTTAAAAATCCTCTAGCTGCTTCTTTATGAGCTCCCCTACGGTGTGACTACGTGGGAGCGAGGGAGGCTAACGAGAACGGCCAGTAAAGCGGAGCCTGGTGGGGCCCGTCGTGTTTCAAAAAGGGCTTGTTGGGCCACATGGTAATCATTACCAGAGGACACTAACTAACAATCCTCCCATTCACCACATGTTGTTGACCGCTGAGCAACATGTGAGGAGCAGGCAGGCAGGGAGCCGGGGTTATCATCAGCAGTGCTCATACGGGGACAATCTACCCATTATACACAGCCTACATGACGGATATACATTTCTCTGTTCCACCCTGAAAAGAAGCCACGACTATTCACTGTCTGAGTGGGTGACATCTTGCTCCCTTGCTCTCCCCCCCCTCCCCCCTGTACTATCTCAATCTCTCGCCCTGTCCCTCTGCCATTATGCTAATGCATGTCTAATCTAGATTAAGTGGATTATTTATGTAATCTAGTTTACCAACATACGGTCTGTAAAAGGAATTAATCAATGTAAATGATATATCCACTGATTTGCCAGACTCACAGGATGTCTGTATCACTATGATGAGATTTTCTTTAGATATTACATTTATAAAACCGACAAAAAATATATATAATATATTTATAATATATAATTATTTTTTTTATTAAAACATTTTTTTCTTAAAATATTTATAATATATTCATAATTTAGCCAAAATTGTTGCTGCTTACTGGGTAGTTGCGCCCCTGTGTAGGAGTGAGAGACAGTGTTGTCATGGAAACACAAGTTGATTTGTGAGTTAGTGAAGTACAATAAATGTATGCAATATTGTACTTGGGAGGGAGGGAAAGGGGGAAACGGAGGGATTATGAGATTTTAGATTACGTAAAATAAAGATTAATCCTTTAAAGTTTAGCATCAGATTTAACAATTATGTTAAAAAAATGTGTAATTAAAGGGCATTGCACAACAAATTCTAAATCACAATGGACAGGGGGAAATATTGTCTTTTGAGTACTGCCATTCTTTATTTGACCAATTTATAAAATGAAATAATTTAGCTGTATCCTGTATGTGTTTAAATGAGAGCCCTGGATCCTCCAGATCCTATTAGAGGCACTGAGTCCTCCATCACATCTTTAGATATCATGCTCCCTAATTAAAGAGACAGACCCACATGATCTATAGCCAGACAGATTGAGATATTGATCTCTCCTTGACGATGACTACAACAGTGAATCAATATCAACTGCAGCAGGCCGAGGCTTGTTATCCTCACAAATAGCTGGAATTACGCACAAATACTCCCGTGATTTTTACGTGTTGTGTGATCTCTTTATTAACGCCTACAATAAGGCCTCTTTTCAAGATGAGAAACACCGATGTATCACATAGCAGAGCGAAGAAAATTGTATTTTCCTTCCAGAGGGCTGTTCTTGTGTCAACCGCCTTAAACAATCAATCGATTCATCTTTTCCCCCGTCGCCACATGGCTTTCTGTGTAATATTAGGCCGGGGCTCTGGGAAGAACTGGGGGGGGATGGTGGTTCGTGTCAACGTCTGCGTCTCCGGGTGTCTGGAATGTCAGACTTTTCACCCCGAATCTAAAACAACCAGGTCCGGGGACATTCAACACTACACAAGCTTCACACAGTCCTGCAGTGACTCACCCGATATGATTGGTCCGCAACGATATTTCGAGTTCTCTCAGGACTTGGGTGGACTCCTGAACTCGCCGTCTGAATTTCTGAGGAAGGAAAGAAGGGGGTGGGGGTGGTGGGGGGGGTTAATATTTCATCATACCACAAGAACTGTAAATCATCAAGTGGTAGCCCAGCGATGTTTTGGCTGGAGAAAACTTTTTCTGACTGAAAGGTCAGACGCAACCACAGTGACATTCAAACGTGAAAGCGGGCGAGCCAATGCGCGGATTACAAAATAAAGAGTTGGGATTGGAGCTGTTCGCATGAGCTTTATAAATTGCCCTTTTACTTTCCAGTAACCATTCAGCAGCCCCGACAGAGAAGGCGAGCTCAGCTGACTCACTGGAAACTGTGAATATGGAGTACTTCCTGTTATCTTGTTTGCTCACATTGTTTTCTTCTTTTTATACGGCAGTAATCCCTCCTGATAGCGCTGTGATAAAATCCAGTAAGCCAATTGGTTACCTCACAAGCCCTACCAGCAAACCCAGCGGCCACACAAACATTCTCTGTCCTGTTACTGTGGCTACCGCTGCAAGAGAGTGTGTGTGTGTGTGTGTGTGTGTGTGTGTGTGTGTGTGTGTGTGTGTGTGTGTGTGTGTGTGTGTGTGTGTGTGTGTGTGTGTGTGTGTGTGTGTGAGCAACCTGCATGAAGGCATGAGCTGCAATGAAACAGAAGACAATGTGAGCGGGTTTCTTCTTTGATTCCAGCCGATAATATAAGGTGATTTGCAAGACCAAACAAACGGACGGGCCCTCGGGTTTGTTACACAACAGCAGCAAGAAGACAAGCAAAGTAAATGGTCGGTGGTGATCAAACAAGAGAGGGAACTTCCTGATGACGGGCAGTGAAACCGTTTTATCAGACAGGAGAGAAGTGCTGATTTTATGGGAAAATCAACACTAAAGAGAACTTATTTAAGATTAAAATATTTAACCATTCCATTCAAACATCACAGATCCCCAAGGCCAAAGCAAAAAAATTTAAATTTTAAATCATCATGACTAATGCTGAAACGATTAGTTGGGTAATCAATAAGTTAATCAACTGAAATTGAATCTCCAACGATAATACTATCCCAAAAATCCCTAGTCTCAGCTCACATGTGAATGATTTTCTCCGTTTAATAAAATTATAAATTGAATATGTCAAAACAAGATACTTGGACTTGGACTGGAATGGACATTTTCAGTTTTTGGACATTTAATAGACCAAGAAATTAAGCTGGAAATTACTTGTAATAGAAGCTCTCATCATGGCCTCCCTGTGAAACTTTCTAGACCAATATTAAAATACATTGTTGTACTTTTTTTCTAGTTAAAATAAGAGAAGAAGAGAGGAGAGGTCTGAGTGTGGACCCAGGGTTGAAGGGCCTGGTCCCGTTCCATGATGCTTGTATCGGGGAGGAAACGGGGCTCGGCCCTGTGTTAACCTATTATTAACATCCACAGAGAAGAGAGCTGTTCCCATAGCTAAGGTCTCTCTCTCTCTCGTCTGCAGTGACTTTGGGCTTGGGCGGTGTGTGTTTGGCACACGAGGAGATGAGAAACAGAGTGTTTTTATTAGGGAGGAGCCCTTTGTGTGTTTGTGTGGAAAGCAGAGCATATTTAGGGGTACTGCGCAGGCTCCCAGAGGCACTCCCCCCCCCTCTCCGTCTCCCACCAAACGCCCTACACTCCACACTTTTAAGTACTACCAGCTGCAACACAGAGAGAGCAGAAAGAGAGAGAGGAGCCGACAGTGGGGGGAAGAGGGTGAAGACGGCATGAAGGGGAAGGAGAAGAAGAGGAGGAGACAGGGAGGGAGCAGTGAAAGGGGAAAGTGAAAGCTGAGAGACGGCACTAAGAGTGTGGACGGTGGGGGAGAAAAAGGAGAGATTTTTGGGGAGTGCGAGCTCAGGAGGGGTCATCCTGGAAACAAATCAATGGCTGATACATTCTTGGGGACTAGTTGGACTGGAGCTCTTCCTCCTTGGCTGCTTATTGGCTGGGAGCTGCCCAGAGGAATGCACCGGAGCCTGCCTATGGAAAGCAGAGGCAATGACCTCCAGCTCTCTCACAGCGGCACAAAGTGGCAATTGTTTTGAGTTTGAAGAAAAGGGGGATGGAGCAGGAATGTAGAAAGAAGCCCATAACTCTCTTTTCCTCCGTGCTCTCTCTCGTGCTTCTTTTCTGTCTCTCGTTCTCCGTCCATCTCCATCTCACCCATCTTCCCTCTCTCCCGTATTTTCCATCCTCACTTTACTCTCACATGCAATTCCTGTTGCCATGCCTGCGTCGAGTCTCTGAACGAGGCAATTAATAGGTAGGGGCAGTAAATCAATACAGGATGATTTTCCTCGACCCATGACACTAAAAGTTAAAAAACCGTGGAGACAAATAAAGAAAAAGAGGCTTGGGCATGTCTCTCAAAGAGTGGTTAAATGTAGTCGAAACAACCAGTTTGTCACGCAGCCACAGATGGGTTCAATTAAAGAAAGAGGGTGGATGTGATTTAGATCCGCTCAGACAAACAAACATTAGTCAATGCTGTGGAGTCTGAAGTCCTTCAGCCATGAATATATTAAGTGTAAAGGAACAGCTGATACTTGGAAAATTGGCTTTTTTCCAAAACCGTTAGTTGAGAAGACTGATGCCACTCTCCTGTCTGTGTGGTACATATGGGACTACAATCAGGAGGAGGATAGCTTAGCTTAGCATAAGGGTGAAAAATATCCACTAGCACCTCTAAAGCTAATACAACGTGTGCGTCAGCATGCTAATCAGTTAACTTTAGAGCAGCTATGAGGATTTCCTTTGGATAGGATCCCCATTTCAAGTTTTTATGCTAAGCTAACAGCCTCCTTGCTGCAGCTACGTATTGAACAGACATGACCTGGGACTGGTGTCAAGCATCTTACCCTCTGGAGGGGAACAAAAGTGAATGAACATGTGTCAAATTATTCTTTTAACATGGGTTTGATTCTTCCAATGATCGCATCCAAACACTCCCAACCAGACACAAACAAACTGATATACACAGCACACCCACCCGAAATCTGGAAAAGTGTCCTGTACCACATACTGACGAACATCCAGCTTCTCCCATGCCTTGCTCAAAAGCACTTCAGTACAGAAGCAGGGAAGTGGAATGCTTTTAAAGCAGCCATCAACAAGCCTGCTTCTCTAACCTTTACACACGATCACCGCCCCAGCAGAAAGTCTGCCTCGGTCAGCTCTAGCTTCCTGCTTTTATCAGATCTTCTGTGTGTGTGTCATTTCTCATCCATCCGGCATCTGAACCACGGGAGTGTAGCCGTCTAAGTGGGAGACCAGTGGTTTCCATCCTTTTTAACCGGATATTTACCACCAATACGCTTATCAGATGAACTCAAGTAGCCCTTCGTCAACAGTACACAGTTGAACGGTCAGTGTGTGGATTGGTTTGGTCAGATTTGCATGTCTGCTGCTAACTATTTCAACCATTCACCCATTGCTTTAAAAAGTTATCTTTCATTTCTAGACGTTATCGGTTTACCCGTCACTTTTAGTTTCAACTTCTCTGCTGTGCTATGATTTAGACTATTGCAGTAAAGCATCTCCTCAATCATTTCACCCCTGCCAACTTAGATAACTAATGCCAAATCAATAATGCACCTCTGAACCATGTCACACATTTTTGTACCAAACCAAGCAGGGGAAATGGAATTCAATCACTCTGCGTTTGCATATGTGCTGTGATTTGTAGTCCTTTCTGTGTCTATCTGTGTGCCACCGTCATTCTCATTACAGGTCTGTTCACTCTGTCACTCTTGCTGGCTCATTGATGGAACATCTTAACTCCAGTCAGTGCAAATTGAATCATTCAGCAATTTGTTGTTATTCTGGCAGAGTCTCCTGGTTAATTTGTTTATCACAGAGATCGGTCTCCCAGCACTTCCCCCACACCTCTCTCAGGCCAAAAAGACTTCATTTTGGCAACGCCTGAGAGCTGGCTAGCCTCGCCGCACGGAGCCCCTCCCCTTAGTCCCTTCCAAGCAGCCGGGGAAACAGATGACATAAGACCATATTTATCATGTAGCTAATCCACTTCTGATATCTCCTGTTAGCTCCTGCCATGCTGCAAGTCAACGTCAACACAGTAACTAGCCAACTAAATACATCTCTCTGCCTTCTTGCTTTTCCCCGTTGATCTTCCTCTTCCATAGAGGTCGGAGCCTGCTGTCAGCAACAGCACCACAAGGGATTGGTACGGATTCAGTGTCTTGCTTAAAGACATCTCAGCTGGGCAGGGTTTTTCAGAAAGCTGGGCGTTCCACATAAACAACAGTCTCCCTTCTCTCCAAGTCACACGTTTGACTGTTAACTAAACGTTCCCAAGCTGTCTGCTCCAGGAGCCATGTGTGCAATCTTCCCCCAGCTGTGGGGACATCCTGGACAAGAGATAGCGGGTCATAGGGGAAGGAAAAGCTGCTGCAGTGGAACAGGATGGCATGTTCCAGGGGCGCTCACCTTTCTTGTGACTGCTGGGTCGAGATAACTCCTCAGCTTTTGGAGGTACGTGTGAGGCGGGTTTTTCACTTGGAATCGCTCCTGTCAAACAAAAAGGAAAACAAAAGAGTGAGATGAGCAAAAGGAAAGGAAAACAAGAGAAGACAGAGAGAGAGAGGGGGTCAAACATTTGGAGAAAAAAAGCACAGGAGTTACACTTGCAGTAATATTATGAATGTAACTTTAATTTCAGTTTTTTAAGATATTTTGTCACTACTTGTGACCTCAGAAGTCTTTATATGTGTTGTAAAGCCATTAGACTGAAGTTGAACAGGCTCCGAGTACATCAGAGTCATCGTGAGTCATCCTTCAATTGGTGGGAACCTTCAATTCTACTTTAAGAGGCGGAACCAAAATAAATACAATGATTCCTGCCCGTTATGGTGGACTTGACACGCCTTTCTGTGAGGTCAATCTGACTCGAGATCACTTTGTTTCACAGAAAACTCACGTTTGGGTGCATTCAAGTAGAATTGTGTTACACTTTAAGACTTGAACCATCCTGTAACTGTACAATGTTCCTGAGAGGAGGGGCGTGGCACCTGAATTGTCATCACATGTCTATCAGCAAATTATCCAAAAGGTCAAGCGACGTCTGCACCGATAGCTTTGTTTAGCAGACAGGCGTGTAGATGAGAGCGGTATACTGTGATGAACTCTTCAGATGTGACTGATGTGACAAACCTCGATATTAACGATCATAGATTAGTAGTATTGTGCTATAAAGCAAAGCCTGCCGGGGGATTGTGCCCAAAACGTGCACGGCTGTGTGTGTACACGCCTTAAGATCACAGCCAGGAACAGGTTTTAGGTCAAATCCCCTCTCGATTGTGCTCTAAATATAAATACAAGAGATTAATGCTGGATTTGGATGAGCGAGCTGAGCGGGAAGCAGTATTTGGATCAGGCCGAGCGCCACGCCACAGCAGCATGAATGGTTCCGTTTAGTGATTTAGCACAGTACACTGCGTCAGAGAGTAAGGGAATAGAAAAGAGAATACATTCTTCATAAGTGGTGGGCAAAGGCATTCAAGACATATCCTGACTTTTAATGTGTTATATCATCAATTTTTTATTTTCAATGCATACCGGAGTATGCAAGGATCTGAGTATCAGCAGGGATCTAAGTACAGTAGGAAGTCACACTTAGCACAGTTAGCTCTATGGTTCTCTAAGTCTATGCATATTTTCTACATGTTCTATTTTGTGGTTCAAATAACACGTTGAGTGTTTTATAGCGGAGGTTGGACTTCTAACCTGTTACAAACTTCACCTCCTACTCTAGGAAATCATGGAAATGTGTTTGTTGTCTGCCCTGGTTCCTTGTCTCTGTTCACTTCACAGTCTTTCTTGGGGCCGTTTGTTCACGTCAAAAGTGCCATAACTGGAAACTGAGCCCTGATTTACTGCAGGCGTTTGTGACAATGTGTGTGCTAATAGCTGAAAAAAAATATTTTACTTATGACAACTCTAATTACAGACCAGAAGCACTTTTTTAGTTTGTTCCTTCAACGTGCCATTTATTTTTCTACATTCTACACGAGTCAGAGACTAAGGTATGATATGATGGATGCCAATTAACAGAAATCCAACACACACAAATACAGCATAAAAATAAAGCCCCTCTGACAAACTCATTAAATGTAGCATTTACTAAACGCTATTGTATTGTATTGTAAATGTATTCCCATCGACACTGTGATCAAATCTATGACATTAATCACTGCCAGGAGTGTGTTTGTCTCACAAAAACAGGAAAGACGAGAGTGGCGTCAGGAAATGAGAGCTTTCAGGCAGACGGCTCAACTCCGTTTGAGCGTTTCTTTGCGAAAGAATTATCTGCGAGTCTGCAAAATAATAAATGGGTTGACAAGTGCTGCACGTATCCTGTCGCATGCAAAGAAATGTGAGGAATGCGGTGCAGAAAATACATGAAGCACGACACTTCATAATAGAGAACACACGTCTGGTTTTTAGGAGCGCGTGTAAACGGGTCCTAACATGCTATACGGCCGTAAAACACTCCTCTTGGGGCGCTGGTGTGGATTATATTTGAGAGTGAGGTACACCTTCCCCTCTGCACCTGAGCAGAGTCTCTAGAGGAGGAAAACAAGCAGCTGTTTGCCAATCACTGTGTATAGACATGTTTAGGATGCCTTCGTGTACGCATAAAGACCCATCTATATGAACTTTGGATAAACACACAGGATTGCAAATGGATTCTGACAAGTCTCAGGATTTGACAATGATGAGTTTGTCCTTTCTTTGTATGCAGGCTGCTTTAACCTTTTGCTCACATCAAGAGTGTCCTCCATATTTCATAAATCCCCATAATTGCACGAAAAAAGGTTTAATATTTCAACCTCTGGCTGCGTTTGCAGGGCTTGTTTTTTCCCCCCAAAAGGGTGTGTACCTGTCATCTCTGCTTCTCTGCCTCCCTCCATCACTGTTGCCACGGTTACACAAAGAGATTGACTGTAGCTATGACACAGAATGTGCTTTACTCCCAGAGCTGCCGGTGCTGTCAAGGGTATAGGCTTGTTAGGAAAACAAGAAGGGACTAAAGACATGGACTAGATAAAAGACTAGTTCAGCAATATTCTCGGAGGTCTGAACATGAAAACAATGGATTCACTTCCACCATGATCATCAACTTCTTGGCACTCGGACAAGCAAATGATTTACAGTGTTGTGCAGTTAAGAAACGTCACACCCACAGTAGATGATAACGGCCAAGTTAAACACAGATAACTGAGAGACACACTTCATTTGCATGTGGTTCTCTTTCAGTAAGTGAGGAAGAATCAAGATGCCGCTCATCAAAATTGCTGGGAAATGATCTTAGAAACTGCTTCACAATAAAAAGGGAAACCGACCGTTTTCACTTCAGGTCCAACAGAGGAACAGACTCAAGCAGAAAGAGGATCTGTGATCGCTGGTCATCGGCCCGGTGGGCTCTCTTTGGCACCGTTCCCTTCAGGGTCAGTGGTTATCAATACAGTTTGAGTGGGTGGTGGTCTTGATCTTGGTCTCGGTTTTCTTCTCTGCTCAGAGAGGCAGAAAAACTCTCTGGCACGGAGATGGCAGGCTGAGTGGAGCACTCAGACCACAGCTCGCTGCACAACGTGGACGCTCTGTTATTTCCTACACGCAGCAGCGACGCCAACGACCGACCGAGTTCTTCAACTGGCAAACTGATGTTTGCGCCCTACTGCGCCACTTTACTCAATTAAGCAGGGAAGCCAAGGCAGTGTGTAAAGGATAAAGGCGAGGCAATGGAGCATGGGTGCTGCGGTCACGACACGCAGTGGGACAGACCTTCTCCAGGATTACACATGCAGCAGATAGATGAGAAGATATGTATGTATATATAAATACTTAGTTGATAAGTGAAATAACTCATTGCTTTAATGCCAACATCTAGTGAACCTAAGCTTAATTAATTCCAATAAGTTTTGGTAATTAGTCATTTTGCAGGCACTAGGAAAGGGACTACATGAAGATTTCATGTCACAATTATCAATGATATGATATTATATAATCACCAACCAATAATCATCAAAACATGCTCAACACTCTTAAAATGGCACTTAAACACACTGGTATCACTTTATATTATCACAAGCATTTTATTGCTTTACAGATAAGATGCACACCTTTTTTTGGTTGAAATCAAATTATCTTATATAAGATGATCATAAATGATAAGGTCGTCATGAATAAGGAAAGGATATATAATAATAATGATAATGATAATAATAATATTTTTGTATCTTCTCATCCCATCCCTTGCAGCCACGGTGCATTCATAGTGACTTGTACAGCACTACAGGGCACCATATCATACAGACGAGTGACTGATGCTGACCTGATCACAGATGAGTTCCCACTTCTTCTCATTGTCGTACTGCCTCAACAGTCGTGCTTTGTCTGGAGGAAGATTCATCGAGTTCTGAAAGAGAGAGAAAGGTCGTTAATTGGATGTGGATAATGAAACGGCATCACATGCGTCCAGTACAAACTGACATCTCAGATTAACTAAAAACAATGAAGCTCATACACAGAAGGGAAAGGTATACAAGATACTTTCTCTATCATTAGTGAGATGCAGTGCCCTCTGCTTGACCATTATCTCCACACTCAACACTGTAATGTGTAGATGAGTAAAAAGTCATATTCGCCAAAGTGTAGTCTGAGGGGTGCTGCTGGGTAAAGGTCACAAGGTCATCTAAATCAACAGGTTTCTTCCTCTCTGAAGCAAAAATGCACGAATCAAATCTCATACTAAACCATTAGTATTAAAGTTAGTACATCACTCAGGTAATAAAGAAAGAAGACATTGTTTTTATTTATAGACAGGATTCTAGCTCATCCTGGTTTATCACCCTACAACGCACTTATAAGGCTGACGGTCACTAACGAGACAATCCCAACGTATCTGCCAGGGAAAGTCTCTCCTTAATGAGAGTTAGGTTGCGACAGACAACGCTCATCAGTTCAGCAGATATCAAAAGAGTAAGTCTTTAAGCACGTAAAACAAAACAAAAACGGGTTTGAAGTAAAGCAGGACGCTCCGGATGTTTGTCGGCGCTTGTGCTTTCAAACATTTTCTGCCTTTTCTCATTCCTTTTGCAGTAAACACTTCATGAAAGAGGAATAGAGTTACTTCCTGAGAAGGGTGTGTTGTTCAGGACACATTTAATCTGACGCATGTGTCTGAAAATAAGCCCCAATCATGCAAAAAAAAGTGTTACGTAACTCCTTTCTTTATCTGGTAAGATTCATCCCCCGCCCTAATGTGAACTAGAAAAAGCTTGAAGAAATTAACTAGCACGTAAATCGTACCCCCTACAGCATGGAGAGCACAGAATATACAAATATGTCAGCAAAAAAAACGTCTGACCCAGTTGAAGATTATTTAGCCAACAAAGCATGAACTAGTATTGGTGTGTTTGCTCCTCTAACAAGGAGGCAAAAGCTGCCAAGTTCCTGCACACCCTTCATCTGCAGTTTTCAGTCATAAGAGACACTGTTCAAGTGAGAATCTTTCCACTGCTAAAGATAGAAAAAAGGGGGGAAAATATGGTCATCATGCGCTGCTCAGCTCTCCTCATTCGATGGGCTGGATCATTCATCAGCACGCGTTCAGCGCTCAGACTTTTCCTCCACTGGATTTTCCAGTAGAGCTTGAAGGAGGAGCGAGAAGGAAGATGGATGAGGAATATCCTGGGAGCCAGCCTGTTTCCATGAGCAAATAATACCAGGATGGAGTCTGACACTGATCGAGTGGTCTGATCCCCGACTCGCTGAGGAGTTTAAAAAACATTTTAGTTTTTATATTGTGTGTTATTACTGGTATTATTATTAGCATATGGCTAGGCTATTATTCATACCATCATCAATTTTAATTTGAAGAGTGCATTTGTTAATGAAAATCAATGCAGAGAGAGCTACTTAGGATAGGGCTCGTACACATCTTTGTATCTTACTAATTGCTTATAAGAGGAAGACAAACACCAGAAATACAAATGAGTTTGCTGCTAAGAGCAGAAAAGTTGAAGCCTAAGGATTGAAAATATGTTTGTAGACTTCTACTCTAACTGATAAGGTCATTATGTATATTATATTATGTTCTGTCACTTCCATGGTTAAATCTGTTTGCTTTCGCTGAAAAGACACCAATGACACTCAATTGATTTCCTCCACAACTGGGCTAATAAAGATGTAAAATGACTCCCAATGGAAGTGTACAGTTTGCTTTCAATATTTAACAGTGTCTTTAAAAGGATTAAAACTAACTGTAAGCTCTACAGTTAGGTTTCATTTGGTACAAACACAGGGTGCAGCCCGTCCAGTCTTCTCTACAAGAGCGAGCAGGAAATTGCATTAGTATTCGGCAGATGCCGGCCGATTGTAGCTGTGCTGACTGCAGGGAATTGGGACTTGGAGAGGATCTATTGACTCAGTCTGGCAGCTAACCAAATGACTAGGGTTAGTACCCACTTTCCTCCCCTAACATATAAAAGTTGACACCTGAGGAGACACATGAACATTCTCACTATATTACACAGAAAAGTAGAAACAGACCGTTTCATTTTATGGATGGCAAAGCTCAAATTAAAAAGGAGGGTAAGTCATCAAGTTATTTCTGGACTTCCATGTTGTTATGTTTGGATACTGTAGAACTGTTGGCCTGGAGACAAATGGGTTTGTGGTAATGATGTAGGTGCTGGATTTAGGTGCTCCTGCAGACTGGTGGGTTTTTTTGCCGAGTCGCTGTGGGTGCTCCGAGCTGCTTGGTGAGGCTCCAACTAAAGCAAAGAGCCACTTTGACTGGCCTTCATTTCGTCCCGATGCTAATGAGCTGTGACAGGCACTCGGCTAGCTGGGCTCAGGTTACCCCTCGTCTACAACCACACCACTTCTGTGCGCGCATCTGTGGTATTAATGGGGTGCCGTTGAGGAGGGAGTGGCAGCTCTTCACCAACACCTGATGGCGGACCACCCTGACAAATACACACACAGACACACACCAGAATCTCACACATTAAGGGGATTATGACAGGTTTGACCCGTAATGATCACATGGTTGGCTCACAATAACTATGCTCAGTATTAGGATCCGAGCTACGATATAAACTAGTGACAAATGTAGAAGTACATGCATCAGCTGTGTGGAGATGTTGCATTATAAAAGCAATGCAACTGCGTTAAATGTTTCAAGGAAAGGAATCTGTGTTAGAAGCTTCAATAATGCAAATGTGATAAAACTTGCACAAGTGTCATGCAAAGAAGTATGATGAATAGGAACATAGATCACGACAAACTCCCTCCGGACTACAATCGAATGAAGATGGGGAGAAATCACTGTGCCGGATGACCAACCCCCTGTGTTTGGTTTCAACACTTCCAACATCTCCGGCCTCTCTGCCAATCGGACATCTCATCTCCAGAGCAGCTGTCCCACATCTGTACTGCTAGCAAGTGAATTCCTTCAGAAAACAATCGATGATTTGTGAGTTTGAGCTCAAACATGAATCTGATATCAGACTCTAAACATCTCAAGGCTGTAGTTTTGGGGCCAACACACAGAGGGACTCGTGCATGGAAAACAGAAAAATCTACAGTGCACGTTATCTTCAACACAAAGCGATTAATCATGGATATAGACTTGCATATTGCTTATTCATTTATAACTTGAGTATATATTAAAAAGGAAAGATTGTCTGGATACAGTTCATGCTGCAGTATTCTATCAGACAAAGACACTGGACAGAGTATAGTTCTAACAGAGTATTTCAAGCCTTTTTGGATTTGGTAAAACAGAGCCACAAAAGATAATTACAAAGTTCTGTACGTCTTAAAAGGCGTGGATAATAAAACTGGATTAAAAGCCATAAGTCATTGTTGTTGTCTAGGGAAAAAAAGAACGAGCTACACATGCTGAGGAAAATCACACAGCCTGGAAAACAGTGTGGACCGTTCCCAGGTCAGAGTGGTTACCTTCAACCACACCATGGTGCAGCTTAATATTTGCCACGCCGGACCATTCAGAGGTGAGCAAATACTATAATCAGCAGCTAAACTGTAGCAGCTGCTAGTGATATCAATAAATGTCAATGTTTAACTCGCATCGGCCACATGGCTCAGAAATATGGACAGAACTTATTAGTGTCCTCGTATCCTCTCATTAGGCAGCTTGAGTCGTAAAAAGAGCAAAAATAGGCAGCTGGCTCGTAGCCCACCAACCAACCTTCCAGGAGGTCTGTGGAGACGCAGCCTTCACAGCACAGCTGGCTGCAAAAGCAAACAGGCAGCCCACATGAAGGGCCTGCTGTAGTTGTGCCATCGCTGTTAAAACAAGTCCACTATGTTAACAAAACCAAGAAGCTATCTGTTTGAATGTCATGTGAGACTAGGATGGAATATTCTACGAGCACAGTCGTGGAACTTACAGTCACACCTTTATATTGTGCCACGCTGTTGATATTCATCAGAAAAACTACACTGAACATGATCAATATAGGCACAAAGTACTTCCCCAGAAATAAAACTCTGGTACAATACACAAAGTGGACAATTAGTACACAGTTAACTTCCACATGCTGGCTTTCACATCATCACTCGACTCTTGAGGAGAGCTGTCTATAAGTGCTCTTGAACATAAAAAGCTATTTGAGTGCACTCGACAAAGAGCTAAATTCAATGCAGCAGTTTCTTTTCGACACGCAGTAAATGTGATGTGTTGTCGACACAAACGTATAAAAGCAAATCAAAAATAATGGTGAAAGTAGTGATTTGTTTTGGGGATTAGGTCCTGGTTCATGCCCCATTAGATAGCCTTCTGCTGCCAACACAATCTAAAAACCCAGCTACCCTGGCAAGAAAAGTGCTTTCAAGAAAAGGTAGATCAAGTGAATGAAAACAGGCCCGTGCTCCACGGTGTTAACTCCCTCTAATGTAAGCATTATACACATTAACAAGAGACGGAAGCAAACACAAAGGGTGCAGTGCAGCGCCTCTCAGCACCCAGCCTCCTCCCATATCTTTCAGAGCAGAGATTGATTCGTCTTTGGGGACTCGAGACTTGGCCCTGCTGCCCTCCTTCGCCCAGCTCTACCTTCTTCACAGCTAAAAGAAAGCTCCTATCTTTCACACCGAGTCAGCAGAACCAGCCGTATTTGATCCAAATCATCAAAAAACGCTTTCTCCGCTCTGATAAGCGATATGACACGGGGCAAAAATCAAACTAACGACCTTAACCAATTGCATTGCTTGGTTTTGCATCATTCAAAGCTACTTTTTCAACCTGACATTTATTTTAAAATGAGCGTTACTGACACGGCGCTACACGCCACAACAAGAAAACCTCTGACAGCATCAGTTATTGATGACTCGTCATAACAAATATTTTCAAATTGCTCAATACTCCGGAAATGACTGGATGCTGTACTGTTCTCTCCCAAAGCTTGCTTCATCAGTCACAAGGGGGGTTTTTATGTTTTTGAGGCATTTACACAGGTTTAATGAGGTTAGCGCTGCCGGCTCCACAGGTGTACCCATGTGAAAAACTGCATTACATTCCATTTATCTTCTCATTTAACCCTGCAGGAAAGAGGAGCCCTGCAGCTCAGACTAGAGAATCCAAATCATTTTCATAGTGGAGGTGGTGAGCGACAACTCTCTACAGGACGAAGAAAAGGAGGCGGACGGCCCCGAGGCATGTGCCGTCCAAATCGAGCTGTCGTTCCCTCATTAGCGCAGCGTGGATCCGTAATCCCTGGCGTTCTTTGAGGGCACAGGTGTCCTCTGTCTGTCCTCAGATTAGTTTTGTAATCCGCGGGACCCCCTGCTCCGGCTCAGCAGCCCCCTCCATCGGGACAGTAGTGTTTATGTTTGTGGAGCTGTTTTCTGGAATGCCTCTCGACTGAACGTTTGAGCCTGGCCTCTCATCTCCCCCCGCATTACGAGCACATTCCAATGAAATTCCATTCATTTACCTCAGCGCGAGGAGTGCGTGATCGTACTGTACTTCGGCCAACCTCGCATCCTCTAACTGGACCTCACCAGTTAGTCTTGGGGTCATTTTCTCCGTCTCTGTGGTCACACTTCTTTCTGAAAGTGCCTCGACATGCAACACCATACGATATATGATTAATGACTTCTACGGTGATACACAAAGAATACAGCAGCTGCAAGTGGGAGGGATCACTTCCTCCGTGCAAAAGAGATTCAACTTTTAGTGTAAAGCCAAGCTTCTCTGCTTCAACTTTTGTTCAATATATGCCATTTATATCTTAAATGCGAACATAAAGCACAAAAAGGCTGGTGCAAGGTTTACATCGTGGGTAAAATCCCCTTCGGCTTGGTACAGGATGACTTTCATGCTGGACGTTATCCAAATAACAGAACCTTTTTTGAGATGGTTTGGAGCAGCAGGAAGTTGTCTAAACAAAACAAGTGATACATGAACACAGATGAGTTCCAGCCAGGCCAGATGTTGGGAGGTTGCGAAAGTGTCTGGACTGAGGTGGAGTCCGTGTTCTTGTTTGAGCGAAAACAAAGAATATGAATAAGAGAAAGGGTTTATCTGGAAGATAAACAATGGCGGAAATGCATCGGGTTGTCGAATTAAATCATTGGTTTACTTGAAATTGTACTTGTTATATAAAAGCGGTTTTGAAGAGAACACCTTCAGATAAAGTTTTTGTTATTTCTACATGAATACACTTTTAGAAGGGGGCAGTGTGATGAACAGGACATTTATGAGCTTACGGAGAAGGAGGCTGACTAATTAACGCTGCCAAGTATAATCCTTTAGAGCTTTTAAACCATCTTCTGACATGACAACCACATGCTTAGTCGCTCTGTAAATTGGTGATGTCAATATACACACACATAGGTTGTGTTGATGATGGTCCAACGTCCACCAAACTTTCACATTTTTGACAATGTGTCACCTTTTGGATGTGAAATAAAATATTTTTGTTGTTGATGAACTCTGAACCTGAACTGAAACGACTCACTTACGAGTCACTTCTATAAGAAACACGCATAAGACTCATGTTATTACAGGCTTTTCATTGAAAATCACCAGCTAACATGTAGCTTTGAGCCTGGGATCCTGCCATAGGAAATAATGTGATCTGCTGTATTTTGTGGAAGATTTATTCAAATGTGTTTTTAACCAAATACTGGTTGAGTAAACTGGCCGAGGGCCCCACTGAGGAAAGAGAAAGAAAGTCTAGAAATACAATAGGGTGCTATGAATCTTCAGACCCTCTGAATAAATGCTCCTTTCTTTTCTTTCCTTTTCTTTTCAGAAGGACATTTTGTCACTCCCTGCTTTGGCTTTTGAGTTTAACTGCAAATATATAATTACTTAATCTTAATCCAAACCCGTGAGACTTTGGCGGGTCCACTCTGCTTTGGTTTCACGTGGGGGGTCTGGGGTGAGGGGCACGTCTTGTGTCCAATAAAGTCTGAAACAACAGATTGCAGTATTGTCTGGAGCTGTGACGGGGGCCTATATCAAACTCTGGCGAAGGCCCTGTTGCATTTGAATGTACTTCGTGATTGTACATTCAAATGCAACAGGACCTCCCATTCTGCTCTGCAGATGTTAATTCTGGCAAGTCGTTACCCGACACAACCTGCCTTTCTGACTCTGGCAGCGTCGAAAGCAGCCAAAAAAAAAAAAAACATTCAGGAAAAAAAGGAAAAAGAAACAAGGCCACTTTAAAGTTAACTGCCGAGCCTTTTCAACTACAATAATAATAGACTACAAGTTGGGGCTTAGAATATGGTGTTGCACTGTGTGCTGAAATCCAGAAGGCAGGAAAGCGTGCAGACATAGAGCAGATAATGTACAAGGTTGTGAAAAGTCATTGAACGTGTTTCAACAACTCAAAAAAAGGGGCCAAATCACGCAGATCCAAGCAATAGCAGTCAACAGACTGAAAACAACATGAAGTTTCAGCAGCTCAGTCGAGGCCTAACTGCAAACATCAACACCTCTCAAGGCCTCAAAAAGAATAACAATAAGGAGAAACAACAATATCGATGCCAGAAGACAAAAGCTGACCCCCGAAGCCACAACACTAACATTTGAAGGCTTTTCTGGAGTCAGTTTCTGATAAAAAGCTGGACACGATGAACATCAACTAATTCTTAACAGGTCATAACAAAACACCCACTCTTTGGTTGAGAAATCTCCTTTTTTTTTTTTTTTTTTTATAGCGCAGCTGCCATGTTGGAGCCCGGACAGATCCGGACCATAATGCACTTCTTAACAGAGCAGTGACTCTCCGGTTCTTTTGTGCGGCCCTCCTTTGGACCGGTCCTGTTCGACAACACTGGAAAACTAGCTGTGACCGACGTGAAAAGGACTGGCCTGGACCATCGTACACCTGCTCCTCACACAGGAAGACCTAATACAAAGATGTTCATGGCAAAGTACGAGGCCACGTCCAAGACTGAAGCCTCACTGAGGAGTGACGTCAAAGAGCTGCCGGTGGAAAGTCCTTTCAAAAACCGTTTCTATTGATTTCATGAAGGGGGAAAAGCTGAACTGTAGCAGAGTGTCACTAAGCCAGACCCGGAAGACTCTTCTGATTACTCCAGCACCCAAACAGGGGTCAGGTATGATCCTCCAGTCAATATCACTTAGCTCAGTCAGTGCTCGCTGCCAGAGACTGCAGTGCAGAACACCGAAACACCCCCCAAATGTGCCGATGTCACAACTGAACCGAGAACAACAATAGCGATTGAAGCCCCGGTGGTTTCAACTCAGCGGTGTCGTCACACAGAGTCCTGTTCCTACACAATCTGCTGACTGTGCCAGCGAGACGAGGTGCCTCCAGGCTCCACTTTGGGGTTTTGAGCAGCACATTATCCCTCAGCACCTCACATCTCTGCGAAAGGCCGGCAGCACATTGGCTGCTGGAACACTTCACTCATCGCTCCGCGGGCATTTCATGCTCAGCTCTGTTACGGCTAATTGGTGGGTGAGCGTCCCAGGGCTCCGACTACAGCGCAAACACACATGCCCTTGCGAAAGCATGTACACACACACACACACATTTGGGTATGTGCAGTGGCCTCTTGCAGCCTGTCGGGTCTGGGTCCAGTGCCAGGCTCCGTCTTGGGCTCTCCACAGAATAGAGAGCAGCTCTGTTCCCCAGGCCTGCTGCACGGGATTCAGCCAGTGTTCACCCGCTGCTCCTCAGACAATACCCATTGTTCTGCTTTTTAATGAAGAAGAGTCGACATGGAAAAACCAGGAGGGTTAGCTTAGTCATTTCCTGGGTCCCAATGTAGCGATGTAGGAGATGGATGGACCACTGTGTTTGAACAAGGGTTAAACAGTACAGTAGGTACCGTCGAGAGAAACAAATCACAGGCTAACAGGCCCCCTGTCAAATTCTCAAAGCCGAACTGTCTTTCAGAGTAAATTAAACGTGGGTATCTTTTTTCTTCTCACGTGAATCATGTTTTTATTTCAGAATTATGTTGTAATGATGGTGGTAGTCTAAAATGTCCCATTCAGCTGAGTTGAGATGCGGCAACACTGATACCCAAATCATACCCAAATCATTCAGCGAATCCCCATGCTCTTGTTTTTGCATCTCTTGACTCATTTATTCTGTTTTCCCTTTAATTTGCCGCCCATCTGTGAACATTTTTCTCATCCTTCTATTAAAAAAAAAGGTATGAACAAGCTATTTTTAATTGAATCTTTTCCACAACAATACAATGTTGGAAACAATGACTGAGCACATTTTTGAAGCAGCATTAATCAATGTTTTTGGCTGCCCTGGGGGCAGAACTTCACAAGCGTGAACGTCGCGCACACATCTGACACGCCGTCAATGTGACAAATTACACTTGGGTTGAACGTGACGGCTACTCATGTGATTAATCTGAGGAGTAGATTTCAGATGCGGGGCCTCGCAGCACAAATAACAGCAGCTCAGGGTGCTTCGGCAGCCTTGGAACAAAAGTAGCTTAGATGTAATCTGGACAGACTATTAAGAAGAGCAGCTACAACAGCTAAGCCTATAGTCCCCATATGGCATTTAAGCAAGTAGTGGCTGTAAACTCCTCTGCCTCCCTGACAGCAGTCGTGACATTCCAGCAAACACCGACGGCCTGAGACCTAAGTGGATGGTACCATGGATGTGGGTGCACTTCTATTTGATGCTCTGTGGCGAGCTGAGGAGCCGCCGTGAGGCCTGAGCTGAATTCCTGTTACACCGAGTCATTCTCCCTGTGGTTCAATATGAAGCATATAGGCTGGCTCACGCTGTCCGATGTGACTCACAGAGACTGACTGCAGTCATTTCACATGCTTTCAGCCAGTGTGCATTTATAGAGAAAGAGAGAGGGAAAAAAATGCCACTTTGAAGCATCCCTTGTGCCGATTAATTGCAGGCTAAACGAGATGGATTCTAGCGGGACGTTAAGATGACCAATAAAGAGTGCAGTCAAAATCAAGAGGGCTGCTGTGATACTGGCTCCTCATGTGTGACCCCTCTTCTTCTTGTAGACTTGTCTCACCGACACTATGGCAACCACAAGAGAGGTGACGACTTGCAAACATGCTGTCCAGAGTCAATTCCCTGAAAGCTGTATGGAAAACTCCAGCCCTCAATAAGCTTCCAGTAACAATTACAAGACACACAAATCGAAGAGCAGGATTTAAACCTGTAACTTACTTGTAAAGTTCACAATGAATACATTCTATCTTACATCTGCATGAAAATCTACCCCCATTTGGTGCTTTACATAATGAATATTTGGCTTTTTAAACCTCACTTCATGGACAAGGTCACATGTGAATTCGCCTCTTCTCTTCACAGCAGAGGCCACGCATTACAATTAGCCCAAGACTATTTCCAAGATCGGCCCTCGGCTTCAGGAAACACTTCAATGGGAGCTTTTCATTCAGTAGAAAATGCAGACTCAGCAGTAAACCATGATGTTTTCAACATGGTGTATTTTTTTTTAAACGACAAACAAGAAAACACGGATGTGACTTAGCGTTGTTTTCCAGGTGGGGTGGAGTACAAGCTCGCCAAGCTTCGATATAATTAAGAAATTAAAGTAATCACAACCCTGATTGAGCTTTACAGTTCATTATTGACCTGTGAAACAGCATTTGACAAAACAATCTCCACTTAACGCCCACTTAACACCACCAATTCCTGGAGCTTTTAACCTTCAGTGGCTAGCCTTACTGTTTAATCAACCACATCCTTCCTGTTTACTGGTAAAAAAAAATAAAACATCAACAAGTTGGTGGAAACGGTTTTTACAGTACAAAACTTAATTGGAGTGAATGTCTTCTTTTATATGAAAACAAACAGCCCAGTTATTACTGTGAGCAGCAGACACAACCAGCCAATAGGGCTGGGTATCACACGTACCACATGCTTTGTGTGGTTCTTGATCTTAAAATATATTTTATTCATCTAGATCAAAGAATCAAATAACTTTGTACAGCTGATGGCAATCCTTTCTGTCGGAGTTAGCCTCTTATTTGGTCCGCTCAGATGATGGAGGTCATGAGTCAGCATTTAAAAAGGGAGCCTTTACAACTGACACAGCGTGGAAGCAAATTCCAAAACAGTATGTCCTCAATTTAAAATTCAAGGGGTTATAACGAGGCGAGTGCTTGAATGTGGTGGAACACACGGCA